>NC_058037.1:14908900-15215775 GCF_019176455.1 Solea senegalensis | reverse complement strand
TCTCCTTTGTGAATGGCGCGGCGCAGACGGAGGCCGGTGAGCCGCACGTTCAAACTGCAGTTCCTCACATGCCTGATTACGTGCAGTGTTGTGCACGCGGTGGTGCATTAATCCGATTTACTGTTACAAACTCTGACCGGAGCTTTACCACAGAAGCGGTGGATTATTGTCTCGTTGGGACACTTTTTCTTCTGAGAATCAGACGAAGGAGCTCAGTGGTTTAGCTCCGCATTGGGACGGGAGCCAGAGGAGTTTATTTAAGTGCAGTTTATAATTGTGTTCTTTATCAGTTTATGCTTTAGCAGACACTATCTTGTGCTGGTTTATGTAAATCTGTATAAAATACTGCGAAAAGAAAAACCTTCTGGTTCAAATCCCACCTGGAGCCTGAAACCTGAGCTCTGATTCTGGTGTTTTAAATCAGATTTTTACCAATTTAACGTTTGTTTTTGTTCACGTTAGCTTTTAAGAATGAGCAACTCTTGTGTAACATTGTCCATTTATTTAATTGCTATTATTTATATTACTGTATTATTACATGTTAAATAAAATGTAGGTATATTTGGCTTTATTTTGGAGTTGAAGGGTTGCTCATTGAGTGCACGTTTGGACATCCGATCTAAGTTTTAAAAAACAAAGTCATAAACCTCGTTCACTTGTTCGATTCGAGTCAGCGCACTTCGTGCTGCACTTTTAATGCGACAGTGCAAATGAATACAAGGCCACTTTTGTGATTTTACTGCCCTCTGACGTTAAAAACAAGAGTGCAACTGGTTTGGAGTAAATAACACAACTATAATTCATGCAATTTACTGTATTACATTTGTGATGATGATACTGGCAACTGTGGTGACTGTGAGATTTCAGCTCTGAGCCCCATAAAGACACTGATTTTATGTTTGCAATGTGTCCTTTTAAGACTGTCTCATTTTCAGTGATTGGGGTCCTGTTGTAAACTGTGTGTGTGTGTGTGTGTGTGTGTGTGTGTGTGTGTGTGTGTGTGTGTGTGTGTGTGTGTGTGTGTGTGTGTGTGTGTGTGTGTGTGTGTGTGGACCCATCACCCGTCCTCTCGCCAAGTGTTAACTGGAATTAACGGCCAGATCATACATATAAATGATAAATCATCCAGCCAATCATACACATTTGATGTTGCCATGGTGAGATCTGTTATGTGAACATGTACTTCGAGAAACACGAGAGGGTCGTTTTCGTTTTGTTTTTTCCCACTTTTACAAATCTCTGTGCGTTGTGGACGAGGAGGGGAGTGAAGAGGAGACGCACAAAGCGTCTATTTATAGCCCCGTGACAGCGTTTTCCATTTCTACGCATCAATTTCATACGTGATGGGTGGAAACGTTCAGCAAATGTGAAATCTGTCAAAGACATCTCACATCCAACGGTGATGGATTTTTCTTTTCTTTCTTTCTTTTTTTTTTCTTCATGGAAATTGCAGCCACAAACACAGATTATCTTCCCGAGATGGAAAAGACTTCAATCACTCGCCTCCATCATGTTTGATGGAGCCGGCGTGCTATAAAGTGAGAGTCAGAGGATCGAGGAAGACGTAGCCAAAGTGCAAAAAACCTTCCACCTTTTCTTTTTCTTTCTGCTTTCGAGGTGAACATTTAATCCCCGGCTGCCTTGAGACGATTGTTCAAGTTGAGACTGATCCTTTGACTGATTCACTTCATTTCATTCATTTCTCATTCAGTGACATTCACAAATTGTGATTCTTTGCAGGTCATTCATTCAGTGCGGCGATGCTGACTCAGCTGACTCTACTTTGAATGCCTACATTTCATTGGCAAAAGTGCACTTTTATTATAAAATCCGATTCATTTATATAGTCTGGAGGCTACGTATAAATGGTGTCATCTTCAAATGCTTAGCAGTCATATGTTGCTGTGTTCTATCGAAACTCAGAGCGACGGGTGACGTCACCTCCGACACTCGACCTAATTAGCTCATTTAAGTGCGTTAGCAACCGCCGGAGACTGAGAGTGAATGTGTGTCGAATTGAGAGCAGCAGCAGCAGCTGACAAATATCAAACGATAAGAGGACAATAACGCCTCGTGAAACATGTTCAAATCGTTAGCTGCGTAAAGTAGCCACACCTCTATCGTCAGCTTCCTCTCCATTTTTAGTGTCTCTATTTTTTTGACACATTTCCACTGCAGACCCTCGTTTTTCTTCCCCACTGGTTGAGACGTTTTTGAGAGTGGCACTAAGGCTCTTTATATTTGATATCATTCAGTATTTGCGACGCATAAACACAGTTTGCAGCCTGCAAATGAAAATGGATTTGTTGACATCCGTTTCCTTCATCTCTGATCACATTTTATGGTCATTTTATGTCTGACATTTGTCAAGTCATAGATAACTTAATGGAAAAAAATGGCATGTTTCAGCAGGAGGTGGCGCTGAGTCAAAAACCTTTTCTTTTTTTTCTGTGTGTGTGTGCGCTAATTCTTTGTTTGGCGTCAACAGTTTCTATGCAAGCAGGTCAAAGGTCACGCGCTCACCGTGTCTCTACCTTTTCCCCCACCAATACTGCCTTTGTGTGCGACTGTGAGACAGCAGGTCATTACGGTCACATTTATGATAAATACCACTTTCAATGCCACTTTTATGCAAGAGGACGATGTTCCTGGTTGCTGCTGTGATGGCGGAGACGGGTGCACAGTTCACACTGTTCCTTCCTCACTCTCTTCATAAGCAGCAGCAGCAGCCTGTGTTATAACATCCTGAGAATGAACAGTTTGCTACTTTTCCCACTTTACCACAGCCTCCATCAATATTTACTCACTGAGTTCAGAAGAAGGCATCAGGTTCACACAATAACGTTACTAAATCCACGATTGTTACTTCATAATTTCTTCATAATGCGGTTCAAATGCGCTCCTTTAATAAATCATACAGTTCTTAATGTGAGTCAGCTTGTGACCATGCAATTGCACAACTGACAGTAACAGGTTTACCTATAGCCTCTTACTGCTTCCTACATGCTCTGTACACACGTGCATGATACTGTAGGTTGTATGTGACGGTGTAATACACCAGAATCCCGATGACATAACTTTAAAGTACAGTGTCTTCCCTATTTCACACCTGAGTGCATCCCTGTGGGCAGCTGCTCACAGGAAGCTTCTCATATTACTGGAGAACTGGAGCGTGCCTTAGCCTCTCTGTAATAGCAAAAGGAAGTGGAACACATGCTGAGTCAGACCAGTTACATCCTAAATCACATCAGCCGGATCAAAGGGGAGTGTTCGCCCCCGCAGAGGGGAACATGAAGATAACACGTAAAGGCCACCCTGTCCGCGGTCGACCACTCGCCCCTCACTGGAAACATGAGGGGGACACGAGGAAGAATGATTTTAGCAGCTCAATAAAAGCCTCACCTAATATAACCTACACCTGCTTCAGTCCTTAAGACTACACTCGCCGCTCCTTTTCCACATGGAAACCGAAAAAACACTCACTCCACCAAAGTCTATAGAAAAAAATCAGCGTTTTAAGATGGAGCGAACGCAGGAGCTGCAGGTCCCATGCTGCCTAGTTTGGTCAGTTTGTGTTGCTTAGGCGAATCTGAACAAAGGATTTCAAACTCTGAAGTCACAGTATTGCTCATGAGAACTTACTGATGGAGGCAGCAGTGGATCGACAGCTCCCGCGTGCTTTGATGCAAAATCGTTGATTTTCTCTATGGAGTTTGGTGACAGGGAGAGTGGGAGGTTTCCATCGAGACGCAAACTCAAGGTTTCCCCCACAATAATGACAACAACAACAACAACAAAAGACTTTGTTGTTTTGAAAAAAGAATGTTCTCATAACTTCTCCTGAAGAGTGTGGAAGTTAAAAATCAGGCCTTTGAGAGGCTGAATTTGATTTGGGAAACCAAAACCTGTGTTAGGGAGCAGTAGGATCACAAAACCGGTCTGGCATTCATTTGCACTTTCTGTGATACTGACCTTAAATTAGTAAACCAGCGACTCCAATCTTGAACTCCAAAATAAAACCTTCTAACTTAAGCTCAACACTATTTTGATAACAAAACATATCATCTGAATGTCTTTAGTGTGTTAAAATGTTTGTTCTTTTCTCCACAAATGCCCCCAAGTAGTTCGCTTATGCCTTTGGCCAGCTCTGGTTCAAACTGAGCAATTCCAAAAACTTTATCATGAGATTAGATTATAGTAGATTAGATTATATATCTACTAGGGATGCGACCTATAATACCACTTTTTTGTGTCCGATACCAATACTGATATCACAAACCGATGCCGATATCGGGCCGATTCAGTCATTTTAGACCATTTATGAACGATGAAGCTGTTAACATCACATTTATGGTGAGTCATTTCAAAGACACAATTGTTCTAAAACATGACTCCGCAAAAATGCTTTTGCTGATTTTTATTTATATATTTTTTTACAGCCTTTTATACATTTTTATCCGATCCAGTGATTTTGATCAGCATCAGACTGATACTGATTCTGCCCCTAATATGAACAGAATCAGGAAAAATCACTTGTTACAGCAGCAAAAGGGTCAGAGGTCCACAAGAGACAAGTACAACAATCATGAAAGGAGTAGAATAAGTAACATAATAAGAATCTGAATTCAAACCATGTCAATAATCATGATCATCATCGCAAAGAAATAAGGTAAGTATGGGACTTACCGAGCAGGGAACCAATGAGGATGAAGACCTGGATGGTGGTGGTGAAGTCCCGGTACGCTTGCTCCGGGATGAAGCTCTGCTGCTGCGGCTGCAGCTGCTGCTCCAGCCCGGTCACCTCTGCAGGCGGACTGCTGTTGATGCTGATGCTGTCCCACCGGGTCGGCGCGCTCGACGCGTTCAGGAGATCCAGCCAGAGGTTGCCGGCGGCGGCTGCTGATGCTGATGCTGCTGCTGATGCTGCTGTGTAATTGGCTGCGCCGTCCGCGACCGTCGCAGCCCGGCTCCCACTATCCATGTCGGTTCACCCCGCGATCCTGGTGGTTTTCAGGACGACATGAGCAGCCATCACTGGGGAGGCATTTCACAACTGCTGTGATGCTTTTGTTTTTAGAAGAGGAGGATGCTGCTGCTGCTGCTGCTGCTGCTGTTAAAAACACAATCTATGTGTAGAGGAGATGGAGATGCAAGACAGACATAATCACAGAGGGAAACGATGAGGCTGGATGCACAGAGTGTGTATAAATAGATGCCCCATCACTTGTCAATGCAGATGAATGGTGGAAAGCAGGTCCATCATGGGATGCTGCTGCTGCTGCTGCTGCTGCTGCTGCTGCTCTTTGGTATCCCGGAGCCAAATGTCCATACCGGGAATGAAGCCTGCACAAGTGGGGATCACACCATCCTCACCTCATGACGTCCAGGGAGAGAGCGAGAGAGAGAGAGGGGGAGAAATATTGTGTCTAACAGGCTGTTACTCCGTGTGCTGCTGCCAATCGCACTGTCAGGCTGCACTGGTAGACTGGCTGGTGTGGTTGGAGCATGCAAGTGAATAATTCACAGCGTGAGGTGCAAGACTGGAGAGCTCCAGCCCCTCCTCCTCCTCCTCCTCCTCTTCTTCTTCTCACAGCACCAAGAAACTCCACTCAATCTCATGAATGACAAGCAGAATGGTGGAAATGGATCCAATCAGATTCAAAAATCACATCATATATTGTGGCAAGGTATTTTATACAGAAAAATGACTTTTCAGATATGTGTAGTCACGTGCCTGGACAGGTTGGGGTGAAATGTTGCTGATGACATGGCTATCAGCAGGGACAGAGGGAAACTACTTAACAAAAGGCTCAGCTAATAAAGTGCACAATGTCTTAGGAATTTAAGTTTGCTACTTTTTCTCATCCTTAGAAATTAAAGTTTGAGTCCATGCACCAAAGTCCATAGAGAAAAACAGCAATTTTACATCATGACAAACAGGCTCAATCCACTGCTGACGCCATCCATAAGTTAAAATATCTTATCTTGTGACTTCTGTGTTTGAAATCTTTGCTTTGAATTTGCCTAAGTGACACAAACGCATCAATTGAGGCAACAGCAGAGCAGCAGCTAAAAATGCTGGTTACATCAAAAATGACTAAAAACTTGATGTGGGACCATAATCATCATCATCACACTAAATTAGAAAGAAAAATCGCCATAAACTGACTTTATCGGACGGTCACGTCTCACAATACAGCCGCCGTTGTCTTGTTCAGTGTGGACTCTCACAGCAGCGCGAGACATTCCTCATTGGTTTGCTGAAAATGCCAAAAATAGAACATGGGGCATACCTCAGTGATATAAAAACCATTTCATTCCATACTTTATGTAAACATAGACACCATTACAGTCTCATTTGCAGGGAACCCACCGTGATTTATTCAGCAGATCCGGGAGGAAATGAGAATGTAATGACTTGGCTCAGTTTTTTTTTTTTTTTGTTGAACATCACAGATAAATCTCACTGATAACACACATTTAATTAAGTTAAATTGCCTTATTGTAATGCTTTGTTTTTTCTCTACAACTGACCCAAGACATTAAGATGTTATTTATGTCCACGCCACAGTTAATAGTCTATAAAATGACTTTGAAAAAACACTTATTAAGCCTTTAATGTAAAGTGCTATTTGCATACGTACATTACTCATTACTCAGGTGAGTAATGATGAGCACAGCCTATAAAAAAACATCAGAGATGATGAATGGCAGTTTCCACTTGATCTCATTTCCACAAACACATTTATTTACTTGAATCCAAGACAGCTCTAATTAACTGTTTTGAAAATGTACTGATTAGTTTAAATTAGACTGTTATAAGATTGCAGCCATGGGTTATAGTGTCATTTTCTTTCAGTGTATGGACAGTATGAAGCAACTCAATCTTAATTTACTAATATTTATGATTTACTGAGCTTTGTTACCCCTCACTTTATTAGCTTTTAAAGTCAGCATCTTTTTACTTATTTGTACAGTTTTATACACTTTATGATCTTCTTCTTTTAATACTGTCCTTTTCGTTCTACATTCACTCACGACAAGACTTTAAAAAACAAATTTAGAGTTGCCACGATAAATGATAATCAACCTTTTATCTGTAGTTTGTCACAAAAGGAACTAGTTATCATAAGCCTCTGAATTAGGGAGGCTTTTCATAAAAAGGCATACATTGGTGGTGTCTGTATCTTTATCTTTAACACCACTGTCGTTGTGTACAGAGGTGCAATTATTACAAAAACTGTCACTGTCCAAATGTCTCATCAGGTAAAAACACCTTAACAGACATTTAAAGTTGTGCGATCCTTTACAAGTTTTAAAAACAAACACTTCAGTAGGCGTGTGGACGTGCATACACGATCGCAATTTAATTCACTCAAAAGCTAATGATGACCATTCTGGGATGCTTGGCAGGCTCTCGTCCTAACAAGTGCTCTTGCTGTTCAAGTGTCTCTTGAAGAACTCCTGGACTCTTTCCCACAGGTCCAGCTGAGCATCGGCGTGGGCCTTTGGCTCGCCACCAAACACCACAGCACTCCCCACTGCCGCGTGGATGCCAGACGGACAGAAAGGCATGTAAGGGACCTCCAGGAAGTGTCCTGCTTTTGGATAAGTAACCACCTGAAAAGACTCTTTGCCGTGACGTCTCAGCGCTGCAGCGGCCTGTTTTGCAAATAAAGCACTGTTCCAGTTGAGGTCATCTTCAGACGCGGCGAACAGGAACTGGCAGCTTGCACGTTCTATTGGAATCAAAGACGCCCTGTTCTTTTCCAAGGTAGTGTCTGGCAAGGCGTCGCGTAAACATAAAAGCCCAGAGTCTGTGTTTCTGATATTCTCTATGACGGGGGGGAGTGGAGGTATTACAATGTCCTTATAGTGCAGTGGAATCAGAACATTGGCATTGCAGCCATTAATGCAGACGGTTGCTGTGATCCCTGTGAGGAAGGACGACATGGACAAGGCCAGCGCACCACTGTGAGAGATTGATATGATGCCAATTCTGGAGCCTTTAACCTGAAAAGACAGCACACATGTTTACAAGTCTCTTGTTTCTACAAATGCGGTCACCAGTGTTGTAATGTAGTTACTGTACTTAAATGCAAAATTCACAAAACTGTACTTTAATTTGTTATATTTCTAACAACTTTTACTCCATTACATTTCCTCTAACTGTCTCTGTTACTCGTTACAACCAAATAAAATCAGAAGAAGAAGAGTTGGTATTACGGTCTGGATTTATAGAGAGCTTTTCTAGTCATGATGAGCTGCTTTACACTATAGTTTTCACCCATTCACACGCTGTAACATGGGGTTAAGTGTCTTGCTCAAGGACACATATAGACTATCAGTGCCAGGAATTGAACCCACAGCCTTCCAGTTGAAAGACAACGTTGAACCTACCACTGAGTTACCATGGCCCAATCCTAACACCTCACCTTTTTAATACTTTTACTTCTAAAACGTAAGTACATTTTATATCAGAAAATTACTTCTGATACTTAAGTACAGTAAATGTCATATACTTTAAGACTTTTACTTAAGTAATATTATGAAAAACAGTGAAGTCAACTTCTACCAAATTCATTTTCTGGTAGGATACAATTATCCCTTTTACGTACTTTATACAAGACTGGCACTCACTTGAAGCACTTTGTGATTCCATATCTGTGAAAGGTGCTATATAAATGAAATGTACTTACTTACTTATGCCTTTTTCATTTTAGGCCATGTTGAATCCCTCAGGGCTAACACTTCGAAAAGGCCATTTAAATGTCTTTGATCGATAGCGCAATGTTTAATCGTGCATAATGCGCATTTTGTGAAAATACAGTATTTTTAAACAAAAAACAACCACCATGCTTAAAATCTGAAAATGATTTAACTTCAAAAGTTATTCTGAAGAAAATGCTTAGTTTTAGTTACAGCCAATTGTTTTTTGCCATCAGAAGCTAGTAGATGGCATCATTAACTCATAATGTGAGTACAAGTATGATTATCTTTACTTTCAATCTTCAGTACTAACCTCTGGCTGGTTCCTCAGATATGTTACACCTTCCTCAAAGTACTCCAAATCCAGTTTTTTAGGGTTTTTTGGTAAATCCTGGTAGCCATAATAAGCCAGCGCCAAAACGACAAAACCTTTACCTGCCAGGAGGCTGGCTCTGGGTTCACTGAGACCTCCACCTAATGTGTACAAATCCACAATTCCAGGAAACGGACCCTTTCCTAAGGAAAAAAAGGTACACATAATGTTTAGTGTAATGTTTAGTAAAAAATAATGTACATTTCTCAGCTCTCCCTCATGTTTATAAAAAAATAACCTGGTGGTATGAAGAGGACTCCTCGTATTCTGCCATCTTTAACAGGTACCCTCTTCATCCCTTCTGTCATGAAGTCTCTCTCGTTAGTTTCGGAGCTCAGCAGTGCACCGGTGTCTGCGCACACTACTGCTAACTCCAGCAGCGTTGGGCTGAGGACATTTTTCTTGAGGAGTTTACTGTGTGGAGTGTCTGCAGCCATGCCCCAGAACAGACCCATGGGCTCCACTCCGGTGTAACTCCCTCCCAGAGACGGTGCTTGGCAAACATCCACCTGGCCAGTTTGGTCTGCTTTGTACAGGGCAGAGGCCTTGAAAATCACCCCTCTGTCATCCACCAATCTGGATCTTAATTCTACTGGTTTGAATGGAGCAAGTCCGTCCACCTTTACTTGCACCACTTTATCAAAGAGACAGCGAATGCTGGGTAGAATCTTTAGCCGGATCTGTGAGCAAGCCATTTCACTTCTTCACCCAAAATAGCCTGTGTGTAAAATAAACATACATTTCCATAGGTTCTGGACAAGACTGACTATGTCGTGTTTAGGACATCTATGACTACTAGCATAGTGGAAATTAGACATTTTTACTGTACAGTTTTAGAGAAATTCAAGTTCCCACATGTGCACTTTTTAATTGAAAAAAATCTCAAATTAGAGGCATAATAAAAACAAAATGTTCCACAATTTCAGGACAAGACTGACTACTGACTACTATCATACTGGAAACCAAACAGTTTTACAGCACAGATTTTTATTTATTTATTCTTAGCTCTTTTTAGTCGATACATTTGAATGAATTAATCAATGAAAGTCTCACAAATTTCTATAAAACTGTATGGTAATATATATATATATATATATATATATATATATATATATATATATATATATATATACACATATATATGTATATATATATATATACACATATATATATACACATATATATGTATATTCCCAGTCCAATAGTAGATATCAAAGTGCTGAAGACAAGTGTATCAGAACTTATAATTATCATAATACAGTTGCTCAAAGTCCAGTTATAAGGTCTGTAAAATAATGTGAGGGTTTCATATTGTTTCGTGCGTTCAAACGTGCACTCGGTGTTTTATTTTGAAAACCGGATATCGAAATCCTTACACTTAATCTTGATTCATCGGTTCACGGGCTTTTTACTGTAAGTGCCTTTGGAAGGAGGGCGTTAAAATTCAGCGTCAGATAGTTTGACCGCAGTTTGTATGTTGAGTGGATTCAGGAGCAGTGTAACTAGGGGAAAGGTCAGGCAACACGGTTTGACCAAATTAATAAAACGAAAATCATCACTGCACATATCCAAAACCTGACAACAACCCGCGATTAAGTTTTTCTGTAGGTTTTGCTGGTTTTACGTTAGGATTGTGTAAGTTAACTTCAAACTAAATGAACGTCAAAGTGTGTGTCACAGCCTACTGTTAATGTCTGATAAAAATAGGACTAAAATACATACCTGAACAAACACTACTCACTCACTGGCGATGACGAGGAACCACACGAAGCGTTTAACAACAAGGAACTGGTTGGACGCAACCACTTTCACAAATAAGCGGGGGGGGGGACAGTTTCCACTATCGACAGAATGGTCGTTCAAGGTACATGTGCTTATTTCACATTTTCAGTACAGTGAATATGAAATAGAATCGCCGGTCATAATATGTAAAAATCCGTCGAAAACATGGCCGACTGGTGAAACTATACATATGTAGGAAGGCGATGCCTCCACTAGATGTCACCATAGTCCTGTTATCAAAGCAGCCATTTTGACACGAACGAGTGCGTAAACATAGGTGGCGTTACGAACCACATTAATTAATTCTCTTGGTGTGTAATAGCAGGTAAACTTAAGGTTACATGTCAACATGGCTGCTGTTACATGTAATGCTCATGAGAAGCACAACATATTAAATAGTCAGTCTCATATAGAAAGCCATTTTAACAGTTAATAGCTAGTCAACGATATACATAACTCAACTATTCCTAGTAAAAAATAAATTACTATTACACACATAGATGGCTGCCACTAAGGAATCAGATATTCTAATAAAACAAAATACACCCCATGTAAAATACAAGCACACAATTTTACACCATTCCTTTGTCTCCCCCAAGAAATTGTTATGTGCTTTTATTTTGAAGCCGAGCCTTGTGGTTCGGGGGCTTGACAGATTACTTGGAACCGCCCCTTTTAACGAGGTAGCCATGGAGACCGCGCGAGAGCGAGGCAGCTGGTAGCAAAGTCCTCGCAGCGAGTGGCGTTTCCGCTCTCACCTAAAATAAAGAGCTCGACGAGGAGGAAGGAGAAGGCGAGGACGGAGAACAACAGACGCGGCGCTGACAGAGCCCGACCACGGACGCCTTATATATATTTTGTCCGCTTGAGTAATTCTCGTTTGGGTGTGTCTCCTTTTATACCACCTTTAATGCCTCGAATGTGAACGGGAGAGAGGAGAGAGGATCGCTCCTGCTAACCCTTACGTTGGTGAGTGTGTTTTGTTGATTTTTTTCGTCGCTAGCTGAGGCACACATACGCCACAACGAGCTCTACTAACCCCCCTTTAGCTCTCTGTCTTCCTCTTCCGCTGCCTCTTATTGTCCATTACATATTTATAACAACCTAATAACATTTTTTTGCTAATGCTACGGCAGCTAATGAGAACAATGAGATGTCAATTTCCTGTTCGTCCACTTAGTTGTTAGTCGGGGGCTAACCCTAACGGCTGACAAATGTCACGGAATGTTCGCTTAAAAACGCTGTTTCTGTCTCTGACAGCTTTTGTCATTTTCGCTATATGGTACATTTTAATTGCGGGCAGTGTTGTAGCTTGACAAAGTGTGAATACAAACAGTGTATTGGTGAAAAACCGGCTCCGTGTGCTAAGTCCGTTCGTTCTCCCCCTGCCTGTAACATGTTGGTCATGTGAACAATAAACGTAGCGAGAGGTTAACTGCGGTTTACAGCCTCGTCGCATAATTTCTCGTACGTATTATTTGTGTCGTAATAACGTGACACCCAAGTGAAACCACGGCTTACTGACTGTATATGAAGCTACACTAATGTCACTTTAGGTCTTTGTTTTTGTCCGTGGCTGTGTGTGTGTGTGTATTGGCAGCCCACTCCACTCTTTGTTTAAATAGCTCGCAGTACAGTTGCACGTGTCGGAGCGTGTGACTCCGCTTCTTTGCTGCTATGAAAATACAGTTGACCACGTTTGGGGTACAGTTTTAGGAACATGTCGATGTGTTTCTATGCGTAGGATTGGTGGACAATAATTCAATCACAGTTTGCATCGCAATAATGACCGGCACAGAGTATATATACACTGGTACAAATTTCAAGAAGCAGCATTTTAACATTTATCTCCTTATGTCTTAATGCTTATACTACTTTTATGTATTGTATTCATTGTCTTTGTGTAGGGTTTGGAGTAAGTGCTAGTTTTTATATGACGTTTTAGGGCTGCAACTAAGGAATATTTTCATAATCAAGTAATCTTTTTGTCAGTGTTTAGCTAACATTGAATTTATGTCTTGTTTTTTCCAACAAAATCATTCAGTTTTGTTGATTTTTTTGTTATATGGAGCAAAGAAACCAGAAAATATTTGTGTTTAAGAAGCTGGAAAAATCAGAAAGCTTGTTTTAATGCACTCAAACCGATAAATCAGTTATCATAATAGTTGGCGATCATTTTGTAATCGATTGATCAAATCATCGTTGTAGCACTAATCATCTTTAACAGTTTATTTGTTTACATGTTATGTTTTATATTGCGTATATTATCTCATTACATGTTGTAGTTTGAAAAGTATCTAAAACTGTGTAACACTAATACCATTTTTGGGATCATTAAAGTATGCCACATAATGTAACCTGAATGGAAATGCAGAAATAACACATTTAATGCTAAACAGATTCTGTGGACATGACTGAAACGTCGGAAAATAGTTCCTTCTTATACATGGACTACTGAACTAACTGCCTATATTTACTCAGCAGCTGCAGATGTAAACACACAGATATGCATTTGTTTTCACCGACATTTATCATAAAATTGTCAATATCAACAACGTTGGTCTTTTTTTGATGTTATAACATTGTTGTCCATATCTACCAGCTCTATTCGAGGATCACATTTTCCTTGGATATTAATCTATTCCCTTGCTTTTGTTCCATGAAATTGTTTTTAGCTGAGTGCTGTTAGCTTGGCAAGATGTTGATGCATGTCATAGCAAAGGGCAAAGTAGGTCCAAGTGTGAGCTGTTGTTAAGCATCAAAAATACATTTAGTTAAGCCTTTCTAGTTCTAATGTTCCCTGTAAAAATAGTTTAATGTGCTTATGTAGAGATGTGACCAGTGTTTTCATGCTGTTCACCACATGTTGTTGAGTGCCGGGGTGGATACAAATCTGCCTTCTTTCCCTCTTGATTTCCATAGTGGGAACCACACAGCACTGCAACCAGTTATGTCCATTAATTATGAATCAGTTATTGTTTTGTTTAATTGTCACACAATATCGTTGTGGTTATTAATTGCCTTGTTTCACCCGACTAATAGCCCAATAGCTTAATGATTAATTTCAATGTAAGGAACGAACAACAGCAAATGATCACATTTAAGAACATTTAATCAACCATTTGTTTGATTTCTCTTATTGCCTTGCCATTTGGTTATCAAAATTGTCACCAAATAATCACCTGATCATTGCAGCCCTAGTGTTTTGTCCCCTTTTGTAGCTGTCTATTTCTGGTTATGCAGGATTATAGTTTTAGTTTAAAAACTGATCATACAAGATGTTGTTTGCTCTGAGTCATTGATCCCCTTTGTCACTTAAACTCTAAACTTGTATTTTAGTTGGTGTGATGACTGTTTGCTTCTTTCATTTCCTGATGGTGTGATACTGTCACGTCCTTGTGTTGATATATTATTTTGGGTGTTCAATAATACCATTTTTAAAGTGCTGCAATCACTCATCGGTTCAGAATGACTGGCTCGGCCTGACAGACTGCACATATGCTCTGGCTCTCACAGAGTAACTAGCACACACTCACAATGTGCACTTTCAAGGTTCTTGTTTTGATGGTCCAACGGCATTGATAGTTTTATAAGTTGCTGGTTCAGCATTTACAGGCGTTGTCTGTTTGACAGCATAGCCAAGAGAAAACATCTTGTGAGTGAATATAAGAGCACCATTTGTCAAAGTTTCCCACATTTCACCGGTGTGAACATAACGTACCAGTGTTTTCTATTATTTTTATTGTTTCCTCTTTTGCTGTGCCTCTTCTTGCGCCTTTTCTCCTTCATTTTCTGTCACTTTTGCTTATGGGGTAATGCAGAGGGATGCTCAATCCCTCTGGGGCTTAACTCTACAAAATGCCTCACAACAAAGAGTCTTTTCTGTGCTGCCATGCAGAGCTCCATCTCTGGGCGCCCTCCGCAGGTCCAGGCGGGCTTTAGCAGCAGGAGCAGTACTGGGGCCTATCGGGTGGAAATCTCCTCGGCTGTTCCTCTGGCACACTGAGCTCTCTCTGTTCCCGGACAGATGCCTGTGCTGCTGCTCTCCTTGGCTCCCTTTGCATTCCAGGAGCCCCGGGCAGCTGACAAACTGCAGTAACAGCCTGCTGGCTGGCTGCTTGTCTCACTGCTGTCTGAAGTGGATAGTTGCATATTTTTTCCCCCTAAGTAGACAAAACATACAAAGTATTTATGCAGTCAACTGTAAGTCTGACATACTTGTAGAATATGAGGTGCCATATAACGAGGGGTGGCAGCAACCAGTTTAGTTGGTTTGAAATTGCCTCACGTTGTGCAGAATGTAGTGGAATGAGTGATTACATTGATCATGGTGTCCCATTAAGCTGCGTGCCCCTTTAGTGCTGACACCAAATCCTCATGTGATTAGTTGTGCTCGTGCTGGTTGTGTTCTGCTAAACACTCTTTTGAAATGATTAAATGCTGGTCATTCAAACCTGACTATTGGCATTTTTTTTTTAAAAAGAAGAAGAGGAAGTTGTGGTGTACTGTGTGTGGGTTGGTGTGTCAGTCAGTAAAGTTAGCCAAGCGATAACTT
This sequence comes from Solea senegalensis, assembly GCF_019176455.1. NCBI lineage: Eukaryota > Metazoa > Chordata > Actinopteri > Pleuronectiformes > Soleidae > Solea > Solea senegalensis. Next base: position 15,200,356 of record NC_058037.1, on the reverse strand, counting down.
GCCTCTCTCTGGTCGTTGCCTCTCTGTCTGTGTATTCACTTGATAAAGCTTCTGTTCTGTCCAGCACCCCATTATGGGCTGTAATTGAAAGTAAACATTATGTTATGATAATGGCTTGCTTGTCACTGGTTTAGAAAGACTTTGTTATGACATTTATAGCTATTTAAACATCCACACTTTGATTGTACATAGTAATACAATGTCAATACATGCTAGAAATCGCGATTAGCTGATGTTCCTTGGCTCTGAGCAGCTGTGGCCAGGAAGTGTTTATTTATGTGGTCTGACACAAAATGTTATTCCAGGAAATAGAAGCTTAATCTCTTCAAGTTTATAATAGCAACACATTCTTTAATGTAATACGTCTAGCTCAAAATCTCCACTGGTGTCTGACAGGAAACTCACAAAGTTGACTATTAAACGTGGAAGTATTTCTGTGCCGTTGCTGTCAAGCTGATGCATGAATGCATGAACATACAATCAGCATATCATAATATCTGCAAAAAAATCCCTTAGAGACCTGGTCTGTTTTGTTCCAACTAATTGAAATGCTGTGTCTTGTGATACCTTTGGCAAATAGTTTCTCCTTTCTCAGACATTCTTGTGTGAAAGCATTTAAGCTAATTCTGCTTTCGTTTTCACTTCGCAAACACGGTGGCCGTTCAATACTCTGTCCTCAGCTCTCTCCGGAGGTCAATTCTGCATTATTAATGCCATCCCAAGTGGTTATTTACATCCCCTCAACAAGTGCCTTTGAAGACAACACGTGTTCTATATTGTCTCGCACTTGACTTTCATTTTTTTTCTCCCTGGTTTTTCAAATAGAATTTAATGCAAAGCCTGTCTGTATTGCTGGCCTTATCTGAACTGCTCTGATCCCAACGTGGACAAACGAGAAATCATCTATGGATCAAACGGCTGGCACAGGTCCTCTCTGTGTGTTTTTGAACGGCTGCCCTTTGGCTTAATGCAGCAACCAAACTGTCCAGCCAAAACTGACTTGCGTCACTCTCTCCCACTGGTCTGCACTGCATGCAGGTACGCTTCTGCGTCCCTGCTCTAGAGGACATAGGAAAGGTGGCAGGAAGCAGGTCGGCAGCCCTGCTGTATATGCATATTTACAACATTTACCAACACACAGAACAAGTGAGGATTCCTGGGATTACCATGTATTGTTGTTTCTGGTCAGTGGTTCATTGTGAAAATTTAAATTGTATTGCTTTGACCAATACCTCGACTACTTAATAGTGTCTGTATCCATGTTGGAACCCAAATGATTTAGATTTTAAAGGCACCACACCTGCTACAGATTCCTCTGTCATGTTGGAGCACCTAAAAACAGGTTTGGAAACAGTGCTGGCTCCGTTTTTAGTTTTCCATTTAAGGACGACTTTCATCTGCAGAATTGGAGGCATTTGAGAGCAACGGCGCAGTCGCAATGACGCAGGCTCTTATCAGTCGCGATTGGACTATCGGCTGTGAACTTACCCAGCATGTAGCTATTTGCTCTGCTGTTTGCCAAAGTATAACTTTCCCTCAACCCAGCAGATCGTAAAAAAAGGCAGTGCCAGTGGTCACGTGGTAGATCTGCAATCAAATTTGTGTCTGTCTAAAGTGCAGCCATGCCATTACTGTAGCCATTAGCTCAGCAGCCTTGTGTTACTGTAATGGGCTCTTCTGCGCTCAGTCGACTCGTTCCCCGCCGAATATCGCTAACGCTATTTCATCCCAACATCTCTGAAAACAACAGAACCAATGCTGTGTGCACCTGCATCTCATTTTCTTAATGATGACGTACATCTGGTGGTATCCCCCCAATCAACCAACAAACGCTTTGTGGATGTTAGTTAAGTCGGTGTCAGGGTTGTGCAGAAAGAGATTAGTGTCCGTTTGCATTTGGCTAATATATTCTTTTCCTCCCACTGTTGCCGTTTAAAGGTGCGACACTCTACGCCTGGCTTTTGTCTGCGGCCGTCCATCTATTCTGGGAACATAGCATTTGATTTTACAGTAGCGTATTAGATATATTACATTAGATATATTTACATTTAGAGCCGCCACTAACACTGTCCTCATTGTGCATTTACGTAAGAAGAAAATCAGGTTAAATGGAAAAAGATTGCCATCTATTATAGGCTTTGCGAAGGAGCAAAGCACATTAGAGTGATATTATTGACTGGTGCTATTGATAATAGACACACGCATTTATCACCAGGGTATGCACTGTTTGTCCACATGAGCAGATGATAATACAGGATGTATTTGCGGCACCTAATGTTGTTATCTGTACATAATTTGTCTGTCAAACTTTGTTACCGATCTGCGGCATATGGCGGGGCAGCAACACCGCTGAGCCGACTTGTGAAACAGCATCTGTTAACCATTCAGCTGTAAAATACTGTGCTCTCTTTGTCAACACTATACAATGACTAGATTTAAGAAACGACTTCTTTAAAATGTGATCTTATTAATGCAATCACTCAAACCACACAAATAATACATTTATAAAGTTTGATTTTAATGATCTGGTGACACTAAAATGCTGTTATGTTGTTTTTTGGGGGGTGGGACGTTGCTCTCCAGAGGTTTTGTAGACGTTGCATTTGTAATTACTACTTCATCAGCAGCAGCAGGGATCAGGTTTCGCTTTTACATCATCCATGGCGGAGTCTGAAAGCTGATTTATGTTGTTGGACTTTGTGGCAGAGACGTAAATTTAAGGGGATTGAGGGGAGATCAGAGCAACTCTCTTACCGCTGCTGCCACCGCTAGTGGTTTTCAAACGGGAGAGCTGGAAATTTCTCTCTTGGAGGTTGCTTAAATAGAAGGATGCAGTTCTGAGGAACTAACACGCGAGAGAGGAATCGTACATTTAATTATTTATTTTCAGCAAACCAAATGCTAAATGATGGTTAGCATTCTTCGGCCACAGTTTTCTCCTCTCTTTGCTCTGCAGTTCTCACTGTTCCTCTCAGTTTCTCTGTGTTACTTTTGGTTACATAATCCTCAATGAATGTCAATAGTAATCTGTGTGCCCCCTCCCTCCATCTCTCTCCCTTCCTTTCTATGTGGCCCTGACAGGTTAAGCCGTAGAGGACTCACTGGTCGCCGGAGGAAAAGATGTGCGATGGAATGGTAGCGTTTCAGACGAGAACCCTGTCCTCTTCCTCCTCTTCTTCCTCCACCTCCTCTCTAGCCCACAGGCTGGCTGCCTCCGCGCTTCTCCTCCTCTTCACCCTGCTCCCTCATGGTCACGCATCAGGTAGGACGCACACCGTCTCTCTCACCATCTCTGCTTCCACACGATCCAAATCCTAAACCTCCTTCTTCACTCATCTCTTCTAAATTGGTTGAGGTTTTATTTTTTTTTGCTCCCCTTCTTTAAGGTCACTTACATTCAATTGGCCTCCTCTTCTCGAGTCGGCTGTGTTGCTCTCAATCCCACTTACTCTGCGAATCCATTCACAGCCTTAATGAGTCACAACACTTTTCCTCCACTAAAAGAGAGACCATATTGTCTGTCACGCTGCTGTCATACGGTTTTATTCAGCCCTGATCTTTGGTGTCCTCTGAGAACCTGTATCATTCTAGTCAGACCATTTTTTTTATTTCAACCGGAGATTCTGTGTTGGCAACAAAACTCAAAATAATACATGCTGGCCTCTGTAGAGCTGACCAAGCTCTTGGAGTATAATTATTTTATCTTCAATTTTCTGCCAAATGAAAGTCATTTGACAAAGATTTTACAAACTGGGGGGGTTAAGGTTTAACGTGAACATTGAAAGTAAGGTGCTATAATATACCTGTAAAGCAATCACTGCAGCACTTACACAGCTTATGTCTTTTGATTCTTCTGAAGGAACACAGTTGCCGGTGCCTTGCACTCACTGAACTCCCTTCACTTGTGCCAGCTTTTATTTCACTTCAACCCTCCAATATTCCAGACCCTTCCCCCCACACAAACACACACACTACCTCCACACATACACTACCCAGATACACTGACACACACACACCCCACACACAGCTAGCTTGTGAAATGTGCCAGATGTCCTTGCCACAGAGAGCAGGCAGATTGTGTACGTAGGAATAAGTGTGTGTGTGTGTGTGTGTGTGTGTGTGTGTGCGTGCGCGTGTGCGTGTGTATGTAAGACTGAAACGGTTTCACAGTAAATGGAAGAATTCCCTTTTTTTTTTACAATTAGTCTTACTGTTTTAAGATTTTGTTCATTAATAAGGCCGTGTTTGGTTACCCCATTTTGACAAATTTAGGCCAAATGCTCTCCAGCGCCAGCCTGCACCTGCATCACATAAACCAATGCTCGCTCAGAGTACAACACTGGTTTGTTTTGCTATTATGACAACATTTATTTAATTCATCGATTATTAATCGATTACTAAATGAATCTTCAGCTATTTTGATAATTGATTAATTGATTTGAGTTTGGTTTTTTTAGTAGTTAAAACAAGTTTTCAGATTTTTCAGCTTCAATTTTCAGCAATATCTTCTGGTTTCTTTGTTCTATATAACAAAGAAATCATTAAAACTGAATCATTTGAGAAACACTGATCACCATCACTATTTTCTGACATGACAATCGCCATCATCCTCAAGTGAGGGAAACAACTGGAAAACACAGAGAGATAGAGAGAGAGATGAGTGGATGGGCACCACTGCTAATCCCTAATGTATCTCCACTCTCGCTTTATCTTATGTAACACATTATTCCTGTTGAGCCCAGAGGGGCTGGTATCATGCTCACGTTTTACAACACAAACACACACACACGCTCTGCTCTCAGATACAGAGGGACGTGTCCTTGAACGCCCAGTGCACATGCGATGTGGACCGCAATCTGCGCGTGTATGCGTTCAATCCCGTCTTTATGTTTACACACCACATACTTGAGTTGGAGAAAGTAAAAACTGATGTATACGTCTGCTCCTTATCATTTGTGTTACATCAAAAGGCAAACTCTGTGTTTACCTTGACTGTGACAGTAAGTACAAGTAGTAAGTATGTAGGTACTAAATTACACCCAACCTCATCTTGTGAATTGAATCGCACCCATTTTATTTCGATTATTATGTTCACACAGATACTATCACCGTCATTATATAATTAAATTAGTTATTGGTAATGTAATGGGAAATTCCACCCAACTGAACTGACAGTATTATTACAGTGGTTATTTTTAAGGTGTTGCCATAGTTGTGTATTTTTAACTTCACTTCCTCATAGTTCATGAAGCAGTAATTGATCCTGACTCACAGTTCATTAGCTCTGGCTCTTCAAAATGTACACCACATTGTATTTGTTCTCTTATATTAAATGGAAATGAAGCTAGAATATATTGCCGGCACCGGTGAACGGTTTGTGCACAGGTTTCAGTGTAAAAGAAAATAATGAAATAAACCTTGTACCCATGACCCGTTTATTGGGAGGGACTGTAGTGTTTCTCATTTTTGAGCCAGTTATTTCAAATTAGGCATTTTTGCTCTCAGAAACTTGACTTCATTGTGATGTATGACCCGTTTTGTGTATGTATTCTGTAGTTTATACATTATTTATTTGTATAACTGGTTACTGACGCATTTCTTTTTGTATTATTTCTTATCATTAAACAGTTATGTTTTATTAGATTAAGGAGAAAAGAATTGGCCAAAAAAACTGGCAACAATTATTGGCCATCGGCAAACACATTTTGATAATTTTTTTTAATTTAGAGTCATTTACGTCCTTCACAAAAGAACTAATGGAAAATGATAAAAAGATAAATTCAAACGTGGCTTACTGCTTCTTTTAATTAGATTCTCCTTTGAGTCCTGATCACTCTCTGAAAAGGGTTTTTGTTGTAGCTGAACACAAAGGATATCGTAGAGCAATGTAAATGGGGCCCATGTAAACAAACAGCTGTTTTAATACATAAACAACCATGGCACAAATTGCTGCGCTTACAGCAAGAAAGTATGAAACAAGTTCCATAATTGGACAAATTACCATAAGGTGATGTACTAATTTACAACCTTTTTAAAACTCGTCACGTTATTAGTCCCTCTGTTCCCCAGCGTCTCTCCCTCCCTCCTGCTCACCATACATAATTCACATGTAGGTAATCCCTTGGTATGTTCCAGGGATGGAGATTGCTCTGGAACCTTTCATGAATATGAAATGTCATCACTGCTGACAGGCCCATTGCAGACTCGTACACGGAGCAGTGAGTGGCGTGAATAGAAATGGATACTAAAAAATATACTCTACAACATTTGCATATTACTGCAATTGCTCTACACACCAGGGACTAGACTACGGTACAGAGCAGCATCAAATCTGTGGGGGTTTATGGGTCTTTTGTGTGGGTTTTAGTCTTTTTGGAAAGTCAGCGTTTCAGTAATGGGAAATTAAATATGAAGACAGAATGATAGTCCATAAATGATGAGGCTCTCTTTAAGAAAGGAGAAGCTTTAAGCTCCTCAATTGTTATTGTTGTTGTGTGTGTTTTGTAGAAGGGTTGGGACAGCAGTTACATAGTTACAAAACCTTTTGGAGCCAAGGTTTTATTGTTGTTTAGCCGTTCAATGTAAACACGATGAGCAGCAGGGTATCCTCTGAGCTACTGTAAATGGCTCCCTCCAATTTGTGTTTGTGATTACTGCACGTGATTACATTTATGTTAATTATTCAGGACAATTTTCTAAAAGTAGCAACGTCGTAAATAAAAAACATCCTTTTGCTTTCATGCACAGTGCCAGTAAACACAAAGCAGCACCTTGGTGTTTGTGTACGCCAAGGATAAATGGCAGCAGTCTATGGGATTTCCAAGGCCCCAGTGCAAATATCACTTGTTTCATGTCTTCTCTGTGTCGATCTGACATCCTCGTAATGTTGGTTGCATAGAGCTCAGTTTCTAATACGATGAAAGTTCTTCACAGTTGGCCTTTGTGGTGTATTTCAGAGGAAGTGTGACTAGACAGTGAGACGGGCTTTTTCAGATGATCATATGTTTTGTTTTTTTTAGCTCCTACAGTGTTACATGTGTGGAGAGGAAAGGGACTGACTGTCCTCCTGGGTCCATTTAAGCACATACACAGTGTAGTGAAATCCATTGTCCTCTGAAGTTGAGTTAAAGCTGTACATGAAAGAGCCAGGGAGGACCAGAAGTCTCCCACAAACCAACCTGCTGTGTGCTCTGTGACGTTTATGTATGTGTATGTGTGAGAACGGGAAATGGCTTTCCCCGAGTCTGGAAGAAAAGTGGAGTCATACGGTAAAGAAAAGAGCAGAGGGAAAGGGGAGGGGAGCAAGTTCGAGAGCTGCCTTTCTAATTTCCTCTGAGATGTGTGTTTGTGTTTGACAATCGATTGTCTATTCTTGGCTGCAGTTGAATACATTCTTTACAGCCTGACAAATACCTTTTGTTGACAAGAGTCCATTGTTTTGGCATCTCCTATAACAGCGTGTAGGACCATCTCAAGGATACAAGGACATTTTCTTGAACGTCGAGTTGCTCAAGTAGAAATGGGCTTCTTCTCAAATGCCTTTTCTCTTTTAATAATAGAGGAAACGCTAGTGGGTTGCATAGCGTCACTGCTCTGACCACAGAGGAAAATATCTGAATCAGCCATGTCTTACTTTTGGCATCTTCCAACTGCTCTAGTCTTTGAAACGTGTTGCTTTTCTCTATCCTGAGGCTGGTGCTTTTTCTGAAGTCCGAGGCTGTGGGGCCTTCCCTTAGGCCTTATACACACAGAAAAGGAATTTTCCCTGTGTAATTTTTTCTTTTTTGTTTTTCATTCTTAAAAAGAAATGCCTTTATCCACACAAAAGCCCCCAAATTGACTCTAAATGCTCTAGTACATACATAGTACAGACATTAAACATGCACATATGTACAAATCTTTTTCTTTTTTTAATGAAGCTTTATTTAAAGTAAAGTATAAGTAAGTACAGTATATATTACACTGTAGAGAATCAAAGCAGAGACAGAATCAACCAAGCCAGGGTGACTAAGCAAAGAAATAAAGCAAATAGACCAAACAATCTCCAAACACAAGAAGAGGAAGACGACAAAGAAGCAACAGCTAATGGAAGAGAGAGGTGGGACGATGGCATTTTTCTTGTCTTCAGTTGAAACTAAAAACATGCAACAGATAAGCAATGTTGTTGTGACATAATGGACTTACAACTCCAAATATATAAAAAACCCATTAACATCTGGCTTCTTTTCTGCACTGGGAATGGATTCAATCAGCATCGACTCCCCGGTCACATAACTCTGCAATATCAGCCCTGACTGGAATCGACAGCGGCGTTAATATGACACCTCGTTGAATGCGCTAATTTCTGCCTCTGCCTCTTTATTTTGGCAGTGTTGGTGCAGATGCGTGCTCCTTTTCTGGCATGACACTGTGACCGGCACGCAATTCCTGCAACAATCTGAAAATCATTCCGTCGTTTGAAAGAAGGACTGGTCTCTGTGGTACTTTCTTCTGCTGACTCGAGTCTTTCCTACTGCTTATGCATCGGTTACGGAGCTTTCGTGACATGAACATGTCTCTCCAGGGGTAAAATAAACAGAAAGGCAAACTCCTCTGCTGGCAGTGATAAAGGAGTCATTTGCCTTTGTTAGTGGGTTTTCCCCCCCACATTAAAATAAAACCCTGCTCATATACAGACTCTATTTGTGTGTGTAAAACACTTTTATAAGGCATTTTTTCATTGTCTGACTCTTGGAAAGTGAGAACAACGTCATAAGCCAAATCACACACAGTTTGGCTCCTATAATGATCATCTTTTGATTACTCACGCAATACTTTTTCGATTATATTCAACGTGCCTCCTCAAAAACTCCACTGGCAAGGTTCGCCGATTTTCAAAAACCTGCTGTCACCAACAAAACGGTGTGTGCCAGCACATTGTTGTTTTCCCAACCCTTCACAGAAGGTTTGCTGGGTTTACAAACAGTGTGTCCCACAGTGAGGTAAACAATGGGTCCTGTGAAATTGACTGTCCCCTGTAGGCATGTTAGCACAGCATATTGCGGGCAAGAGTAAAGCTATACATTGGCTGCTAGGAACTTCTGAAATGTGAGAACTAAGGGGGGCTTTTAGGGCCAGCGACGGGAGCCACAGGCCAGACCACAGCAAACTGCAGTTCCACTAGATTACCAGTCTGCAATTAGGACTGCTAACTCACTGTGTGTGTGTGGGGGGATATATTTAGCTAAACACAGAACCCTTTTTTCTGTGATGTCTTTGTTTTCCTCCCTTTTCTCTCCCCCTCTCGCTCCATCACTCTCTCTTCTGTGTGTTACTTTAAGGCTTCGGCCATTATCCAGGTGAGCACTGAGGCCATTAGCAGCAGTCTGTTTAAATCAACCGGCCTTTCTCTTTCATTACCCCACTGAGCCGCCACTCTCTGCTCTCACCTCGTGTCATTTAGCTGCTTTCCCAACCAATCGAGCCCCAGAGCTAAACCTTTTTATGGCTCACCTGACAAATAAATACTCCGTGGAAACAGATGCTGCAGTGCAGACAGGCAACGCAACACCCATTTCATTCACTTTAAACAAGTCCACCAGACAGTCCCATTACTTTGTCAAGATCCCAGATGGCCCGGATTGTAAACATCACTCCACACCTGCCTGCAACCGCGACAACACCACCTAATGTGATATGGATGTTTTGACACTTGATGTTTCTTTCTTTGGGTGCTTTTCTTTTATGTTTTCATGTAATGCATCTAGCGGAGTGTTTGAGCACCGTATGTAGAAATAAGTCACAACAATGGTGAAAAATTAGAACAGGGATTTATTTTATTATACTTCAAAGGAGAAACTGAAAGTAACTGTTAACAGCACCTAATGCTCACAGCTGATAGTCGGGTTGCAACTGATAAGAACCAACCAGGAAGCAAATGCTGGTAACTTTGCCATAGTCTCCAAAGTTCTATGTTTCCTTCTGTACACAAATGGATCCAGCAACGTTTTAAAACGTCTGGGGGTTTTGAAAAGCTGGAGTAGTGTGGATGGCAGGCATGTCGGTTGCCCTCCTCTCTCTGACCACATACTGATAAGTCTCCACTGACGAGGTGGTGCGGTATACTCAAGGTTAATGAATGTCAAAGCAGGGAGTGGAGGCACTGGCAGCACATTTCACTCCACCATGATACCGTTCAAAGTGAGATAACGTGCATTCATGCTAATGCTTTAAGTGTAACGATGTCATCATTATTAGCAGCACCATGTCACTTTGTGACTACTCGAAGCTTTGTTTTTGGGCCCATCTCCAGAACCTGAGGGTTATTGTGAAGCCACATTAAGGCTGGGGAGAAGAGAGGCAGTCTGCGGATTGTTCTCCAGTGAAATGTGTGTAGTTGTCTGAACCAGCAGGCAGTCATAATGATTTCCAAAGGGCCTCATCTGAGGGACCAGCCTGCTGAGTAGAGGACATATCTGACTAATGAGCTGCTAAATTTATCCCCCAGTCTCTCCTGTCTTTTGTTGCTTCTGGTTCTGTTCTTTCTGTCTTATTTTCATTTCTTTTTCAATCTCTGTGCTTTCTTATTTTCTATTTTTTGACTTTACATTATCAAGCAGTCAGCGCAGAATCTCGCCAAAGTACATATTCATGTGTTTCTTTCTTCAAATTTCCTCTTTTCACTTTCTATGTTATTTTCTTCCTGTCTCGTCTTGTTTCCCCTTCTCGTCTCACTTTGATGTGTGTTTTTCGGGCCCTCTGAAACAGTGTGGGCTGATTTCTTCGTCACACCGTTAGTCAACATCAGCATCATGTTGAAACATGTCCCATCACTTAAGCAGAACACAGCATCCTACACACATGCTGGATTTGCCAATGGTTGAAAACAGCCACATGGTGCCAGACTGTGAGCAACTCTGAATCATGACACTGGTATAGCATGAATGATTCTCTATATAAGAGTGCAGCAGGGTTAAAGGAAAAAAAGAGTGACATTTCTTTGACAAGATGAGGGCTTTTACCCTTTTCCCAAAATATCTGCAGAGAAATGTTAGACTGTAAACTGATCATTTGAGCAAACGCACAGAAAACCACAATTTAATTTAAGAAAAGTTCAGTTATTTGCTGAGGTAAGTGACAGGGCTGCACTTTTATAGCTGCTTCACAATAAAGCCTTATATTGGTTTGCCAGTGAACGACTTTCGGTATGAAGCAGCAAAACATTTTTTTTAATCACAACAGCACTTTCTTGTTAGCTCCTAGGGTGTTTATCAGTTTATTACTGTAGCCGCTTTTGAAATTCTGTCAGTTGGCATTGTTATCAGCTTCTGCATCGGAGTGCACAGGGTAAATGCCCATGCGCGAACATGCCACAGCTGTATGTATAGAGGCAGTAGAAGTAGGGCAGTATTGCACCACATCGTTACGTTGTGTTACACAAGCATGGTCCATATCAGTGGTGGAAGCAAAATAAAGCAAAGAGCGCTTGATTTGACAAACTTGCTGATACTGAGGGAAAGGGCTGGGTTGTCTTGTCATACTTGTGCGGCTTGTTGTCATGGGCGGACGTGGTGTGCAGCTGTTTCTCCTTAACCGAGCACAGTTCTGCACATCTGCCGTCGTCTTTTGGAGGCCGTCCCCAGTTCAGCAGATGCTTAATAGAGATCGTACGTAAGGGTGGGGATGACACGCACATTATTTCATCATTCTCAGCTGATCGTCCTCCAGAGAGACGTCGGGGCATATAGTCGGGGATTCACAACAGCAGCCTCAAAAGTTACAGATAAAGTGCCTCCCTTAAAAGATGCCTCAGTATTGTGCTTTGTTGCTGATTTTCACACCTGAGCCTGAGTCCACAGTGAAAGCGTTGCATCCCTATTTTAGTTTGTATTCTTATTTCAATGGCCTAGAGGCCAGATTATACCCTGAGTAGGTTGCACATACCTTGGCTTCATTTTCTTGCCCGCAGGATGTCCTATTTAGCTCTTGAATATATCCTGTTTGTTTCTCATTGTGTTGTGTTTTTCTTTCTGCTCTGACCTCGTCCCTCCCCTCAGACCCTGTCTGTCCATTAGATGGGAGTTTCGAGACGTCCGGTGGCCAGTTGGCTAATCTCCATTCTAATGCCCTCTGTCCTTATTACGTCATCTGTAAACAGCTCCATGTAGCAAACAGCAGCCAAATAGTGAAGGTCTTTGTGAAGGTATCAATGAAGTCCATTTGGATAATTGTGTCAGGATTTATGGAAAGGTTGCATGTCTCTGTGTGTGTTATCCATATTAATTTTCATCTGTGTACTGTATACAATGTATTTGTGCAGGAGAGATAGATTCATATTTTCGGTTTGAGTGTATGTACAGTAAATACCAGATTGTTCAGACATTTTGGGTTTGTTTGTGAGTGCGGTCACACCTGTTGTGCTGTTTTCTACTATAGATGTCAGTTTGATTTGAGTCACAAACGTCACACATTTAAAAATAACTTCAAACTACTTACTGCCGCCTGTCGTGTTTGAGTTGAGATGTAGTGACTTCTACAATTCTTTTCCACTATTTTTACATCAGTAACAACCTTTTTTTTTGTATATTTTGTTGCATAAGTTACTGGACACTATGAGTAACTTTCCTCTTCATGAGTCCCACCCAAGGTTTGAATAATGACAAAGGTTTATGTCTCTGTTTTTTGCTTTGGTGGACGTCCTGCCAGGAATATGTACTTTGTACCTTCCTTGTGATGATAAACAGTAGTTTGTTAGAAACGCTGCCATTGGAATTTGTACTGACAACATCTCTGGGTTCTAGTATTTATTGACTTAAGCAAACCTTGAGTTTCCTTGAGGTTATTTTATTGTACAAAAAAAGTAATACAAAATGTAATCTCTTCATTTGAATAGAGCATTGTACACTAGTGATTCATGGCCGACAAGGCTGTTTGTCCAACTCGGCTTATCATGGATCACTTGGTATTTTTCAACAGGCAAGTGGATAGTTGCCCAGGAGCTTGATATATTTTCTTGGGAATATTTTGAGCCTTCGAGGAACTGCAAAGGCAGTAGGGCAAAAGCAGGGCAGATTACGATTTGGCCAATGAACCCAGTCCTGGCACAGTTGTGTTTATTCCTAAAAGAAGGATTCACAGTTGGCTGCTGTTATGCTGAGAGCTCCTGCCTTCCTAAAAACCTATAAAAACTTTTTTGGATATGTTTTTTGACGGTCCAATTGGCCACCAATAGGCAAATAATGGGACACCTGGCACTAACAGCAAATGACCAACTCGGCAGAGCAGGCTGCAAGTGTTAAATTGGCGACTGATGCTTGCTACCATTTGTTCACTCTCTGTGTGACTTGCATGAGCAGTTGCTCTGTCAGGCTGGTGTCGATCGTGATGGACATCAGCCTGTAAATGGCCGCACTGGTGAATCATCGGACATGTCATTTAAAATGTGGGGCACAATTGCCCTCAATGCTTTTTTTTAATGCTTTGAAGAAGGATACATCACCACAAGTCTGTATTCCTTTGTGTTAACGTAACAAGAATGAGTTCCTCCTGCTCTCTGCAGTATGACTGCTCCATTTCTTTTTGCCATTGTGTCGTCTGTGGTACAGTGTGTGCTGCGCTGTTGCGGTGAACTTGTTCACCAAACAACCAAGGCGTGACGTTAAAGATAAGCTGGCCAGGAAAAAAAAAAAAACAGCCAGCTGCAGAGTAAGTTTGTCATACTGCAGTTTTTCAACATTTCCATTCTATTACAGCTCTCGACAGACTTAATACCGCCCTCAGCAGTGGCCCTGGTGCTACCAGTTTATCATCGTGCCAGCTCCGGTAAGCAGGGTTGGGATTATCTCCCTAACTTTCACCTTCAACAAATGTCCCAGCTCATCGCTGATATCTCTTCTGGCTGGCAGGCTCGCCCTGCTGTAACACGATCGGCGCACAGTTGCATTGACAGTTTTGTGTGTGCGGTGGGAGTTTTATGTACATGTGTGTCTGAACACATGCACGTGTGTGTAGGAGGGGTCCCACACACTCTTTTGTTTTCCTCTGAAAGCTGAGAAGAAGGAATGTCTGCCTCCCAGCTGTCCTCTGGAGTAAAGGGTGATAGAGGAGAAAGGGGGGAGCTCACTGTTTGCGTCCGCTAACATCCACCCATCTGTTAAATCCTAGCGGTTGAAGAGAGGGTCAAACAATGGTTTCACCCCCCTGCCCTCGCCCACTATGGCTTCTCATGCATATTTAACCCTTCAAATGCAAAGATGTCTGTTGTGCTGTTTGGAGGCATGCTGCTTAAATCTGTCACTGTGCCCCAACCCTCAATGAGCCAGGACAATGGGGTGTAATGGCAGCACACGTGGCTTGCTAAATGCATTGTAACAGCAGGGGATGACCGAGTCGGGAAGGGGAGGATGTTTCTCCTGCTTTGGAAACCTCCATCACCATGGGCGTATGCAGTATGTGTTTTTCCTGTGTTGCAGCTGCAGGAAGAGATGTAACAAGTGGTCAGCTGTGGTCTCTGCTCTTCTTGGAAGCGCACAGCGTTTGAACTCTATGTTATTGTGTCAGATTCACTGTTTACTAGATGTGGTGCTGTTAGCCTTGGCACCACCGCACAACGCGGACGTCGCTTGGCGTCCGTAGGTGTGCGTTGATGATGATGATGATGATGATGATGATCACATGAGTGCCCACTGTTCTGTCTGCCACTCAGATCCATTCTCCGTGCCCCTCACCATTCACACAGAGGTGTAGGTTGTCAGTGAGTAACACAAACCTGCTGTTTACAAAGGCCCCCACTGGGACACTTACAGCCTACACTTTGCAGAGTGAATTAACTGTCTGTATCTGTGTGTTCTCTGGCTTTCATATAAACGTGACGGCACCTCCTCCCACTGCCTCGCTGTTCTCTGTCCTCCGTGTTTATTCATCCCCTGTAGACCCCTCCACCTTCTCTCAGAGGTCCTGGAGAAGAAACAGCAGCACTTTTGTTTATGAAAAATGTGTTGTCTGCTTTACAGTTTTCGCTTGGTTCTATGTTCTTTTTGTCCACCGCGTTTTTTTCTCCCCCCACCTCCTCTGTCTTTCCCATAACCTTTCCCCTCGTTCAGCTAGAAGTGCCTTGGTTCTCTTTTCTGCCTTTCTTTCCGGATCAGCTCTCAGCAAGTTACAAGCAGAGAGAGAGAGAGAGAGAATATGAAAGCAGATATTTCTGCGCGTATCAGTGTTACTGAATAACAACCTCTAAGCCGCTCGCAGTGGAACATGATACTGCTAGTATCACTCTCCCAGAGATGAAGAGTCCCATGTTACGGTGCTGTGTCTTTCACCCAGGTCAGTGCATGGAGTCATGTCACCTCACACTCTCGTGTACCGTTTGAAGTGTCTCTCACTGAAAAGTCACCTCTGGCATTTATGTGTATGAACGAAAGAAAGTCCAGAAAAGATTCTAACAAAATCATTGTCCACGCCTAGAGTCTGCATCGTTCCCCGAACTTTAAATCTTTTCAAAAAAGTTCTGGGGGTCACTGGGTTCATTTGTCAGACCCTGTGTATATTTATGAATTATTTTAATATTATATATAACCTTAAATCTCTCAGTTGTGCTACCCAATAGCTGTTGAATGTAGAGGCAACAGATAACTTTCGTTTCATGCATGACATTATTTCGCTGTGTCATAACAGACACCTTGTGGACACGATGCAATGTAATGGTGATTACAGAGGCAGGTTTTACAGGTTTTAACATCATTAAGTTAAGTTTAAGACAAAAAGTTTTGTTAAAACAGAATCTGTTGTAAATTTAGATATTTTTTGGCTCTTAGCTATTCATTTAATGTCGTGTTTATGAGAACATATTTATATATTTTTTTGTTTTGTTTGTTGTGGCAGAGTGTCGGGTGTCTCATAAAGGCAAATATTCTATCAGAAGCAAAATAAAACAAGGTGCTTTCGTTGTCTTCCCACTATCCATCTTCCCCTCTCTCTTTCTAGCACTATCCCACCATGGACCCCGCTGTGCTGTGCTGTACTGCACTATAATAACAACAGCTTGGCCCAAAATCCCATAGATTAGTTTTAGAGAGCGGGGGAAAAATAAAAAAAAACTAACCCTCGTCCCAAAAAAATGACAGCAATGTCTTCAAAAACAACAACAACAACGTCATCAACAAAGGACTTGGAGAGAGGCCAACAAAGGAACAGTAAAAACATATTTACCAGGCCAAAGAGAGCATCATCATCACCATCATCCCCTCAATTTTAAGCTTAATCCAACACACAACCCCCACTTAAGCATATATTCAAGCCCTCAAATTCCCCTGCTCCTCAAAACACTCAAACATGTGCGCACAGTGGGAAACACGCCCGACTTTATAGCCCATTGTTCTTTGGAGCGACCAAACAGCTGGTTGCAGAAGTCATCACTATCAGATCTGCTCCAGAGCGCTCGCAGCTTGTAATAGAGGATAATTAGAAATTTTTAATTTGCCTGGGCAAAAAGGGCTCAAACCCTCGACGTCTTCACCGCCCACCACTGTTATCCTCAACCCAGCCCCCCCAGCTCTGAGTGTCATCAGTAACAGATGGGGAAAGGGGGGATATTCACAGCCAGACAGACACTTCAGAGTAAGGCAGCGGATTTATTGCACCCCCATGGCTTGAAGCTCCTCCACCACATCCTTAAGGTGCTCTATGTGCAATCAAACCATAGGGCTTCTCCGTCTTATCCTGGCCCAGTTCTCCCACCACAACACAACACAACAAGCATGGCTCCCACCTTGTTTTTTAAATCGTT
Source organism: Solea senegalensis (assembly GCF_019176455.1). Taxonomy (NCBI): domain Eukaryota; kingdom Metazoa; phylum Chordata; class Actinopteri; order Pleuronectiformes; family Soleidae; genus Solea; species Solea senegalensis. The sequence continues at coordinate 15,183,591 of NC_058037.1, read as the reverse complement.
GATCAGCTTACATTTGTTTTCCCAGTAGATTTCTAATTCTTAATCCAGTTTATATGTCCACTTTCTTTAACACAATATGTCAAATGCCTAAGCTCAGTGGAGTCAAATGTGGGTTTATCTCCAAACATTTACAAATGTGGGGATATTTCTTTTTTAATTAAAGTATATTTTTCTTTCCGATTTGTTTATTTTAGATTTCACAAGGTTCCTGTGACTCAGTTTCTGTCATTGTTGTCGACATTTCTCTAAAACTCCCTCTCTTGAGCTAACTCTTACCATCAGACCAGTGGGAGAACAGCTTGTGTTTAACTGTGACTCATTCCCTTCCTCATAAGCACAAAACATGATGTGCTGAAATCAACTCTGGCATTGCTTCCTGCTTTGATCACGTCTTCACTTCAATGTTTTTTTCAAAGCCAGTATTCCTTGTGGGTTGAAATGGTGAAGGGGAAAAGCGGGAGATACTGTAGGTAGCAAGGTTATCTACACCATCACCACTTTCCACCATCTCTTGTTGTCGACCCAGGCGTTCATTCTTTAATGTTAGCAGTCTCTTCGTTTGTGCTTGCCCAACCCACAGTGTGGTATGTGCTGTCGCAGCCTGCTGCCTCCTCTTCCTTGTACAGAGAGCCTCACCCTAGCACACACAACTATCGGTTAACTTGCTAAGACATGTCCCTGGACCACAGTGTTCCACGATGGTTACAGTTTCCCTCGCCCCCCTCTCTCTCTCTCTCGCTCTCTCTTCTTATTCCCTTCCCCCTCTTTTTTTCCCCTGTCAGTCAATTTTTCTTTTTTGTCAGTGTTGTTTTTTTTACTCAATTCACTTGTGGTATTTTTAGCTAAGGTCAATTATTTGAAGCACATATTTGTCTTAGATTCTTTTTTTAGACAGGTATAAGAATGAGTGTGTCTTTGTTTTCTGCACAGCTTTTTTTGTTATTCTTTGGTCCATAAAATGGCAGAAAACATTATGTCTGTCTTAAATGTCTTGTCTTGTCCACAAACCAAAGTTAATCAGGTTTAATGATTTCTTTCTTTGTTTTAAGGAGCAAAGAAACTATTTACATATATATTATATTATTATATATTATATATTGAGTATATTATATACTTATTGAGTATATAATATTCACATTTAAGAAGCTGAAAAGCTGTTCAGTCAAGCGAAGTGACTGCTCTAGCGCGATTAGCCCCTTCAACTGGACTACTGTCCTTGTCCAAGTATGCAAACACTGGCGGGCAATTGATATTGAATGAAGTGTGTAAGCCTCTGCTCCATCAGGGGGCGACACAGCCTCATCCTGTTAGTATTAGGTAGTTTCCAGTTAAGCTTGTGGCTAGTTGCATCTAGTTGCCATTCCGAGTCTTCCTACGTCCATGAAAACTGTATTTTTAGGACATTTTTTTTCTATAAATGTCTTGGGTGATGGAACACAGGTCACAAGGTTTCCCTCGCATGAGAACACAAGCCTGATTTGTTGAGCCTCTGAAACCACCACACGTTTCTAAATGGACATTTTAGTGGCTTCGTGCTTTGTTTAGACTGACCTGACTCCAGTGTCCTCTGTGACCTGATCTCCCTGTAAGAATTAACCCTCAACTGAGCGAAGCCTCTTAACTATTTCTTAAGGCTTTACCAACAAACAATGGGAGGTGTGCTACAAAAACTGCGCTCTACGGAAATTCGTCATGTGGCCTCTTCAGTGAAACGCTCCTAATTGTTTTTTATACAGCGCTACTTTAACGTACAGTGTGTAGTGTGGTGTAATCAGAGTAAAGGGAGTGTTTTTCTTTCTGTGAAAACCAAGAGCCTTTATTTAACTTTATCATAAATCGGTGTGCGTCCATTCATTAGTGCTCGCACATGCCTTTACTCTGCAGATGGTGGAAAAAGCAGTTAAAATGCTAAAGATCACGAAACACCGTTAACACTCATCATTCTTCTACGGGGCTATTGACTGCCTCGCAGCACTTCACAAAAGATCATAACAGAGGCTGCTGGCTAAAGGCTATTGTCTTAAACTGCTCCCCGAGGCCTTTCTTTGTCCCCTGCTGCCTCTCAACTCGGGGTCATCAATTCATCACCTTTACCACCTCCATTAGCACCATCTCCTCCTCAGAGGCGCTTTAATCGCCCCAAAGCAGCTCGACCGACACCGGCGCAGGTCACGCTGTTGAATGGCATCCTGGAATGCCGCTGCGCAGATTGTGTTTCTTGTGTGTGAGAGATGGAGGGGATCGATCTGTTTGTGGAATACATATCGATGCTCCTTGGATGTGCAAACTGTCCGTGCATGTCCTGTATGTGCTATTAAACAAATCTTCAGCCCGTGTGTTATCAGGAAACTGAATCACATTATTTGTCGTGGCTGAATAGTGGTGATTCGCAGTCAATCCATCTCTCTGTTACAGCCTGTAGCTGTGTGTGCGCGCCATCGAGATCTGGGACATTGAAGGATGTTTACCTGTGAAAATGCTGTTATATCACAGTCTGTACATTAGCGCTGCAACTAACGATTGTTCTCACATAATCTCAGATTAATCTGACAGTTATTTTATCCAAAATAAACCAAAATATAATTCAGTTTTTTTTTATTTTATTTTAACATTATTTGTTATATGTAGCAAAGTTAGCAGAGTTATTCCACAAAAGATTAATCGAATATCAAAATTGTTGACAATTAATTTGGTAACTGATTAATAATCAATGAGTCGTTCTACATGTGAACAACCTCAAGCCTAGTTCAACATTTCTGTTCCCTACAGTGAGCCAGTATTAGCTGATTTATCTGAATACTGTAGCTCTCGTTTTTAGTGTAATCAAATGAACTGGTGTATCAGAAGGTTCAATGATGCTTGTGCAACATTGTCTTGTGAAAATTTAAAAAATGACTCATGACTAATTTTGTAATTCATTTTTGTTTTGTTAAGGTGAGGAATTGACTGTCTGCCTTTTTTTCACTTACAAAATTTGAGTTTTGTGCATTTGCACGACTTAAGCTTCTGGGAAACTGGTTTTCTGTCATTTTATTGACCAAATATTGGATTATTGGACTATTTAGGAAAATGAAGAATGAACCATAACCAAGAATGAAAGTAAATTGTATGCAGCCATTGGAGAAGGCGTTAAGCTAATCCCAGTTTTCTCCTATGTAGCATTGTAGTTATCTATAATCACCAGGTGGTGGTAACTCCATATGCTGTTGCACTTAGCAGTTTAACACACACACACACACACACCATCACACACAATCTGTCCTCAGCTGAATCCAATAACACACCCTTTGGTGGAACATGACTTATCCTGGGAGTGTCTTTGTTTGTGGCTGTTGACTGTGTTTGTGTGTCTTTGCGTTAGTTACCTCTGTAGGACCTTTTCTGTCATAAACACTGATCTTGTCAGGGCCAGTAATCCTCGGTGAGACCGAAACCTGGTCCTAATGAGGCAGAAACTCCTTTCTGAGGAACTCGGGTAATGAATTGAAGTCAGTGCAGTGTCCTAAGAGGTATAGCTGCTCAAACCTGTGTGTGTATTTGTGTGTGTATATAGGCGCTCACACATTTGAGTGCTTTTTGCATTTAATCTTGTGCTGCCAGCTTAGAGCGGCGTTTCTCCCAGGAGATTAGAGGACGTCAGTGGCACTGCGCTGTGGAAATGGTCTCCTTCAATCTCTAAACACACTCGGAGGCAAGACAAAGTGGCTGTTTGCACTGTTGGTGTGTTTTGTTTGTGTCAAGCGATTGATAAGACGCCGCAATCGACCGCAGTTAATATGATTTTATAAATGCTTAGACCAAGGATTAAATAATGAGCCATGTGCTCATTAGTGTTGATGGCATTATTAATGTTCTCCACCACTGTAGTGGGTGTTTAAAATGTACTTATGTTTGTGCCTCCTAACAGAGACATATAATTCAATGTCTCATTTAATATAGAATTCAACTAAAGGAGTCAAACTGATGAGACGTGCAGATAAAATACTGAAAATCTATTACTCACTGTGACAAATTACATTTCTATATGATCGCCTGAAGGGGTTTTAGGGGTTTGGAGTGATTATTGAAAAATGTACCACTGAGGCCAAGGCAGAATTCTTGCATAACCCCTTCACAGATTAGCGCAATCAGCAGTAATAAAACTGAATCTTCTTGCGTCTATAATTTCCACAGAACGTTGTCGATGGCCCTTAAGATGTGTAATCCTCGCCTCCTGCTGTCGTGCCTCAGTTTACTCAGGTGTTGCAATGTTATGTCAGACTGTGGATGTAGATTCTCGAGGCACCGTGTGTGTGTGTGTGTGTGTGCGTGCGTGTGCGTCTGTGTGTGTGTGTGTGAACATCTGCGCTTGTGTGTCTTCAGGGACATTGTTCAGAGCTGTGGTGGTGGTGCATCGCAAATTCACATAATTTCCTCTCCGACTGCAATAAAGCACAAACTCGCACAGCAGCAGCTGGTGTGGTATTGCGACATCATAGACGGGAGCATGGGAAGATTAAAGTGCTATTAAGTTCAGGTCTTCTGCCTCATCCTGTCTTTATTGGTCGGGTTGCAGCTTCAAGTCTGTCATTAGCGCCATGTGCTTATGATCCCGTCTCTGTCTGAGAGACTGATGCAGGTGTGGGAGGAACACAGTGAAATGAGCGGGATATAATTGTCAGAAATTAGATCTACTGTATTATATCAAGCTCCCTCTGGTGTTTTAATCCTCTGCAGGCACTTGAGATAGTCTCTGTACTGCGCAGCACGGCTGCCTCCACCTAACCTGTCATGTTGATGCAGTGCTTCCCTGTTACCTGTGTAAAATGCAACCTAGTTTCAAATAACAATTCCGCTGAGCTTTAATTATCTGCTCAGCCCGTCGTCGTGACAGTTTCCATGGGAAAAGTTTTTGACCTAGTGACAGCTGCCTGTAGAGGAGAGCGGCAGCCAGTCTGTGTCAGCATAATGACAGAACAGCACAATACTCCGGCACTCTTTATATAAATACCATACTAAAAATGTAGATCGAGGGGAGGGGGAGTCTTATCGTGGCACCTCTGTTGGAACTTCCAGTGACAAAGAGACTGCCCGTGATTGTAAATTCTGGGTTTATTTGACATAATATTTGTACAACATAAAAATGCCTTTCAGACTTGAAGATTAATCGTTTCCTCTGCAGGCCTGTAATACATGGAAATCCTGGCATAAATAGAAAATTGAGACGCTCCATTTCCTGTCTAGAGGCAGTCTTAACTCCACTGCATTTACTGACATACCTAATAATTAGCTTGTTACCACACATTATTAAAAAATGATGCTGAGAAGCCCATATTTTTGGCTGCTGGCCTACAGCTGGGTACGTCCTAATATGCATAGTAAGCATTAAATGATTACGGGTCCAGAGCGGAGCCGTAGGGAGCAGCTTCTTGTCTTACTTTTCTTCATCACCTCAATGGCTTTTATGATTTGGACCTTAAATCAGCATCTAAGTCCCTCCTCTTGATTGTGTGTCTTCAGGTTGTGCGCGGCCACCCGGCGTGCAGCACGGAGACCTGCTGAATCAGACGGAGGCGAACCGGGGATCCTTTCCCCCGGGCACCCAGTTGACTTATGGCTGCGAGCCAGGTTACACCGCAGACGGACCCACCACCATCATTTGTACCAGTTCTGGAGCCTGGTCCTATCAACCACCACTGTGTGTCAGGAGCAATGGTGAGCATGATAATATCTTCTTCTTCTTCTTCTCATAGTGTAAAAACTGAGCATTACATTACGTATTTGGCTGCTTGCTGTTGTTTGTCATATTTGATAGAAACACATCTCAACAGTTCTATTGAAGAAAACTCGGCATATCAGCCTTTTCTGATCGAACACATGGTCATTTCTGAATAAGTGATGTGTTCAGGGCCAAGTCCTTCCCTTTAAGGTCTATTTTCGTATCCAAACACAGACACTATGACTTTGATGCCTGACACTGATGAGACTGGTCCTTGCAGATCAATAAAAAAGCTACTGGCAGGTGGCCACATCCTGTCCTTGCGAGTATATGAAGTCTTTGTTGGCAAAAATGATAAAAAAAAAAATATATATATATATATATACTGTATATACACAACACCAGAGGAAATTGCTCTATGACAGCAAGGGAAGCTCTGCTTCCTCTAAAATGTCTTACAGTAAGTGGTCAAATATGTACTCCTATATTTATATTTAACCACTAAAAGTGTGCTAAAAATGTGGCAAGAGAGCGGAGGGCAGAATTTATGTAGAAAACACTGGGCCTGAAATTAGCTTATATACACACAAGAATCTCCTGTAAACATGTTTCCGTATGTCTGGTCTGTCTGGCAGAAATTTAAAACGTTAATGAATGGCTTTTTATGCTCATATATGTGCTCAAGTGCGTGTGGTGATGATCCATTATTTCAGTCCGCTTTGTAGATTGCAGAGGTTGGGCTTCACTGCACGTCTGCGTCAACACAGTTCCATAACACAAGCGGCGAGGATGTCCTTGTGCCAGCAGGGAACACTGGCAAATTTCAGCCAGATATGAGCGTTTTATTAAACCGCGTGAATCGACCCTGAGCACAGGTGCAACATAACGGGAAGACACAACAGAGTTTTAAATCCTCTTCTGCTTCTTCTCCTTCCCAGTGTGTTCACCCCCTCCTGAACCAGAGAACGGGGGCTACCGCTGTCACCCCTCTCCCTGCCACCACCTCACCCAGAAGACCGTCATCGAGTACTTCTGCGACGAAGGCTACGCTCTGAAAGGAGACTACAAGTTCCTCACCTGCCAGAACGGCGAGTGGGACGGTCTCATGCAGATTAGCTGCCGGCTAACACAAGGTCTGTCACCTAAGCCTCTGAGCTCGCAGCATCTGTTTGTAAGCATTCACAACATGTAGAATCAGAATAAGTGAACTCCATTCTCACTCCCACTCCTCTATTTCTCTCTCTGTGTTTTTGTGTTCTTCAGTCAAAGAGCCAAGCTCTCCGCTGGGTATCCCGGCTCTGTCGATTGTGGCGTCCACAGCCAGCTCTGTGGCTCTCATCCTGCTTTTAGTGGTGCTGTTTGTTCTTGTACAGCCAAAACTCAAGTCTTTCCATCACAGCAGGTAAGAGTTGCACAAATTACTATCAGTTTCCAAAAAAAAAAGTGTAATTTTTAGGGCTGATAGCCGCGTGGATAGGGCACATACCACATGGTCGATTCACCCCGAGCAGCTGGTGAGTGGCTAGATTCCCAGCAAGACAGACGTTAGTGCATGTCTCTCGCTGACTCTTTCACCCTGTTTCCTGTCTCCACTTCTTTCCAAATAAAGGCAAAAGTGCTCAAAAATGTTCTTTTATGGCAGACTCACTCCTCTCAGCATATCTTTACACAGACCTACACTGACCCTACCTGTCTGCAATAGATTTGAAACGCAAAAACACAAACAAACACAAACACACGTTGAGTTGCAGTCTCGTGCTTGGCATTTGAAATTATGTTAAAGCTCTATTTTAGGACTATTGAATTGTTTACTTCAATAGTCTTTCCTGGAAGGGAGGGTGTGGTGGTGGAGCAGGAAAGCAGTTCGATCCTGAGACCCTTCAATCGACTTTAATGAACGTTAGTTTATCAGTCCTCCACTGCTGTTGTCAAAAACTCCCAAACTTAAGAGCTTAAGTTTTGTTTGCTCTTTAACAACACAGCCATATTTTTTTATTTGGTGCCATAAAGTTATACAGTAACACAGATAATGTCGTTCCTCGTTTTTTCCATGGACACACCTGATACTCAACTGGTTTTGGTTGAAACCAGTTGAGTAAAGTTGTCCGCACCACATGACTGCTAGTCTTAATAGTTGCCATTCCTGAGAAGTGAAAGCAAAAGTACAGAAGTTGGTCTCTTATCAGTCGCCTGCCGTCTCTGCTGCTGTGGCTCTGTGATTAAAAGAAAGGGCCACAACCGTTTGATGCAATTCCCATTGGCACTTGTTGATTTCGCCGTGGGCCTGAGGGCTGAGTGCAGCCTGCTGAAGGGTTTGTACTGTCAACACCAATCACCTGTGAGGTTCCGCTCTGGCACGCAACACACATGACTGAATCACGCTGCACTGAACCTGGTGTCATGATCCACCTTGTCGGCACATGTTCTCCCGTCTGACTCGCTCACTCTTTCTTTGTGTTAATACTTCAGGAGGGAGCAGGGCGTCTCGGGCCAGGGAGGCTCCATCATGGTGGAGGGCGTCCAGGTGAGCCTTCCCTCGTATGAAGAGGCTGTGTATGGAAGCGGAGGACCATGCGACGCCTCTGGTCCTCCTCCTTCTCCACCACCTCCTCTGGCTCCTCCAGAGTCACGAGTCCCAATTGTGCTCTCTGAGGGGCTTCCTCAGGGCGCCACCGGAGGCCAAGGCTCCAGCAGAACCAGCCACCACAGAGACTTAGACTTCTGTCTCCCATCCACCTCTTCCTCATCATCCTACTCTTCCCGCCGTCATGCAGAGACAGTGCTGGTTCACCAGGCCCCCTCTTCTTCCTCCTCCTCCTCTTCCTCTTCTTCATCATCATGGGCTAGAGATCGCCCCAGGGGTGCGTGCGCAGGCCCTCTACCTCTTCGTAGAGACTCTGAGAGCAGCGACCAGAACAGTCTGCTTTCTGTCACCTCTGTGGATGAATTTTCTGATGGTAAGAGGGGAATAATACTGTGTTATTACAATGCAGCGTGTGATTCTTACACATGCACAACTATCGTGATGGAATGTAAAACTGTAAAAATCTTGGCGGTGCAAAATAATGGCCTCCATAAAGGAAGGTCCTCACATAAGGCACATCTTTGTATTTTAAAGCAATCATACATACTCTCTACAGTAGTTTATTCAATCTCATCCTGTATATGTTGCACACTGGACCTTTAAAGCTGCTCTCAGCGATGTCCTTTTTTGGCTAACATTTGGCAAACTTCCTGTCCGCTGCTGCCCTTGGCACCCCCCACCCCCCTTTACTACGTCACCTCATGAACTCTTATTGAGGGGGTGTATTGATTTGCCAACAAACAGCCTCACATCACAGACAGAGAGGACTGCCTCTTTGTCGAGTTCTGGCTCCTGATCAAGACGCGACAAAAAAAGTTTCTCCTAGATTTACTGTCAGAGCCTTTTATTTTGAAAGGCCCATGTCACTGTAGATCAATGACAGCCATCGGAATGTAGAACTATTTCACATAGAACTTGAGTATTTCACAGAATAAGACGTTTGAAATAAAATTCTGGTGATAAATTGAGATATAAATGCAGTGTGTGTGTCTCTATAGCCCCTGCTCTGTTCTAATGTATGCCCTCTCTCTCTCTTTCCCTGCAGATATTCCCCTGCTGAAGGAAGCATGAAGCCTGCCAAGCTGCTATCAGCATCAGCTGCAGAGCCCCTCTTTCTCTATCTCTCACTGCTGACCAGGACTGACTGTGGCTGACAAACCTACCTTTTTTCCCCCGCCTCCTCCGACTTCCCTCAGCAGCACACAGGACAAAAAAAAAGAAAAAAAAGAAAAAGACTAGAACTATGTCCATTCCCCATGCAGAGCAAAGCCAACAACCAATCATCACTGGTACCACAAGCAGTGTTGGAGCACCACTGGATGCAGCTCCTGGATACAACTAAAGACAATTCAAAGACAAACACAGTGGTGCCAGCTCAGCATAAACCCTGTAGATCCTATGTATATGAGTAAATCATGCATACTGAGTCAAGGTTGTGTACTATAGGCTATGAGTTACAAATACTTCGGTAGTTCTCTATATCAACATTGCTCGTAAGCAAGACATGTCGGCTCTGTGTGGGATTACTGCCGTCATTTTAAAAAAAAGAAGTAAATAATTTGAGAGGTTTGCTCCTGATGCCATGGCACTCAGAATCCGAACGGTCTTCCCGCTGTACTTGAAGAAGTTGTGAGTGACGAGCCGGGGTTTTTTTCCGGCCCATCTTTGCGAATGCTGCATGTTGTTTTTAGTTCTCGCTGTCACGGCGCAGTCAGAGTGAAGCATGAAGCCTCCTGTCTCTCTGTAGCTATCTGTGTATCTGGTTGGCTTCTAGCATATGGATCAGTGGGATTCTTTTTCCCGTTGCCAGATGCACTCGGGTATCTGGGGAGGCGCTGCTTCTGTCGCATGAGTGGAATCGATTGGTGTTGTGTGGTTTCCGGGGACTGTGCTACATGTCTCGTATCGGGGGAGGGAGACACGTGTCACACTCGGTCTGAAAGCTGAGAAAAAGTGGGGACTGGCACATGATGAAACTTCAAGTTTGTTTATGTTTCATTTTTCCCCCCTGTATTTATTGTTTCTCTGAGTTTGTGTGTGTGTGTGTGTGTGTGTGCGTGTCAGCTAGACAGGAGAGGACATGTCCACATGTGGTAGTCCTTGATGCTGCCATTTCCTGATTTGCCTCTCTTCAGATCCGAGGCTGACACTGTCTTTCACCATAGGAAGATGTCCCCTCCCAGTGTTGAATTAGTCACATGAACAAACCGGCGTCACTTCAGGCAACTTGTCAAATACACAATGCGTGTATTATTCATGTACTCGCAAGCTGCAATATTTAGCATTTTTCTGCTGAATGGTCGGGAGTCTCCTTAGACGACACTGGCTCTCGTCCACGTCCATACCGGATTGAAGACTCTCCCAGTTTTGTGCATTATCGACTCAACTGCAACTGGTTGCAGTGGAATATAATGAGGTTTTGTTATACATCACCCCCCTGCCTCACACTCCTCACCCCTTAATGCCAAGAGCATATTTTAAGAGAAATGTGTTATTTTATAAGAAGTCGCCCCTCTATAGTGTTTGGTGGTTGAGCTGATCACCATGGAAACGACATGACTCAGATGGATCCCGAGAATCACTTTACGAGCTTAACTGCTTTTAAAAAAAACACACACAAACAACAACTTGTCTGAATATGTTTTTTTTGTTGTTTTTCCGTTCTGCATTTGTGGCCATCTCTCATCGTCAGTGGCTACGTTTTTAATGCAAACAGAAGGTTGCCTTAGACTTGTACATTTCCCCCCTTATTTTTCAATGTATAATCTCAAGCCTCCACTGGTTGCTTTACAGTTCTGTTCTCTCAATGGCCTTACTCTATTCTTTTCTATTCTATGCATAAAACTGTCTTTGTGTATTCATCACTGAGTTTACTTAACTGATTTTTGTGGACACGACTGAACTGGTGTCCACGATTCTCTGTCCTCCCCTATCATTTCCAACAACTGATGATGATGATGATGATCCTATAAGCATATTTCGCTATTCAGTTGCTTCTTTTTTTCTATCAGGCATTAAAATACGATGGGATTGAAAAGAAAAATAAGGCAAAACAAATCAACTTTTTGTTCAGAAGCACTGTTGTACGGTGTTGCTTCCCAGAAAATAGCAGAAAAAAAACCACATAATTTCAACACTTTCAACAGCTTTGTTTTTTTTTTCCTCTGTACATGGCAGTGGGTGTGAAGATAGTAATTTAATATTTGTATAAAGTTTAATTTAATATTACAGTGTGTATATAACTTTCTAATTAAAGCTTTCTTTTGAATGTGGAAGACGATGTGTCGTTTATTTAAGCCCATGTGTTGCTCTGTTATCCAGGAAGTACGCATTTCCAGTACCAACTATGACAAAGTGTATCCGCTGTCAAAATAATGGGATCCATGTTCCTTTTGGATTAGTTCCTGGAAGATCTGAGCCATGGAAATCCTATTCATCCTGAATGGAAATAAAGCAATAGCTTTTGTCCCACACAACTGTAACTACCTCTGGCACTACCTCTGGTGTGCCTAAGTTATACGGTAGTAAAGTATTCACATTTGTATACCTTTTATCTGTATTGGGTTATCATAAAACCCCACATTGATTACTGTATGTCAATCATGTACATGTTTAACCTTAGCATGTATTGTCTATAAGTGTTTTTTTTACTTCCTCTTAAAATATTCTATAAGTTATTTATATTGTATGTTCTATAATATACCACTTAGTTATGGTCTAATTGTGTGAAAATTATTGTTTCTGGGTGAAAACGTGGTCAACGCTGCTCCTTTCTGTCAGTATTATTGTGTCTGGGTGACACCTCGTGGTCAGAGTGAGAAACTTCACTAGTATCCGGCGAATGAAAAGTCGTTCGGGTGTTTCCGTATTCTGCAGGGTCGGCCTCCGTCGCGTCACCTGATCCGTTTCTCGCCCCGCCCCGCCCCCGCTCATCCCTGGGAGGAAAAAAACCAAAGGCTCCATTTTGTTTCATTCAGGGTTTTTTGCCGTCATCGTCGACAGCTAACTTGTATCCAAACACACACACTCAGCCTTACAACCACTTAACGGTATGTATGAATATTTATATGAGTCTCAATCTTATTGAGCAAATGTTGTTTGGTTTAACTAAACGTATCTATGGTGTGTATGGTCGCCTGGCGTTAAATTAGCAAATAGGCTCGGTTGCTAGGCCCTGAAGCTACACATGCTAGCTAGCTAGCTGCTAAGATAAAAGACCGGCCTCGTAACCTGAGCAGTGCATTTTCACATCCACGCCATTTTATGTGTCCGTTGCGTGTTTTATAGGCACATTTATTTCCATTATCAAAATGAGTGGATGTCGTATTTTCATCGGCCGACTGAGCCCCTCTGCCAGAGAGAAGGACGTGGAGAGGTTCTTCAAAGGATACGGCCGAATCCGAGATATCGACCTCAAGAGAGGCTTTGGGTTTGTGGTGAGTCCCTCTGCCATTATAAGGTCACAACAGTTGTCTATCCATTCATATCCAGAAAATATAACCCAGCTGTACATTTTAACGTGTTCTTCCAACCGCTATTCTTAAAAGAAAGAAGGAGAAGAAGCTGTATGTATACGTGATTTTAACATAAAACGTTTTTCAAGTATCCAGGCCTTCATACGTTTGTGTATGCAATGTAATTGAAGTTCAATGAAGCCGTTTACAGTTACTCAGTATTCAATAACGTTTTATTTGTATATCGCATTTGAATATATTGTATAATACAATCTGATATTATAATACTTTATTGTCAGAACATGCCTGAAATGTGCCTTGCATCACAGCAGCTTTGTTTGCAAAAACATACGGGAGAGAAAAAAACCCTACAGATATTACAACATTACAAGATGAAGCACGATATGGCGTCCAAGATTCCTCAAAGTTCCATATTTTCAAGAAAGACTTGAAAACCCTATTGTTGAGGAATAGTTTGTATTCATGGTTCAAGTCAGAGGCAATGTTCTTAGCCAGTCTGAACATGTTATTGTGTAAGAATGAGTCATAAAGTTTTTCAATGGGTTAACCTAGAATCCTTGAGCATATTTTCATTTCAAGAAGTAAATCACAAGTCAAGGCACTGTACATACTAAAGCAGAAACCCTTACAACATTATAGAGAGGAGAGAGATCCAAATATTCTAAAAATGAGCCAATATTAAGCATCAGTGGAGAGGAAAAAGCCCTAAATTGTAACAGGTAGAAATATCTGACAGAACCAGACTCAAAGATGCAAAATGGGGATTGTCAAATCTACCAACATAACATGTATACTAAGCTAAAACCTGTTCACATCATGTCTAGGCTTGTACAGTATATCGACTGTGATAATTGGTTATTGCCACTGTAGATTTTTTTATTATTATTTCAAAACCATATAGTCTCAGCCTCCATTGTGAGATTGATGATGCATTTCTTCACCTTACTTTGTGGTAAACTGAATTTTACACTAGAAATTGTAAATTAAAGATGCAATCTCAGACGCTTACCGGTTTTTACACTGTGATATGTAAATTCAAGTTGAATTTGATTATTATAATGTGTAATTTTGACTTCTAGTTGCCCCTCACTTTGGAAAAAGCGGAACACAGGAATTTTCTTTTTTTTGCTTATCAGAAAAGTTTGCTTAATTTAGTGGTTGGTCAGTAAGTGATTTGTTGATGCAGCACTAATGACGTTGTCTGTTATGTTTGCTGTAGGAGTTTGACGACCCCAGGGATGCTGAAGACGCAGTGTATGAGCTTGATGGCAAAGAGCTGTGCAATGAAAGGTTTGGCTTTTTATTACCATTTTAAAAAGTTTTGATTAAAGTCTACCTTTCCTACTTTTCCAGCTATTTTGCGTTTATAAACAATCTTTTTGTGTATTTTTAGGGTGACCATCGAGCACGCCCGCGTCCGCCTGCGTGGCGGTCGTGGCAGGGGCGGCAGTGGTGCAGGAGGAGGTGGAGGAGGAGGACGTTTCTCTGATCGCTACGGCCGAGGCTCCCAGAACAGTCGGAGGTGAGTCTTCCACGCCACATACCCCAGTGTTGTTGCTTATTAATGTCAGTAAGGAAGGAATAGATGTAAATTAGAAGCTGAGCTCTGTGTACAGACTTGTGAAAGGTCAGTCATCACATTATTCTGGTCCGTTTTATTAATTGCCTTGGTAGCAATTAACCAGGTTAATTAGTTTGTAATAAATGATCTACAATGTGGAAATATTGAGTATCTTATTTAAAAGGCAGAACACATACTTGAGTGTTATGTAAAAGTTTCTTGGTTTTAATTAACGCTGCTTTACCTTCTGTCTGGTTTCCAAAACCCACAGTGTTATTCTGAAATAAAATCTTTTCTCCCATTCAGTCGGAATCCTCCTCCAATGCGGACTGAAAACCGCCTGATCGTTGAGAATTTGTCCTCCCGTGTCAGCTGGCAGGTTAGTGTCACCACATGTTTTTGTTTGTTTTCTTCTAAACTCAAAGGCCTTAAAAAGCTGCAACACTATAAATGTCACTTCTAACAGTCTGCCTCCAAAAATATACATATATGATAGAAGTGAAGCTAAAAGAAACAAAACCAACATTTGCAATGTCAGATGCACAAATATGTGACAATAATATATATATATATATATATATTTAGATCAGCCCAAATTTTTTGAAATCAACTCTTAATGATAATTCACAGATCAGTCACAACAACAACAAATTTAAATCTGTTCCTGTTTTCAAATTTTAACCAATTCTTCACCCCTTTATTTGCCAGCCTGACTGTTGTGTCATGTGGAAGAGCTCGCTTATGGTGGAGTAAACCCCTTCTGGGTCCTTCTGTCTGGGTTGAGCCTGTGGTGTCAGCCAGTCTGTCCTACTCCTAGTTGATGCCTGCTGGTCATGTGAGCGCTCGCTCCACACTAGAGGCGCTGGCGGCCCCTTCACACACTCGCAACGCCTGCTGTGTGGTTGAGAGCGAGAGAGAGGAAACAGAGAGTTGGCAGAGAGAAAGGAGAGGAAAGAGCGAGAGTCGATGGTGGTGGCGTATTGATCGATGGTTCGTTAATTTGAGGGGCTTCGATCGATCGATATCCCCCCTCCCCTCCCCCCTGTGGTGTTCCCGCACATCGCGAGAGAGAGAGAGAGTGTGAATTCCTCCCAGGTGCCCGTGGATAGAATCTGCTGTTATCCCGAGGTTATGGTGGGCTCGGAGAGCCTGCGGCCCACCCCAAAGGGTTTCGCTCTCAGGTAGTAGTTTCCTCTCTTCCACCCTGTTCACTCTCTTTACTGAGGCGGGGTGCCGAGACGGGGGCGGTCCCGGCGCGGAGCCCTGGGAAAATGGGGCTCTTTGTGCCAAGCGCTGCCCAGGCGGCGCCACTGCAGTTCAGTTCATGCAGATGTGTTCATCTCTCTGTACTTGTGATGAGCAGTGGGTCCAGTAATCTCAGAGCTGTCTCATATACTCATCTTAACCAATATTATCACACATTACAATTAAATTTTATCTTCTGCTGCTTAAAAGATTGTTTTCCTAAAAATGTCTCTTTCTATGATGAGCTGCTAGAACATGGTCTTTGAGGTTCCTGGACTCATTCTTTTTATCTGCAGTAGCCTGTGTAGTCCTCAACAGAATCTAACAATCTCTCCTTTTTTTGGGTAAATCAGTGCTGTTAACTGTCTCAGCCTGTGCTGGTGTACCGAGCCTCTCCGTACGCTCACTGATGTTTATATGTGTAGGACCTCAAAGATTTCATGAGACAAGCTGGAGAGGTGACATTCGCTGACGCACACCGGCCCAAGCTCAACGAAGGGTAAGACCTCATATCTGTGTCGGGCAACAGCCGCACTACTGTTCTCAAACAATATTTTTACATGCAAACAACCGGGATCCAGATACATGTTTCAGGTTAATTAGTGTCCATACTAGGGCTGAAACTATTATTATTTTCTTATTATTTGATTATGGTTCACAAAATTTTGAGAAGTGTTGATCAGTGTTTTTAAAACCTTGAAATTAATTTTTAAAACAATTATTGGCATTCAAATAAAGCAGGTTCGTGAATATGATGAACGTAGAACAATGACAAACTGAAAGTGAGAGTCCAGTCATGGCTGATAAGATAACAGCACCAATCATAAAACTACCACGTCATTGTTTTCTATCGTCTCAGTTTCTGACTGTCCAGACTCTTAGCTGGAGTTTTCTGATTGAAACGGAGCTAGTCGCATTTTTAAACTAGTGTGGATAACAGATATATCTATATGTGTTTATTAGTGTGGATGTGGCCACTGACAAGCTTGTATATTGTTATTTTTATGTACAAATGTGTGTGTATAAGCTCCAAAATAACAGCGTGTCACTGTCCCACAGGGTCGTTGAGTTTGCCTCTTACAGCGACCTGAAAAATGCCCTTGAGAAACTGTCTGGAAAGGAAATCAATGGCAGGAAAATCAAGCTCATTGAAGCAGCCAAGAAGAGGTGAGTTGTCTGCTGGAACCTCCATTCACAGAATAATCAATACTTTGGAGAAGTGGGATGATTGCAGTCTCTCTCTCTCCTTTCATCCATAATTAGTAATGAACCGATGCTGGTTTGCCTTTTCATTCACAATTTGAGCTCTGATTTCAAGATTACATCATCCCGTATCAACAGAACAGTACTTGTCTTTTTGAATTAGCTGACAGGATGGAGAGAATTGCATAGATTTTTTTTATTTCTGTGCCACTTAAGCACTTGGGAGAAAAGCAGTTGACAGTTTTAACCCCTTTTAAACTCAGTTGATAGACACAATGTCCTCAGTTGTAGGATTGACATTATACTCCTCTGCTTTTCAGGTCCAGGAGTCGTTCCCGGTCAGAGAGCTCCTCCCGATCACGATCCCGCTCTCGCGGTCGCTCCGCATCCCGCTCCCCCAGGCGCTCCCGCACCCCCACCAAGGCCCACGATCGCTCGCGCTCCCGCAGCGGCTCCCGCGCCGGCAGCTCTTCGCCTTCCAAATCCAAGGAGCCCGCCAAGCGCTCCTCCAACATGAGGAGCAAGTCGGCCACGCCGCCGTCCCCTCCGCCCGCCCAGAGAGCCTCCGTGTCCCGTTCGCGCTCTCGCTCGCGTTCCCGATCGCGTTCTCCGTCCACAGACAGCCAACGCTAGCGCGTGCTAATGTTTAGCAGGAATCAACAGTAGGAACAACTCTGATGCTCCCATGAACCTTTCTGACAAACGAGACGACAGTTTTTCCTCGAGTAAAGTTTTGTGGGGTTTTTTTTACCGTCTGGATTTTTTTTCCCTCTTCCCACGTTTGTTTTCCACGGTAAACCACGTCGGACGCAGCGATATTTCATCGTCGTTATCGGACATCTGCGTTAATAAATTACAGATTCAGTGTTACGGTTCAGGTGAGACGCGCTCACACTGAGTGACTCGCGCCGACTGAACCGCTCTTAACGGATTTAAGCTTCATTAAACTTTTTTTTTTTTTTAAGAAACTTTTTCAGAGGGAATCTGTTAAAGCAGCAGGCAACGGGATGCTTATGAAAAGTTGTATGACCACTTTTTTTTGTCAAAGTCTCGTGGCTTATTTTTAAATCTCTGATGTACCTTTTTATTTGCTTTGTATGGAACGTGAGATGCTTTGCATGCAGTTTTTCTGTTTGAACACAAGTGAGGAAATCATGGTTAATATTTTTTTGTGCTTAAACAGGAACATATACTTCAAATTGAACACATTTCTCCCCCCTCTCCAGATGACCGAGCTTCTGTACAGAACTAAATTGTAGCTTTGTAGTAAGTTTTGTTTTTTATTTTGGTTTTGTGTACAGCTTTGTTTTTACATGACTGTATAAATGTAATTCCAAGGAAACGTTGGTACTGTGACACATGCACACCTATGAGAATTTCTTTTTTTTTTTTTTACCTAAATTTGTTTTTTTTCAGTGAGAAAAGTTGGAGGACATTTGTATGCTGTAGGTAGGCAGTGGACTCAATAAAATCATTTTAAATTAAAGTGCATAATTTTGCCTTCATTTGTTTTAGTGAGGCGACGTTAAGTTAAATATAGCTACTGCATTGACTGTAAATACATCCTGAATTATCTGAATCCACAGTAAAGTTGTCATAGTTATAATAGCCTACTAAAGTTGAAATAACATTTTCAACTGGCAATTTACCAAGGGTTAAAATAGTATTGATTGTTGGGCTTTTATGATAACACTTATTCTGACCTTTTTGAATCTTGCACCTGGCAAATACTCCATATTACAAAAAACTAATGCAAACTAAACTAAAACTAAGCATTTACAATAAATAAAAACTAGCAAACCCTATGCAAAATCTAATCAAAACTCATTTTAAAAACAAAAAGTCAAAACTAAATTTAAAAAACTAATGCAAAATCCAAAACCTTGATCCACATGACACAAAATGGCTGCCATGTTTGAGGTACCAGAGTTTTTTTTTTATTATTATTAATCCGTTGTCAGAACTTAGGAGACGACTGAGGTCGTTCTGTCATGGCGTCGTCCTCAGTGTGAGCTGGGTTGTACTTTTCTGCAGGTGAGAATAATAAAACAAGGTTGAAGGGAAAACGCAAGGAACCAACTTACTACTGCTTTAAAGAGGTTTCCTCTTAAGACGCAAGAAGGCGTCGCACATTTCAGGTCTGACGTCCATAAACACCCTCCAGAAATTCTGAAATGTGTCACTTCTTTAATCATCAAGGCTGTATAAATACAAATGAGCCAGCTGTAGGAAAGCAAGTAGGAAATCTGAAAATGGGATTTGCTGAATTGATTCTGAAGTTGTTGAATGTGAAGCACTAGGTAGCAAGAAAGCTTGATTTCCATTGAAGGAGGGG
This sequence comes from Solea senegalensis, assembly GCF_019176455.1. Lineage (NCBI taxonomy): Eukaryota > Metazoa > Chordata > Actinopteri > Pleuronectiformes > Soleidae > Solea > Solea senegalensis. The sequence goes on along the minus strand of NC_058037.1, from coordinate 15,164,490 downwards.
GAGTTTAGTGAGTTTGAAAACGGGTTGTATGGCTGTATTTGCAGAAACTGGTGACCTAGTGAAATCTCACAATCGTCGCTAGGGTTTATAGAGAATGGTCCGAAAAATAAAAACAGCGTTTCCTCTGGGAGAAACAGCTCCAACAAACATTACACACTTTACATTAGGTGTCCTGTGTACCTAATAAAGTGGCTGAGTGAGTCCACCGTCAGTCACAATGAAAGCTGTGATGCACGTTACAGTCATATGACAAGATAATATGTAAGGGAGCACAGATAATAATCTACCATCAAACATTTTTACCCTTTTATATTTTATTTTTACCTTTCCTCTTGCGTGTGAACATCTGGTGACACCTGAACGCCATGATCATCACACACCCCCCCGTGAGCTGGAAGAACCACACGAGCATGGGGAACAGGAATAGAGGGCCGATCATGGCGGGAGGGAAGGCCGTCTTCATGATGGTCATGGCCAGTTGACACTGCTGGCAGCCCGTTTCCAGGGCAACAGTCCTCCGCTCCCTGAGGCACATTTATTAATGAATAAGACATGGACACATATAAAGAGACGTGGGACTTCTTTTCAGCCATCGTCCGGGCCGAAGGGGGGCGGGGTGACCAAGTTCCCTCTCCACTTGTCCATGGGCTGCCCAACGTGTAACAAGCCATTAGAAAGGGAGCTCTTTGGAACTGTATTAAAAAGGCATTGGACGTACAAGAAACAGAAGGATACTGACAATGTGACCCCACTCTAATAGGCGACCCCTGACCCCAGCCGACTTACGCATGCGTGAGACTGCAGCAGGAGGTGAGGACATATCCCAGGACGAAGCCGATGACCGGCAGCAGAGCAGCGCTGGCCACCAGAGGAGGAAACAGAAGAATGAGGGCGTAGGCTCCGAGCTGATACACGACGATGGCGCCAACGACCACGAGACTCAACGCCATTGTACTGTAGCCAACCTGAGAGCAGCAGCAGGAAATACAATGAAATATTAAACAAATGTTCTGAAACAACAACAACAACAAAGAAAGAAAGAAAGAAATAATAAAAAAATTCTCTAATGCTCACCCTAAAACCCCTTAAGATCTAAGGGACCTTTCAAAGATGACAATAAAAACACTGAGAACCATCAATTTACAAACTGACCAAAGTATTAAATGTAAATATATATAATTTCATCAGTTTGTCTATGTATATTCAGATTTACTTTTCTGTTGCTCTTCACTTTGCATGGTTGTAGTTTAAATCTACCTATTCTGGGATTAGTTTACAGTTTCCTCAGATTGACATGGAGGTGTTTATGTTTGTTGTTATTTTGTTTTTATGTGGTTCTTTGTCCTGTTTTTTGTTCTTGTAAAATAATAATTAAAAAGAACAAAAGAACCCCGATTCAGATGAACTGTTTCACAAGTCTGTCCTGTCTCCGTGATTGGATAGACACTGTAATGTAGACTTGCTTGGGAATAAAAAAATAAATACAAAAAATCTTCCAGTCTCATCCTGAAGCAGCGTTACATTGCCCCCTACAGGCCTGGCATATTTACTACAGCAGGGATCAGCAAGTATATGTGGCTGAGGGACTGTGGACGTCGTCTTTAATCAGCAGCTTATTATGAAGACAAATGCATGTGAGACGCTTACTGTTGATATTTATTGTGCATCATTTCAATTTGAAGAATTACTGCTTATTCTTTGAGCCCAACATATGCGTAAGTAGTTATTTTACGGACATTCACTCCACAAACCTGGCTGTCTCCATGACAACAGCAGTGTTTTTTATACTTTTTAAAAAAAATTCAGTTTAAGTTAACTGTAAATACTAGCACCAGAATCTATTTGAATAAGTTTTGAATAAGTAAATAAGATTTTTTTTTCCAGAATAAAAGCTCTGAACTCAATACATAAGCAGTTTTGGCCCATTTGCAGGTGAAATAACAACGTGACATCATCTCTGCTCACAAAGAACCAAATATCAACAACCGCAAAGGTTACGTATTGCAGCTTTAATCCGACGACGACGACATTAACGGAGCCATCGGTGCATTGTTGTTCCTCGTGTGCAGTGCACTGACCCTCTTGATGGTCCTGGAGTACTGCGGCCTGCACCGGTTGATGAAGATGCCGATGCTGCAGGGCACGAGGATCATGATCAGGTTCAGGGCGATTCTGCCGTAGGGCACGGCTCCCTGCAGGCTGGGGAAAGCCTGACAGTAGATGAAGAGCAGCAGCGGCATGAAGCCCAGAGACAGCACCGTGGAGGCGGACGTCATCACAAGGCTAATGGGAGACAGTGATGACACCATTAATGGTTTTTGCCAGTTACCTGGTTTCACATCCACTTTGCTTGAATTCTCTGTGGCATAGATTCATCTCGGTGTCAGAAACACAAACAGATTTTGGTCCATATTGAAAGAGCTCTTCCCAACTCCCAAGAAACCACCAGCAACAACTACAAGTACCAATTTGATTGCCGATTTGAGCGGACTGAACCTTTAAAACTTAGATTTAGAGAAACTGATTCTTGTAGCTGCTTGTACAAGCCCCTCCCCCTTCCACACACCTGTTTCTAATTGTCCAAATCCGGTGTGTTTTTAATTTGTCTCAAGAACGGTTGATGGTACAGATAGAATATTTGGTTTGAGTGTCAGGAGGTGTCGGGAGCTCCCACGTTTAAATTTGTGAAAAAAACGGGTGCAGACTGACAGAGAAATGACAGTTTTAACGTCACTGTTGTCTTTTTTACAAACTTCAGAGCTGAGTTTTAACATGGGAGTCAATGGGAGGTTTGACCAGAACTCTCTGCACTCTCATTTTAAGGCAGAAACTGCACGTCACATGAAAGTGAAAGCAACACACAGGGTTAAACAATAATAAACATAGCAACACAACTATCTGCTGCGAGTGGTTCAAGGAAGTCCACGTGCACCTGCGACGATCAAGCCTCTTATACCGGAAGCTCCTGTGCAGAACCAATCAGCTCCCACGATCCACCCAGACTCTCACGCACACACACACACACACACCTGCAACTCATCTCACATATTCAGAAAACAATGCGTGCCTTTTTCTGTTTTCTTTTCTGAACTTTGAACTGTGACGTATTTACACGTTCCACAAAGTCAACGCGATTTTTAACATTCTGAGTACTTTTTGCTCCGGTGTGTTTATTCACTGTTGGTGAAAATCACTTTTTAATTCACTGTTTTCCGTCAGATTGCCTGAACAAAAGGATTTAATAGCCTCTGTATATACTGCACGTTTAAACACAGTCTGTGTTCTCAGGGTTCAGCGCTGTGGTGTGTGCGATGTTTCGTGCTGAGAGACGTTAAAAAGCCATAGTTTTAGGACAGAGGCGACTCGCAGGCTTCTCTGCTCATCAGGAGCTTTTCCCCGCACCTGTGTTGCTGTCACACAGGTGTGTGCAATAATCAGCCGGGCTGAGCCGGTTATAAAAGCAGGTTTTTGCCAGCAAGTCTCAGCTCTGTGGGTCGACTCTCTGTGTTAGACGCTGATTTGAAATGGGGGTGTGAATTTCTTCTGTGTTCCCTTTTCCAGTGACTCTTGCTTCACGTTTGCTTTTAGGTCCAATTCCTTTGGTTCACTTCTCGTTTTAATAGAATCAATGAGAGGCTGAGGGAAGTTTTCTATCATGCCATGATGAGTCCTGACCTTGAGTTGTAACCGATGCAGTGGGGATATTTGCATTTTACATGATATGAAACCCAATGTGTTGTTTTAATAGTCAATTTAACTTTGGCAAGGTGGCTCCTAACGCATTTCCCTGTGGGGGTGACAAAGTCAGAGGAAGAGCTGTTTGTCTGACACAAGCAGGGTCACATGACACATGTGCACCTGAGGTTGATGTCGCCCCCTGCAGCCAGAGTCAGGACGTTGGAGAGAGCGCCCCCGGGACAGCAGCCACAGATCAGGACCACCACAGCAAGCGAGTCGCGCAGCTGGAACGCCTTCAGCAAAGAAAAGAAATGCGAGAAATGACGTGAATGCAAACGGCGTGGCCCTGCGTGGCCCTGCTTTGCAATACATTTAAATAAGTCTCTGAAATGTACAATGATATGGTTACAGTTACAGAGTCACTTCCTGTTATGCTGGTTTACCAACCTTGGCTAAGCAAAAGGCCGTCAGAGGCATGACACCAAACTGACAAAGCACTGCAACAGCGACCCCTTTAGGCTTCACCAGGAAGGACTGGAGAAAGAAAACGTTGGTAATGATGTATGTTACATGTCAGACCCACGTTTTCCTCTCAGTTTCTGCTCTTAAATGTCACACTCTAGACCAGGGGTGTCAAACATACGACCCGGGGGCCAGAACCGGCCCGCGAGAGGGTCCAGTCCGGCCCACAGGATGAATTTGTTAAAATTTCACACTAATCTAAACGTAATGTCAAATGCTCCAGATACCCGTGACTAAATGTCTGTGCCTTTATAGATCCAGTGTGCTGTGTAAATGGTAAATTTAGGCATTGAACAAAAATGAGTTTGACACCCCTGCTCTAGACCTTGAGCCTTACCTTGATCTTGGTCACGTCCATGATGCACCCCACGGCGACCATGGCGATGAATAAGATGACAATTACGATGACGCTGATGGTTTTATCTGCAAGAGGCCTCATGGCAAAGGTGGCGTTGGCAGCGGTCGCGTTGAACTGGAACCTCTGGTTTAGCCACAAGTGCAGATCAGAGATCAGAGCGGCCGAGTCGTTCATGCTGAAGCAGCTTTGTTGTCGGCGAGACACTGGGAGAGAAGAGTCACAGGCTGTTTGAGCCACATGATGGTTCAAGAAATGAGCAGAAATACTGTTCTACTGTATATAAAAGACATATGTGTATAATTATCTTATTGAGAATAGATCTGCCTCCGTGGCTGACTTCGCTTGGCCTGTTTACGCCACTGTATTATAACGTTGGCGATAATGGTGTTGCTTTGAGATCATTTCAGCATCTTCTCAGTTGGTATAAAAAGTTTGAGAAACCACTGTTTTAGACAATTTAAAAAAAGAACTGTCCTCACAGAGCATTACGATGAACAGCTAAACGTCGCACCTGCCAATTTACCAAAATTGTAATTATTGATGTGATCAAATCACCATAAATCAGACTCTCGATACAAAAACATCCCATCATCAGCTGACTCTGGCAGGTCTCTCCCCCCTGTACCATACCATTGGTGGAAACACGGCTTTTAGCATCTTTCAAATCATGGTGGCACAAAATGGCTTCCTCATCAGGTGATTGTACTCACTTTTACGCAGTGCACCTTTTAAACCCAGTGAGCTTTTGTTTTGTTTTCTTCAAGATTATACATTTCTTCTACTTTACCCATCATGTAGTGGTGTATCCCCGCCCTTTCATAAGTCATGCAGAAACAACACTGGGGCCCTCGGTGTAGTCTGCAATATGCTAGAAAGGGACAAAAGGAGGGCATTTTAATGGTTTAACAGCCTGGCCCTGTAAAGACGGAGGGGGGAGGGAATGTCTGCTGGGACTGATCAGCCAAAGTGTAATTACAGCCTCACATGACTGGATTTTTTTTTTAAACCACTTTTTAACTCCTAAACACTCAGCCACAGCCACCAGTGTTTGAGTTTGATGCAGCCTGATTATCGTGGCTCTAAATCACTGGCTCATAACTCAGCCGGGGCCCTTTCGTGGGCAGGGGAAGCAGCGTTAATAAGTCTGTGGTAAGAAGACAGTTGAGAAAAATATCAGCTTCTGCGAGCGCTGCCTCATTACCATACATTTCCTGTAACGCTACCCATCCCTTGGGTTAATTTTAAATGTGCACAAACGGAGCGAGACGATCTCTCTCTCTCTCTCTTGCCGTCATCCACGAGGACTGAGGAGGCTTCACTGCAGCAGATGCATTATTTAAGCCTGGCCTTATTGTGTTGTCATCCTTTTTTAAATGGGGCTATACAGTTACCGACCATATCTCTGCGTTACCCTGTTTGGCTCTGCTGCGGCTGCTGCTGCAGGACATGCAGCGTGGTTCTATGAAATAGTAGATGTGGGGTTAATTGGGCAGACAGGACTGAGTACAGCGGTAGAAACAGAATAGAGGGAGGGTGGGGGGTGGTGAAGCAGATGCAGAAGGTTGGTGGCAGAAAAACGTAGGATGGAGGTCAGTGCCGGTCTAAAACCGCGGAGGGCAGGGTGTCGCCTGCAGCTGCTGTGGCCTCTTGACCTGCTGGGGGAACGGATGAAGCTGCTACTGCCGTGGCTTTTTTTTGATGACTGATCCACTGTTGCAGAGCAGAATAATCCACGGTGTAAGCTCCTTATCTACAGCACAATTTCATGCAAAAAGGAGGCACCAGAGCAGATTATTTGCCTTGTCTTGTCACCCGCCCCCAACACGACATAACATTTTATGTTCCTCCGTCAGTGTGATATAAGATATACTGGTCCAAAGTAGGTGTGCACTGTGCAGACTAGTCATTGACTGTAACTATGTCCTCTAAAGGGTTAGAGGTTAACCCTTAAGATGGCTTGATCAATTCAATCCAAAACATCCATCCGTCTTCTACCGCTGTATCTTCCATGTGGGAAGGTCACGGGGGGCACTGGTGCCAATCCCAGCTGACATAGGGCGAAAGGCGGGGTACACTGTGGACAGGTTGCCAGTCCTTCACAGGGACACATGGAGACAAACAACCATGCACTCTCTCACTCACATTTCTGCTCAATGTCCACTTTGCCTTATCCCACGAATCTGCATGTTTTTGAACTGTGAGAGGAAACTGGAGAACCTGGAGAAAACCACAGGCAAAATAAACCAATACATTTTTTTTAATAATGTTTTGCTTTTATTGCCAGTTTCTGTTACAGCAATAATAAAGAGAGGGAATATTGAATACAAAATATATAAACAGAGGCCTGTTTTTATAAAGGAATCGTCTTGTTTGGCGCTTCATTGATGTACTGGCTGCTGTAACTGGACACGGACTTGTGAGAGTCCTGAGTGTTTTCCTCAAATCCACGTGTCTCAGCCATGGCCCTATTTATTTCCTGTGAAACTCAAATACGAGCCAAACCACATTTCCCGTGATGCTTCTCGGGGAAAAGACGTTGCGATCTAACAGGCACATCTGGGCTTTGTAGTTTGTGAATAAAAAATATTATCTTGTTAAATTACGTCAAAGCCGTTTAATAGAGTCATTTAAGATCATAAAATCACAAATGGATGTTTTTGCTTTTGTATGAATTGAAAAACCGGAGAGAATTGTTTTTTCTTGGCGAAACAGTGGGAAAACTATCTCGGCCTCCACATTTCCCAGAAGCCCCGGGAGTGTGGCGCATGCGCACTATGCAGCAGAAGGCTCGTGTGCGGAGTATAGTCACGTGGAGACGACGCGAGAGTCCACCTCGGTTCTGTCCAAACAGAACGTGAAGCTGTTAGCTGTCTGACTGTTAGAGGCGCCGCTCGGTGCTAAGACGATTCATGTTGTTTTTTTAGCCTCCCGTCTCTTTACATTAGACCATTTTGCCGAAGAATGAGTGATAACGATGACATCGAAGTCGATAGTGACGTGAGTATGGCGACTTTTCGTCTTTCACGGACGTTATTTGTGTGTATTCCCTTTGCTAGCTGGCTGAATTTAGCTGAACTAGCCTCTCAGCTAGCGTTAGCCACCAGTAGCTATTTTTGCTCGGGACTCGAGCTAATATAATAGCAACACTATCATTTTATTCACTTTTGCTTCAGCGCATTGATAATACGTTACATTATTTCTGTTACTTTCTAGTGACCTAAACGAATCAGTACGTTTTACTGAACGATTATGGCTACAATTGTACTTTTTGTTCTGTCTCTTTGCAGGAAGACTCACCGAGATATCACAATGTGGTGCGTAATGCTGGGGGGGATTTTGTCCAGTGTCTTAAAATGTCTCACAGCTGTCGCAAAGTTAATCTTATCCATCTCAATATACATTAATTTATGTTGTATTTAATTGATTGGTAAGATTGCAGTGAAGTGGAGGTGGTTGGTACTTGGAAGATAGCGTGAAAGCGCTGCTCTCCCCCTCTCTCTGTGTACACGGCTATATTTGAATTAACATTTGTACACGGAAACTTTTCCGTCATGTAAACTGTGTTTTATCACCATAATTGCAGCAGTTATCGTTAGTGCGTTGCACCCCCCCCCCCTCCAGTGCGTGCGCGGCCATAGGAAGACCGTGACACGACGTCTATATTTAGACCAAAGCTTTATCCCGTTTCAAAGGCTTTTTATGTTGTTGTTGCATGATTATTTATATTAGTCTCTTACTACATAACGCGCCTGATTCGTCGGTTCTCCTCGCCGCCTCACTCCACTATGCTATGTATTCCGGGGATTCCGCGTATGTTTTGGAAATCACACGAGTGTAGATCACGTCTTTTTAAAAGAGACTAGTTTATTTGATATCTGCGTCGTCCAATGCGAGGCTGCTGCGGCCGCGCCTGCATCGCCAAGTAAAGCCTTCTTGTCAGGAAGAGGTGCTTCGGGATGTTTTTCCTGTGTTGCAGCCAGTGATTAGAGCCATCTTCTCTCTACAGGCCACTGAAAGGCTGGCAGCCCTAAATGAATGACGTATAGCTGCATCTCACCAGCAAGAAAATAAAACCCCCACACACACCGCGACGTGCCCGACGTGGTTAATGCAAAGGCTGCACAGCACGACTATTTGCAGTTTGTCACTACACAAGCAGAATTATTTTTTTTAATTTAAATCATGTTCATTTTAAAAAATATGCATGTGCATCTTCACTGGCCACTTGATTTGATTATGACTGTCAGGTCAACGATATCACAATGCTCAATCTACTCATGCACATTCATCAAATTCTTCTAATTAATGAGATGAATATTAATTTGAGCTTTTTTTCTGTCCTCTAAAACAAAACTGCTGTGTCAACACAGCCGAGCCGCAGCTTCTACCGACTGGAAAAACAGCGAGCACTGTTGTATGTAGGCATGAGATGGTTTTATGACATTGCACTTTATTACCATGGCAGTAGTATATGTTTTCACACAACATTAATTAAACCCTGAAGTACAGCATATTCATTATATGTTAAATCCATTTGCACTATTTAAGTTGCCGTAGTAGATTTTTTCGATTATAAATGCACACATACACACTTAAGCGAAGGGAAAAAAGAGGAGAGGAAAAGCCAGTGTCACGTCTGTTTACACACTCACACATACAGGGAGCGACTGTCAGCTCATCTGTTTAACAAACACACACGAAGAGATGGACACAGCCAGTGACTGTGTGTCTAGTCCTGTGTTTACTTTAGACGCACAACTCTCCTCTATGTGAACTCTTGTAGGTAGTTCGCAAACGTGCATTTCAAGGTGGCGCTGCTTTGAACTGGGTGAAGAGTGTTGTGTGTAGTTATGAAATCACATTGATTGCTTGCACCAACCACAGGGGGAGCTTCATGCACAATCGCACCGATGCACCTTAAAAGCTGTTTTCAACAACCCGGATGCATGATTGACATGAAGATAAGATATAGGCTTTATTATTTGAGTCCAACATTTGACTTCAAAGCATTTGTCGGCTCAGCGAGGTGGCGATATGCCAGCTTTCAACGCTTTAGGATTAAATATTTTCACCTGACTTATGATGTTGTAGACAAAAAACTACTTTGGCCGAGCTTCATTGCGCATGTTTTTCTACCATCCCTCAACATCATATATATTAAATTCATTCCATAATCCGTCACTTAATTTTGTAATAATCCCAATTTTTTTTAGCCAGGTGTTATTTACACTAATTATCCATGCTAATAAAGAAATGCATTTTGAAGCACCGATGGTCTGTACATTATTGCAGACATTGAATATAATACTAAAAGTAGGTGGTGCAGATATGCCTTACTTGGTGAGATAAGAGGAACACTCCCAGAAAAATGGGTAACATGTATCAAAGACAAATACTGTCCAGCATTTTTATTCGTTGAGAGCCCTGCATATTCACTGAAAAGGGACATCACACTAACCTCTATGATGTGAAGGGTAGTTCTGCTTTTGTTGCCTCTGGTGTAAGATGGTAGTGATGGTGAGGCCACAGGCAGCTGGTTTTCCAGGTTTGGGTCAGTCAGATTTGAGTAGAGCTGAATCTTTGCAAGGATCCTTTTCAAACCAGATAGATAACCATCTAAGCAGCAGGTGATCCCATACACTAATGTAGACTTCAGTGCATATGTTTGACTTATTAACATACAGGAAATGTATATTTGAGCCCAGCACCGTGTTAGAGCAAAGCAGGTTGTATGCAAAGTGACCGAATGCACAAAAAATGTTACACACTCCAGGGCATGAGAGTTATTTGCATGGATATAATTTCCAGCTTATGTTCTATTATATGTTCTCTTATATTTCAAAGATGTTGTTGGAACCGCCCAGTCTAATGTTGTTGAGTTCTCCACTAGCATCAGTCTTTCATGCAGACAATATGAGACGACCATCAGAAGCAGCAGGTACCTGCTCTTCCACTCTGCAGCTGAAATCATATCAGGACTAAAATGTGACTCCATTGTCTGATTTTCTTCTCAGGGCTGTGAGGGCTTTGATCACCAATTCTGATTTTACAAATCACATCTCCTGCTTCTCACAAATATGGCCTTTCCTCGTTGTTGTTGTGACACTTAAGGTTAGGAATGCAAATCTGATCTGTCATGAGTCAATCTTGTGTCCTAATTACTCACAGAAAGCAGCTGCAGCCATGAAAAATTGGCCACCAGACTTTTTTTAATTGCACTCGCTGTCGATACTGTGAGTCCTGGATTTGTTTATGCCAGAATTTACAGAGGGAGTGGAGTCATGCTCCACTGTGGCTGTTTGTATGATGTAAGGAGGCACATGGTCCTGGTGGATTTATGCCTCCTGGTTGGTTTGTGGTTTTTTGTGCAATAGGCGTAGCCATCACCATGCCAGCCAGACTAATCATAAGACAGATACTGTGTGCAATATGCAGGGACTTTTTATGTATATATACATAATATATATATATATATATATGTGTGTATATATATATATATAATATATGTATGTATGTGTAGTAGTGTTGTTACTACCGTGTCAGAACGGGATTTCTTCTGTGTCGTAAAAGTTGTTTGTCCCAGTCACGCTGAACAGTCTCTCTCTAACCCTGTGGCATGTACATGGCGTGCTTGTCCAAACATGCAAGGTGTTTACTGTTTTTGTTGTCATCTGTACTGTGGACAGAATGAGTTTCGTGGTAAGTCACAACCACTCGTGTCGCCCTGAAACTTGCTTTGGAATATTTAAATTAGGGCTGGAGTTGCGCTGAAGTCTCAGCCTGACAATGATGTGGATTAGTCCATAATAAGATATGACAGGAGGCTGTGATAGTTAATCTCAAAGCAAACAGAACCAGTTGTTCTCCAGCCTGGCTCTGGTCATGTGGTTTTTGGCAGCCATCTTGTGCCTTTACAGCCTGATTAGAATGCAAATGAGTGAAATTTGCAGCGTGTTGGACGCTGTCAGTAGGAGGAGGATGTCTAAGGTGAGGACGAGATGTTTTGAAAACGGAAAACTGATTCAATACACATTCTAGACATTAAACCAAGAGATGAGGGCGTTAATCAGTTACAAAATTGATTGCCAGCTATTTTAATAATCAAGTATATTAGCTGTACGTGTAAAATGCAGGAGAAAATTGTTAAACACACATTGGTGTTTTCTTCTTTGCACAAAAACCCTGAATGTTAAGCTGCAAGCAAATACACGGTAATACTCTGACGTAGTCTCAGTAAAACGTTGTCATTATATTAATAACAATGATGTGTATTTTTTTTCCGTGACCTTGTTAACACGGGGAGCCCTGTCAGGCTATTAAGGTGTTCACAGTGTCTGTCGACAGAAATGAATCTGTGACATTTCAGATTGATTATTTGCCTCTGTGGCCACCTTGGTGATTAATTTCCACTTCAGTTTGTCTCATTATTCACTTACAGGTTTTACTGAAACCTGACGCTTGCACAGTTGAGCTCAGGAATGTGCTTAGTTTTTACTTCGACTCTAAACTGAAGTGATGACGCTGGAGTTTTTCAGCAGTTTATTTTGGTGCATACACAAACTCATTCTTATTTTTCTGTGTTGGTTAGTTTTTGCTCTAAATATATTATATAATTTATTTGGTTTTTTTTTGGTCATGAATGTGGACTTGTTTTAGGCTTTAAAAATATTTCTTTCTGCGTTGGTCAGACCTTTTACATTGGCTCTTATTTACATTGCAGTGCAGCAGTTTTTGACAATTTCCAATGGGATTTTATGATTATAAACGTGAATATTCCAGTCACAAATTAAAACACCAATATTAACTGCAAGATGACTGTTGACCTCAGTCTTAAACTAATGCATTTATGTAGTTTCTTTTTTCAATTTCTTGATGTTGCATGTATTTCAAAGTGAGCTGTTAAAAATTAACTTAAAAAATTGGCCTTAGCTCAGGATGTCAGCCAACAATTAGCTGATGAAAGATAAATACAGATTAAAGCTGCTCAGTTTTGACTGCATACTTCACTAGGGCTGATATCCACCTAAACTCATTAAGTTCAGAATATGCAGGCCTAGAAGAGCATCAGGCCATCCAAATTAACTTCTGCGTGGTCCAGGAGAGTGCTGTAAACACAGCTTGGCCTTAGATTCTCTTTTGAATTCCCTCTTGGCTCTTTAGATAAAAAAAAAAAAAAAGATTTAATGTTTTTTTTGTTGTAAAAATAAAGGACACAAGCTATCTTAAAAGCAGTATGTGGAAGTATTTCAGGTTCTGAACCATAGATATCAAAGTAACAAGCTAATCTGTGGACTCACCTGTTGTGAAAACAGCATTTCTAACAGTATTTATTGTTGCATTATCGCCTAGTCTTTTAGAGATTGCAAAATGAGTCGTTTCCAGTTTTGCTTTTTGGTATTTTCTTGATGGAGACACAGCAGACAAATCTTTTGTACTATTACTATTTCCATGGTAATTCTGTTGCTCTGTAGTTTACCTCCCTCTCTTGATAGAAAGTTATAGATTTAACTGAATGTGTGTACAGGTTTGGGGGATTTGAAATGATAATGACAAAAGCACAGTGTCAGTTTTGTTGTCGTGAAAGGCCGAGCAGGACTTGGCAGCAGAGTGGCTGGTGTAGGTTTGACCACAGACGGCTGGACACCCACTGTCCTCTACCCACGCTGCTCCGCTGCCCGGCTCAAGGCCTTGTGACTCTTGTCATTGCAGGCAGACAAACGGGCACACCACAATGCGCTGGAGCGCAAACGTAGGGACCACATCAAAGACAGCTTTCACAGCCTCCGGGACTCTGTTCCCGCCCTGCAGGGAGAAAAGGTTGGTAAAGCCCAGACTGTAAGTTCCACCAGCAAACACACACAAACACACACATATATTATGCACCCACTATGAATGATGATGATGATGATTGCGTTTATTTTAATAATCGTTATTCTGCTCCTGTGTTTGCTAAAACGCGTAACATTTGTGTTGAATATAAAATCCACTGTTGTCCTCGTCGGGTGAATGTGTTGCGTGTCGGTAGAGGGAAATAGTTGGACTGGGAGGAGGGCAGATGGTGGAAGAGGGCAGATTGGCAGCAGTGAGACAGTGATGCAGTCTAAAGACTTGGACCAGTGTCAGGAAGTTATTATGAGGACATTTTTGTTGCTCTCTTCCTGTTTTGACATCCAGGACTTTGAGTGTTGGAGCAGCTTCAGTAAGCGGGCACTTAGTGTTTGCTTTTCTCTTAAAACACTAGTTTCAGGATTAGCACGCAGCGAGAAGGGCAGGGACTCATGGGATGCTGTATGAAGTGTCGGGTTGCAGCCGCTGCACTCTTTGACCCCCCGCCCGTCTCTCTCTCTCTCTGTCAAGGCTCCTTCTGCTGTTATAGCTCTGATTCAAAGTGCTGTATAAGGCTGCATTCATACTACAGAAACTGTCTGTGTCCAGACGGGTGTTTCAGCGCCATAGCTGAACTAATCTGGATTTAAGATTTAGATATCAACTGGCATGTGACCAGCACACGTCAGTTTTTGAACCCGGGCGTTCACATGTCACCTATAACCAGGCACATGTTGGACGATACAAGCTGTCAATCACTCTAGTGGGCCGTACTTTACTCTGTTTTCGTCTAAATAGGAAATCATGATCTGACTTGCATCCAAACGGGTTTCTTTTTCCAACTAGCAGAGTCGCCCACTGGTGGCTAGTTGCTACTCCTGTCCTATACAGACTCTATGATAATATCCCAGCTTGAAACTGGGAAATTAGAAATAACAACTAATGAGAACGATGACGAGGTAAAGGTGTTGGCATCATCTTTTACCTGCGATTTCATAAATTCTGTCTTTGGGGCTTAAACTTCCTCCAGGCTAGTGTGGACAGCATGTATTACCGTAACAAGAGCTCATTCTCAGGCTTATTACTTTGTTTTGAAAATTAGAGGCAGGGCTTTGTGAAATAAAATTCAAATGAAGGCATCACAGTTACAAGTGTCACATTTCCTGGCTGATCTCCTTTCATGACCACTTGGGTTTATATTTGATAGCCAAAATAATAGTCACACTCTTTGAATAGAGTAATAAAAACTCAAACAACTCGGTCAATTGTCCATTTAGTTGATTTAAAAGGCAAAGTTAATGTAGTAGTACTTTTTGTGTCATGGCACTGACCCACAACTGGCCAGACCCAACGTTCCTTCGAGCCACTGCGGACGTACTTGCTCAGGCTTTGACGACGGAAGTATCATAATTCACGTGCATCAGTTTGTTTGTTGTGTTTTAACAAAACTGCAGCAAATCCTATGTAAGGAACTGTAAATATTTGATGTCACACTTGTATTTGCTGTTAAATAGCTGACAGCACTACTTGTGTTTGCTGTAACCGAACCAAACACTCTGTCAGTACATTAGTGAGAGGTTAAGATGCCAGCGTCCGCCCTCTGCTCTGTGTGTGTGTGTGTGTGTGTGTGTGTGTGTCTGTGTGTGTGTCTGTGTGTGTGTCGCGTCATGGCGTGTGCGGATGGATGAAAGCGTTAGAAAATGTAACACAGACCAAGAAAACTTGCGTCATTGCTACACTGTTTGCATGTGTCACTAACAGCAATCTACCAAACAGGCGTCGCGTGCTCAAATCCTAGACAAAGCCACAGAGTACATCCAGTACATGAGGCGAAAAAATCACACACACCAGCAGGACATCGACGACCTGAAGAGACAGAATGCACTGCTGGAGCAGCAAGGTAACAAAAGTGAGCACTCATGGAACTGGAGCTTTTCACTTGTTGTGCCTGTGGTTTTCCAAAAACCAAAAACTGTAAGCGTTCAAGAATGCACCAATAAATATTTCAAGGCCTAAATAGACATGGGTCATTGAAAGTTTGTGCAATTTTGTGCAAGAAAGAAGTTAAGTTGAAATTTAGCTCAATGTCTCCCTTGTTAGACTAGGCTAGGTCTGCAACTAAGGTATTTTCTCGGGTAATCGTTAGGTCCATAAAATGTCTTATTTTGTCCAAACACCAAACATTTGCAAAGAAACCAGAAAATATTCACATTTAAAAAGCTGAATTTAGGACCCCGGTGATTAAACGTGAGCCTCTTCTTCTGTGTGCAAGTGAAAATGAGAAGTCTACATTATGCATCATAGTGCATCTGTCCTTACATAATGAGAGAAATCTTTAGGCGTCTGAGTCGGCGTCTCTGGAAAATTCAGCTTCAGGCCCCCCCGTAACGATGTAGACATGAAATTATCAGAGAACATACTGTTCCAACTTCAAGAACAAGCAACTAAAGCTCACACCCACTGTCACGGAGTCTCTGCTCAACTCCCTTCTGTAACTTGGCTCTTCTTGACACCTAACAAAATTGAACTGTAGATTATAATCTGCGCATTATTACACTGCATTTAGGGGGAAAAATAGCAGCAGAAACCCCCTGAGGAAACGGTGAATATGGGGAACAGAAAATGGGGAATGACTCATCTTTGCAGGTTCAGTTAAAGCAGAACGTAACACTGCAGCAAAATCCTTTCGCTCCACTCGATTAATGATGCTGATTTTGGGACATTTGTACGCGAACTTGCACAAAAACTACCCCAAATAACAAAGAAATCATTGAAACTGAATCATTTTGGTCTGTGGACAAAACGGGACGTTTGAGATCATTGTCGTTTTGACATCTTCTACAATTTTAAAGCCCTAAGTAATCGATGACGGATGAATCAATAATTAGGTAAAGATGAGCTGCACTCACAGTGCCCTCTGCTGTACCACATGGTCATTACCTCAGCTCGGTCTGCTGTGCTTCTAGGCTGTTTATTTTTATTTTGACTTTCCTTCCCCAAGTTTGACTTCCCTCTCGTCGTCTTCCCCCGCAGTCCGCGCTCTGGAGAAGGTGAAGGGCTCGGCCCAGCTCCAGTCCAGCTACTCCTCGTCCGACAGCAGCCTGTACACCAACCCCAAAGGCAGCGCCGTGTCCGCGTTCGACGGCGGCTCCGACTCCAGCTCCGAGTCGGAGGCCGAGGAGCCGCCCAACAGGAAGAAGCTGCGCGTGGAGGCCAGCTAGAAAGCTGCGCAGCGCAAACCACCACCACCATCATCATCATCATCATCATCATCCCCTCCTCCGGCCCAAAGCTCAGGGTGGCGGAGCACAAGGGAGCACAAGGGAGGACGAGAGGAGACGCAGCCTCCGACGCTCTTGAGGCTCAATCGACGAAGAAAAACAACCACCTCCCCCCCCCTCGTGCCAACAACTACCACCCGCAGCCTCCCTCACTGTCCGTCTGTGGGCGAGTTCACTGGAGACTCCTCACCCCCTCCATCACAATCCCCCCTCCGTCTTTCTTTCTTTCCACCCTGCTCTCTGCAAACAGAAGGGAGGAAGCCAGTCAGCAGCGTAGGAAGACGACTGCTTCAGTTTCATCTGGAGAGCTTCAGGTTTTTCTTCCCCCTCTCTCTTTTCGGGCTCTGCATCAGTTTATCCCCCCCCACCCCCACACACACACTCAGCGCAACATCAGCAGTCCGAAAACCCAAAAAAGAGGCAGCTTGGCTACGTAAAGACTTGATGCTTTTTTGTACCCTCAATAAAGCCCCTCCTCCTCCTCTTCCTCGTACCTGTGTTGACTGGGAGGGGAGGGCACACCAGGCGTACTCCTCCAAGCACTGCTATATTATTATATATTTTTTTGTTTTTGTTGATTTTGAAAGATAAAAAAAAAACCTGTTTTGAATTCAAACACACACACCTAGACACAAGGTCCTGGAGAAGTTTACCTTTTTTAAAAATTTAAATGAAATAATAACAATGATAATAAAAAAACCTTGTAGATTATGTTTTTTTGTTTTAGATTTTTTTCCACTGAAGAATGTGAAAAGTGCTATCTCCACCTCAGGCCCCCTGGATCACAGAGGTTTTCTGCCCGACATGTTTGTTAACACACAGATTAAAAAAAAAGAAAAAGAAGAAAAAACAACAAAAAAACCAACTCCTTTTGTTGAGAATTGATGTTTTGGAAAGGAGAGTATTCCTAAAACTTGTACCGTATTTTGTCCTTTTAGCTTGAAGTAGTGAATGACTTTAGGTGGCTGAATACGTTAGGCATCTCGTTTTATATTATATAATTATTATTATTATTGCGGAGACAAAGACGAAGAAGGAAAAAAAAGAAGCATTGATTTGATGTTTTCAAAAATATGTTATGCATTTTGTAGTAAAATCACACAAAGTCATGGGGAAATAATTTGTCACTTGTAGTTTTCCTTAAAGGCTATGAAATATTAATAATAATAGGTATTGAATGTCAAACGGTAGAGTTTTCCCGTCTGTTGCAGTAAAAGGAAGCAGAAATCGAGTCCCTGTCGATGTTGTTGTGCTTTAAACAGTTTAAAAAATAAAAAAAATCAATGTTGCTGATCCTCCCCCCCGACCCACAGGCAAAAAAGAGGAAACAATTTTTTTGCTTGTCTAGGAAACGTGTGTGTGTGTGTAAGTATGTATATTGTTTCCATTTTATTTCCATTTAGGAGGATATAATTAGTGTAATAGGTCTTTTGTTTGTCCGATTCCATTCCATGGAAATTACAAGTATGTTGTACATACTGCCAACAATTGTCTTGCAAGTTGAGGCCTACCTTTACTATGAGACTATAAAATAAACTATTTTATCCTTTAACACGTTCTTTGTGTGTCTTTTGTTTTTTATTCCAGGGTTGCAGCACAAATAATGGGTGAATTATTTGATCCTAAAATGAAATGCAACTGGATTATGAGAAAATGAGCCTTGTAATCCTGAGATAACAAAATGGAAAAAAAACTCAAAGGTCATTACCGGGCAGAAAATAAAAATTGAACTTCAGATCAGGCATTTTAAATAATTTCATGACAATTTAAGCTAAATTTTACCCAAATAAATACAGGAAAACTGTTGGAAAAAGTGAATCTAATAGTTAAATTTCCTTAATTTTTAAGGTTGTTAACAATTTACACACCGAGAATAATGAACTTCTTTCGACGGCTCAAAACAAAGTGACCTTGTAATTTATCCATAATTTAATTTGAACCTAAATAACTACATTAACATACAAATAATTGAAGTTATTTGTAGGATTAATCTTGCAGCCCACACATTGGAAATCACTAAGTTAATGTTTCTGTTGTCTGAAGTCGTGATCCTTCAAGTAATTCCATAACAACGTGATGACAAGTGCTATATAAAGTTTTATTAACGTCAGTCAGAGTGAAACCTTGAGCAGTTTCACTTTCATTTCAGAGAATCTAAACCACGACAGGCATTGCAAGCAAAACAGAAAACAAATCTAGCCGCATGTGAAGCCGCTCGCGCACACAACCGTCAGAGACGAGGAGGGAGGACTCTTCAGCTCTGGCCCTCGCGTCTGCTCGGGGTTCTCAACAGTGGTTCCCGGGCTCGTCCACCTCACGCCTGAGCCGTTTTTTCCTGGTCTCGAGTCCCGCTCCCTGGAGTCGGCTGCTTCGCGTTCAGTGACGTCGTCGCCTCCGAGGACGAACTAGGACTGAGGGTCAGCTGATCCTGAGGTGTTGGCGGCGGACGCAGACGCTCCCGTCCTCTGCCTGTTGTCCTCGGGGACAGGAAGGCGGTGAAAGTGCTGCAGAGCCCGAGCCACTTTGTCAGGACAGATGTTGTAAACGGGATGAGTTGGAGCCTAAAAGTGGAGACAAAAAAGAAAACAATCTCATTTAGTTTTCCCTTTATTTAGATTTCAGCCGGTTTACACACACATTTACATACAATTTCTTACAATCACTTCTTCGTTTACTTTTATTTATCCATTTGCTTATTTTCCTGCAGTTTTTTTAGGATTTTATTAGTACATTTACTGTTTATTTATAGTCTTTTATTCCCTATTTACCTCCAGTTTTCCATATAAAACTGAAAAACACCTGGGCAATAATTCCACAGGTGTACGATGATAATAATTCAAATCATTTTTCCCAAATCTTTATATTCCTGTTTCCTAAATCTGATTTTATTGCTGATTTTGTCTGACACACCTTTGTCCGACCCCTTTTGCTCACGAGTATGAGATCAATAAAGCCTAATCTGATCTAATCTAGCCAGAACATATATTGTATACCAAGAATAATCCAGTGGATGTTGACTGGACTGAACCGGTTAGAAGTTGTTGTTTAAAAGAATGCTGCAGTCATTTTTCAGCAGGTGGCAGAGTCTCTTTTCTCTTTTTTTTTTTTTAATACTAAAAATAGGAAGTTTCTGGAAGTAATCCACCCTCATCTATCCTCCCTCCCTCCTCCCGTCCTCGCTGCAGCCTCACCAGTCTGTTCTCCTCCTTGCCGAGGATCATCTCATGATGGAGGTCCATGTTCCCAAAGTGCTGAGCGATGGAGAGGCCGCTCAGGCAGTAACACGTGTGGTAGAAATCTCTGGATCTGCACACACACACACACACACACACACACACAGAGAGAGTACTCGAGTGTGAGTGAGTAAAAACATGTGAGTCACATTTAACAGCCGTGTGTGTGTGTGTGTGTGTGTGTCCAGATGGTGTCGTACTGACTTGCCAGGTTTATCCAGGAGGCCTCCTGTCGGGTTCTGACAGCAGAGGAGAATGTATTCCTGCAAAGCCTGCTGCTCAAACATCCACCGCTGCCGACTCAGCTCAGACTCTCCTGCACACACACACACACACACACACACACACACACGTTTGCACTTCATTCATAGTGAGGAGGACCCTCGTAATATCTCGTCTATTTATTGGTTACGATCCCTAGTTTTATGTTTTAGAAATTCAGATTTCTTTTTATTGTATTGCTGCTGCTTTTGCACAATGAAATTATGTGTTTGATTTTTGTGATTCAACTGGGTTTTTTTTTTTTTAAATTGAACGTCGCCTGTCCGAGACAAATGTCCCAGTGGGACAATAAAGTTTATCTTGAATCTTTCAAGAGGACATTAAACCCTCAGTGGAAAACAAAGAAACAAGTTAAAGCCAGTACTTAAGAACGACAATGGAAAACTTAAATCTAACTTGAGTCCAAACAATGATTTTTGAAAAATAAAAGCAGCAGAAATGACTTGATAAAGTGGTTATAAAGTAGAAAAGTGAGCAAAGGCGTTGTACCTTCTTTGAACAAGGCTCTGTGGAGCAGAGGCAGGAGTCCAGCCTGCCAGAAGGAGTAGCAGCCGTCCACCAGTTTGTTACAGCGACCCTGGAAACCTCCCTCGAACCTCATCTGTCTGCTCACCACCCACCGCTGACAGAGAAACATACGTGTCGTCAGAATACAAACAACAACATTTGAAAACATGTTTTAAACATGTTTTTTATGAGAAAAGCCTCAAAGTTTCTCTGATTTTTCTGCTTCTTAAATGTGAATATTTTCTGGTTTCTTTGCTCGTTTTGACAAAGAAATCGTTCAAACCAAATTATTGTGGTTTGTGGACAAAGATTTGAGAGACACGGATCAACATTTTCTGGAGGCTCCACCCTGTTTGTGTGTTATCAGTTGTTTTACTTCATAAAATCTGGCTCTGTGGGTCATAACATCGTGTTCTTCTTCTATCACATCCACATGTTTCTGCTCCGTGCCATCGCTGCACTCACTGACACTCAGATGTCAACACTGTTGTTACTTCTACTTTACTTAATCGAAAGAGGGAGATTATTTGTATTTAATGCTTGTTTTTTGTTTTGTTTTGTCACCTTGAAAACACAAGTTTTTAAAACAACTGACCAGCAAAGCTTTGAGATCCAGCACGTGTTCATTCCCCAGGATGACGAGCGCCGCCGTGCCACAGAACGTGTAGCCACCGTGGGCCTCTAATCCTGGCACTCCACTCAGACCGCCCTCCCAGTTCTGACACCTGGACACACAGTAAACACTTTAAAAACATACATGTTAACATGTTTGTCCCACTTTCAGAGTGTGTACTTAAATCAAATGTACTAAACATGGGACTAAAACAATTAGATAAGGCATATAAACGTTCAACTGGACCCAAACACGTGTCCACCAGTGACGATTCACCAGTGTCGCCCCCTGGCTTTTGACCCGTAAATAACCGCAAAATCCATCATACTGGAGACTTTTTGGACTGAGGCTTTAACAACATTTACTTGTTAAAGCCAATTCAAATCCAATTCAAAGGTCCAGTGCGTAAAATTTAAATTTAATTTACATAGATTCTACAACACATTTAGAAGGGCAGAGCGGGGGAGAGGTATTTAGCTGCAACATCGCCTCTAAATGTTGCTAAATATTAAATTGCTATCTATCTATGCTAACTAGCATATAACTATCTAAGCTAACTAGCATATTTATATCTATCTATCTATGCTAACTAGCATATATCTATCTATCTATCTATGCTAACTAGCATATATCTATCTATGCTAACTGTCATATATTAATCTATCTATGTTAACTATCATATCTCTATCTATCTATGCTAACTATCATACATCTATCTATCTAAGCTAATTAGCATATATCTAACTGGACAAGGAATGGTACTCAAAGTGCTTACGACTTGCATCTTAAGACATTGTTTTGTCCGTGGATGTAATGGTGTACCTCAATAAATGCTTAATACTAACAATCGAAGAGGGGCCATATCGCCACCTGTTGTCGTGGAGTTCAACAACACATTTATTCCACACTAGTGTTCGTACACTGGGACAAGGACATTAGTCAAACATTCTGACAAACAGAACCTTTAATGAGAATTTAAGTCTACTCTGTGACCTTAGACCTTTGGGCATCCCCAATCCACACAGTTAATCCATGAGTCCACTTGAACACGTGTGCTGAATGTGAAAGGATTCCCTTACATAATCCCTGCGATATCGTAGAGATTGTTTGTTTGTACCTGAGGATCCAGTTGGTCGTGTCCTCAAACAGCTTCGGTGTGAGGATGTTTGTGAGCGACGCTACAGAGGCGGCGCAGTACGCGCTCCTGTGACGGAGACAAACGCAGACGAAGATTGTGACACACTTCCAGGTTTAGATCATGACATCGTCAACCCAGACTGAGATTAAAGCAGAAATGATATATCTTCGACTTTTTTTAAACTTTCTTTCTGAGAAGATTTCCCACATGTGGCCCCAATCCTCTCCTCTTCTGTCGTTGGATGGATTTCACAGAGACACTGGAGGACGTCAAACACATTTTCCAGGATATTTCATTTTAATTTCACCTCGTGATCTTTCCAGTTCAGCCTTAGGCGGACAAATTAAAATCAAAAACATACACATTTCAGATATGAGAGAGGGAAGTTCTCCAGTCTCTCAGGGCAAAGAACAAGGCTGACATTGTTTTGTTGTTTTTTTCATGAGACTTGGATTATACATCATGGAAATGGAAAGTGATTTGTGAGGCTGTGAAACACATCAAAGGGCACAGTGAAGCTCAAGACACGAGAAATCCACACTACACGACTATTTCTCCTCACATGGAACTGGAGATTATTAATAATTCACACAGAGAGGGAAGGGGAGGGGGGAGAAAAAAGGTAACAGTTCCTGAAATGTCCTACTTATCTGATGAGAATAATCACTGTAAAATACTTTCATTCCTTACCAACAATATAAACATTCTATCCTGTGTTATCTTTCTGGGGCATAAAACACAAGCGGAAGAGAGCACAGGCCGGAGGGTGGAGGAGGTTGTCTCACCTGACGTCCACCTCGCCGCCAACGTGCATCACAAACGAGCCGTCTGGCTGCTTCACTGACCACAGGAAGTCCAGGAGCTTCTCCCTGTGGAGGGTCAGCACAGATAAATGGTTAAAGTGAGAGAACGTGGAATTGTTTATTTAAAAAAGGGCTTCAGTCAGCAGCTGCTTCATGTGAATGAAAGTGGGAAAACATCTGCAGTTGCGGCGCACACGGATCACTGTTGTTACGGTAACGGCTGTAATTAACTACATGCGCGAAGAGCTCTGCTTTAGTGCTCGCAAAATGTGATAACGTCATAATTATTATGATGTGGCACGGCGGGGGAAAAAGGCAGATGCCATCGAGAGGTTATAAATACACCAATTAATAAATTCACACACAAAAACGACTCAAAACGTGATGTTTGACGCCACCAATGACACCGACGCCGTATTTATCTTAAGCCTCGGAGGATTTAATCTGAAATTGAACCACCTCTTAAGTTTCAGAATTGCCTTTTTAAAAGATTAGTGATGCATGGAAAGTAAAGCACTTTGGCGATTTGTGTGAGAAGGTGTTGACATTTATTATTTTTAACTCAGTGTTTTTAAACTAACTATTATATTTGGTTGGTTTTACATTCACAGGCTGCTTCGTGGACTAACTTCTGTTCACTAACTGTAAAAAGAACTCTGTGCTCAGTCGATTTCACTAATTAAACCACGGTTGCAAGCACCACGTTTGAGATTAAGGCTTTAAAAGAAATAATTGGTATCACTTTATTGCTGTTAGTTTCCATCTTGTGGCGACTTCTCTGTCATTACAACAAAATAACACACGAGTCTCCATCTGTGAGAGCATTTTTTCCCCTTATGATACCGTGGAAAATTCCACCCACATAAAATGGATAAAAAACCTCTTTGACTGTCTCCCTCTTACCTGACCATCCTTCATAAGCTCCCTTCACTCCTCGTATTGATCCATTTTAAAACTTAACACTAGGTTTCTGAAGACTACACTCAAAAACACTTGTGTCCATGTTTTAGAGCATGAAAAACAAAGCTATGTTTTACTTTTGTTAGGATCCGAAACCTTTTATTTACATTATGGAGCTGTTATTGAAGCCAAATGACATCACGGTTGTGCTGATAAGTCTGTTAAATGCAAGTGTTTGTTTGTTAGTTTGTGTCTTGGGGTGACTGCGGTCACGTGACCAGGACTGTACCTGTCTATAACATTGTAGGCCTCTTCTGTGCCGATGATGCAGAGGGCGTTGACGGCGGCGTAGGTTGGCGCCAGGTGGGCGTGCTGTCCCGGTCCCCCGGCGAAGCCGCCCGTCTTACTCTGACAGCGAGCCAAGAACTGACACACGCTGCAGAGACGAGAGCAGACGTTAATAAATATGCATTTTGTGAAGAGTTTCTCATTTTATGGCCAAAAGAAACAGTCTTTTTTTTTACTTTTTCGTTAAAAAAAGAAAGAAAGAAAAACAAATCAATCTGAATGACGGCTCTGTTCAGTTCATATAAATCAGGACAGTGTGGCAGTGAATCAACATGCGCCCTGAAACCAAGCACGCCAAATGGAACTCGGCCATCGTTCACTTCATTGTTTTTAGAACACCTGTGATTTTCCTACTGTGACCTATCAAAATGGCTTCTGTGCAAAGGGCCCACTGTGGGTTGAATTGCAAAAAAAAGAAAAAGAAAAGAAGAATTCCTCAACAGTGCCTCTGTGTGTATTTGTGTGTGTGTGTAAGGACTGGCACTGGGCAGTGCCAGCCGGTGTGTTGGCAAGACTGCATTAATTATGAGAGCGTGGGCTGGCAGCCTGGCGTCGCTATTCACTACAGGGTTCTTCAGTGTTACTTTCAACTGGCAACAATTTACTCAGGCGACACAGTGGAGGACGGAATATTGACACGGCAGCGTCAACTGTCCCTAATAATCATCCACCTGCTTAAAATGCTGCCAGTCACGGCTTTATTTGTTTTACGTCTTGTTTTGTTTGTCTGATTATAGAGAAAGATTAAGACGTTAAACTGCCCATTATTTTGTAATTGGTTAGTTGTTTGGTCCAGGAAAATGTTCTCCTCCAAATGATGATGTTCTCAGATGTCTTGTTTTTTTTCCACAAACCAGAATGATTCAGTTTCAATGATTTCTTTATTATATGGAGCACAAAAAACACAGGAAAAATCCACTATTAAGAAGCTGAAAGAACAGAGAGTTTAGTTTTAACTATAAAAAAACCAACACTGAAACTGATTCATTGACTATCAAAATAGTTGCTGATTAAAAGAAATGATTGAATAGTAATTATGTTACTTTTAATCTCTTTTAATACTGTGCAAAATTGTTTCCATGAAATATGAGGTTAAAGGTACTTTAAGTAGGATAATAGTCTCATGTCATGCAGTACTGTGCTTAGGTGTGTCTATTTTGGTGCTTTTTCTATCACTTAACACCATCAGGAAGACATTCAAAAAGTATATGACAGTATAATTTGGTTTCAATATAACAAAGGCTTATGCACCCCACACACACACACATAACTGCTATGAGATAAATGCTTCAAAACCACAATTAAATTGACTATTATCTGACATTTATCGTGATAATCACCAACATCGACTCATTTGAGACGTCTCTTATTGTGACAAAAGACACAAATTAACATCACAAGAGTCAGTGTGTGTGGATTATGTGTGTGTGTGGATTATGTCTATGTGTGTGTGTGTGTGTTTGTGGGCTCATGTGAGTTCAGCATTAGGATGATACCACTTTTAAACAACCTCTACTAACTCATGTTATTGCAGAAACGGTGAAGCCACAGCTGCTGCAGCTCATTATCTCTGCATTGTCGGAGCTTTCCGGTAATTATGAGAACAATGCACTGGCAGTAAATAATATTTGGCGATGCACAGGCTTTTACTTGGGCCCCTCCCTTGGTAGAGGTTTGATTGCAGGAATGCGTTTCTGTGTGTGTGTGTGTGTGTGTGTGTGACTCACTCTGAGGCGACAGCAGAGGGAACAGGCTCCTCTAGTAACTCCAGACTGTGAAGAATCCAGAAGCAAAGCCATGGTCTGCTGGCGTCCAGACACTAGATGTACAGAACATGATCAGGTGGACATTAGGTGACCAATTTCAACAATAAAGAACATTAGTGTTTATCACACAAACAATACTGTCGATTATCCATTAACATGTGGTTTAAGTTTTCAATTCATCATTTAGTTGTTTAATATGTAAAATGTCAACAAACGTTTATCTGTGTTTCCAAAACCTGGAAATTATGCAGTTTTAAAAAAGTCTTTGTTTTTTGTTTTTTTTAATATTCACATTTAAGAAGCTGAAAAACAAGAGAGCTTGTTAAATGATTTGTCAAAATAATTGGCAAAACGGGTTATCAATTTACAACCAATGAGTAAATCATTGCAGCTTTAATATATATTCGCATGCTCTAAATAATGTTCAATCATTCAATACTGCACACATTCACAACACGGCATAGAAAAACACCCTAAAAAACATCCTTGTTTTCTATCCCTCATTCATTTCTGGGGGAAAACATTCACACACAAACACACAGAGAAAACAATAGAGGAGAAATTCCTGAGAATGCAAATGTGAATTCATTGGTCCGCGAGTGCCACTGTTCTCACCATCAGCACTGTTTATCGTTATTACTAACACACTGTGACTAAAGCCACCTGTGAGAAACTCGGCCTGAGGCAGAGAACCGGGCCATCGATGTGTCATCAGTGTCACGCAGCACACAACAGATGTATCACCACATGTTCTCTGCTCGCCGGAAAAGGTGTGAAAACGCACCTCATAGGCGTCGGATAAATGGCGTAAGCCCTTCTTGAGATACTGGTAGTGCTGCTCCCGCAACAACGTCGGCCTGAAGAACAAAAGACAAGAAGAGGGATCAGAAAGATAACAATACGGACGTGTATTATTTTATGTTTAAAAGCTGGGGTTTACGACACAAACACAGAAGAACAGTTCCACCCACATAAAACTGATGCATAAACTGATAAAAAAACAAGAAGGAAGGAGCAGCAGCAGAGAAAGAGAGACAAAGAGTGGGAGAATGAAGAAATATGTGAAAGAGCCTGGGGAAAAAGGAGGAAGGAGCAGAGGATTCAAAATCTCCTTCAAACAGTAGAAGGTAAAAGTAGAATTAACAGTTGTTTCCTCATAATCAATTGACACTGATATGTACGGGATCTTTGACCATATTAAAACACTGACTTCATGAGGATTTGCTCCTTCAGTGCATCGTTCATCTGCATCTAAAGCTCAGCTCAGTCAAAGACAGCTGACGCTCCCTCCCCTCCCCACCCTCCCTTGCCCTGCACCACCCACCCAGTCCTCCTCACTTCCTGCCCTCAGCACACGGCGTTCGCTTCAGTAATTGTAATTACACTCTCTTTACACAGGGAAAGTCACAGATCGCTGCTCTCGGGGTTTCACTGCATCGGCTTTTACAACAAAACAACGACGTGAAGGGAGCACAGGAGCAGAGCTAAAGAGGGCCAGTCCGCCCACTACTGATTCATGAACCTGATGAGAATTGAACTTGAATGTTTAAATGCCGAGAGCAGACGGGGCTGCAGATGAGCATACAAATCAAACAAACCTATAATCTCAGTCACAAGCTGAGCAGAATAAATACTCTGTAATAACACAGGCTACGGGATCGTACAATTTCCACCTCTGCTAATCTTGCACACAGATATATGTGAAGATATCTGTAAAAAAAAAAAATAATTAAAACACTAGGACTGTAGCTATCACAAATGACAGCATGCATGTTGTCAGAGATGTATTCTTTAATACTGGATTCTGACTCATCAAATCTAATTAAATTAAAGCCCAGATTGTTTGGTGCCGTTTTAAACTGACACAAATTGACACACTGTGGTGCAAGATTAGATTAGCAACATTCTATGTCAAGCTTCAGTTCCATATTTACTGTGTTATAGATAGAAAATTAAATTGCCATAAACTAAGAACAGTCAAAAACAGCCCTTGCTTTGTGTTCAATGAGCGGTTTCAAACTATTTATTGTTCAGCCTCTATTTGGATTTAACAAACCCGTGTTTTCCTCTTAATCACTTACAAATCAAGCATTTTCAAATCAAGTGTTTCCTAATTAAACCGGTAAAATGATGGGCAGCAGAACCGAAAAATAATCAGCCTGGATGCTTTTCTCTCACGGCAGCAATTAATCTCAAAAAAACATCCCCTTATTTCTCAACTGTATAACGATGTGTTGACGCTAACCTTTTCTCCCGTCTTCCTTCACATTGTAATAGCTAATTAACACCACTGATATTAGTATCATACACCATCATAGACCACGGTCTAGATAAACACCCCCACTGTGGCTGCTGTGTCGGTGACATTCAGGTTCAGGCAGTTGTCATAGAAATGAGATGAGTCAGCCCATTAAAAACAGCGAACTGATGACAGCTGATAGCAGGAGCAGAGCATGTGGGCTGATCTGCACAGCATTTAGAGAACAGTGATAGCAGCAGCCACATCAAACTGACAAACAGCAGGTGTAACTGTTTCCCAATAGCTCTCTAATGCTCTGGGGAATCTTAAAAAAAAATATGGTGATTACAATATCTCAGCAATTAATCACCTACTACTGGATACACTGCATTGAATACATTTCACAAAGCTATTTCATTTTCCACCTTGAATGAAGGCTCCCTCCCCCCTTCTCAATAAGTTAATGTCCAACTTATTGAGTGTGCTATAAATAACAAATTTGTAATTTACGGTTAGTTTACCATCATTTCCACTTCTGCTGTGTTTTGAAAGCTGAGACAAGAAGTGAAACCAATGTCTTCAAGACAGATGTTTCTCGAATGTGAAAGTGGTGGAGTGACTACAAAGCAGGGGCTAACACATTTAATGCTATGACATAAATTAAACAGTGCGGCAGCATAAATTCTGGTTTGAAAAGATTTTATTTTCCACAGAGCTGAAGTTTTGGTATAGAAAAAGGGAAACAAATTCAGAAAATCCTGTGTATAATCCCCATCTGTGATTCTGTAGAACGGAAGCCGCTGTTTAAGATTCAGCACATGTACACTGTAAAGACTTACTGTGGTGAACTGTGTATTTGCTTGTAAACACTCAGGACTTCTTCAATGGTGGATTCCACCTTTTTCTAATGAGGAAAAATAGAAAAGGCAAGAAATTAGATTTTTCATGAACTATATAATACCAAAAAATCAGTCCCTCGTTAGCTAATCATTATTTTAATGGAACACAGAGTAGCACCTTCATAAAGCATGTGCAACACAATTAGTTATAATATACAAGCTATGAACTGTATATTAATTTTCAATCATTTTTTCACATACAACAGATTTGCATGTGTGCAGTGATGACCTCTGTTGTTCAGAAAGTGGCTTGCTATGAATATGATTGAGATATTAATAAAGACGAATCAAAACATAAACTCATATTTCTTGTACTTAACGATAAGACCAGTGCCAGTACCACCTGAGTAAATATTGAGCTCTTGAAGTGACATCATTATCACCAACGTTCAAATACAGTGGTGACTTTTCACAGGCGTCAGATTTATTCCCAATAAGATAATTTATTCTCTCTTCATCCTACATACTCATATACTTCTGACACTGGTATAGTGAGATTAAATTAGATGGATCTTATTATTATGTTGTTATTTGTTTCATTGCCTACACACTGAGACCTATGGGATAAGACAATTTGGTTAATCGGTTACAAAAATGTCTGCGTGAGGTTGATAATGAACTAATTTGATAATTAATTCGCATTTCAGGTAAAAAACAAAATTGCCAGACATTCCATGTTTAATTTATCTCACATTTTATAGGTTATAATCTTTAGTTTAGGACAGGGTGAGATATTTTTATCTACTTGTGATTTATTTTCAGATCTAAGCATTTTATGTGGCAAAGAAATAAACTATTTTATCAATTAACTGCTGAAAAAAATACCTAACAGGACAGAAATAGTGGTGAAAAATGACAATTACAGTCGCAGTTTGAGTGGTGATTTACTCATAGAAAGACATATTTATGCCCCTCACGTGAAAATACATTAGCTACACATAGAAATGCATGAACCAATGTTTTTACGAGTTTATATCAGTGATTTTGTCCGCAGTGTGACGTATTTTGAAGCATCTCCCACCTCTGCTCTGTCCTTCCACACTTCATTTAAACTTAATCCTCTTAAGCTACAACGCTAGCTACGTAACGGTGAACACCACCGGTATGATAATGACCACGAAATATTATTAATTTTTAAACTATTGTACGGATAACTTTGTGTGTGACAGTTACAGTTGGTTGACCCTCTGTGACACTTTTCCATCCAAGAAGAATCAACGCTAGCTGGGTTAGCTAACGGTGCTCACCTGCTCCCGAGAAGTCACCGTGTTCACGCCGTCATCCGAGAACATCTGTGCGGAGTGTCGCTCACCGAAGCACCGCAGTGGCGCGGGTACACCGTCCATGGTGGCGATATTGAAGCCCGTTACCGTTACAGTGAGTAGCCGGGGAGGCGGTGGTTCTGTGGGTTCAGAGTGGTTTGTTTTGATTATTCGCTCACTTTCCCTGGAGTCCGCTCACTTCCGGCTGAGGGTGGAGTAGGCGGAAACTACGCGTACGCCGCTACGGCGTCTACAAGGGAACAAACTTGTCTCATGCCTGTAGTGCGATTATACTAATTTGATTGAAAATATGAGTTTATTTTAATGCGCTTTAAATCATATTCTTTCGTTTGTGTTTGTATTATTGACGCTGAAACAAACACTTCATTCGCGCGTATTATTTCAACTCAAGTCAAGCAATTACAAACCGGACTTACCATTCATGGTGCCCTGTGGTTTTCAAAATAAAATAATACACGTAAGAAAACATGCATTGTTGATATAGCAAAAGGAAATTGTGGATTTCAGTGTGTGAATGGCAAGACAGTAGTGTAAAGTATCTCATCAAGACTAGAAAAGCTCTATATAAATACAGACCATTACCAACTCTGAGGAAATGTTTTTGGGTAAAAGTTGCTAGAAAATAAAGTAAAGTACAAATGCATAGATTTTGTATACAGTATTTGTACTTTGTTACATCACAACACTGATAATGATATATACTTTGTTTGATAGTGAACGAGTGATTTCTTCTGATTATTTTACAGGAATCGTCTCCCTCTTTGTTTTTATTTATACAAATTGGGCAGTTTACAAGGGGAACAGTGGCAGTAGCTCGGGCTTTTATGCTGAAATGCGCCACCGGAAGTGTCTGCTCCTTGTTGCCTTGACAATGGTCCACCGCCGCACCCACTGGAAGCTGGAGGCAGCCTGGGAATCTGGAGCATCATCATCTTCACCCGCGTTCACCCAACAGAAAGAAACAAAGCCGGCGGCTCATGCTGCACCTCTGAGCCGACATGGCGAGCAGCTGGAGGGGCTTTACCCATCCATCCCTGAGTTAGCTGCCCAATTTCTTTATTTATTTCTTTATTTTGAATTTATATATCTCTCTCTCTCTCTCTCTCTCTCTCTATATATATATATATATATATATATATAAAAAATATGGCTAAACAGTACGATGTTCTCTTCCGACTCCTGCTCCTCGGAGATTCCGGTGTCGGGAAAACATGTTTGCTGTGCAGATTCACGGACAACGAGTTTCACCCGTCTCACATCTCCACCATCGGTAAGATCTATTTTATTCATCACCTGTGTTTGAACGAGCACATCCGGTGTTTTTTTTCTTCTTCATCTTCTGTTCATCATGTCTCATGCGCAGCACACACACACACTCTCTCTCTTTCTCTGCATGTGTGTGTGTGGGGCCACTGAATGTTTTATGATTATTTATTATTTTATTATTATTGGAACCTGATCATGGGTTATACTGTAGTGATTTAATTACAGGACTGGATTAATTTCAAATCCAAGTGATTGCACATTGGTTGAAAGAGAAAGCCCTGAGGGGGAAAGATCTAACACCTGGCAGTCATTCATCCACATGACTTTAATCCAATCCAACTTTATTTATAAAGCAACTTTATTTATAAAGCACTTTAAAACACAACACAGCAACAACAGTATTGAAGTCGCAATATTTCTTAAAGCCAAAATGATTTTAGATTCAATGTTTTCCTAACCTACGCACATCATATTCTACAGACTGTAGAAAACATCTTCCGTAAATAATATCACAGAATAAACCTTTTTAAATATGTTAATCAAATAATAAAAAGAACATAATTAGTCACATCGTAATTCCTGGCAAAAGTAATCACAATTAGATATTTATTCAAAATCATGCGGCCCCTAAATAAAACACATAAATTCTAGAAACATGAGACCTAAAAGATCTTAATACAAACAATAAAACAGACAATACAACCGCAGAATACTGTAGAACGTATGAAAACGACACAAATAAACAAGTCATACAATAAAAACAATAAAACCAGCGTCTCATACTGGGTCGACAGCCAGAGAATGTCAGTGCCAAGTGCTCGTAACTATTAGTGTTTGGCACTGACTTTCTCATTTGAGGATGGACGTGCTTTGCATCAAAGAGGTGAATTATTGCTACGGAATAAATAAAAGATCGGTTTGGTTAGATTAGATTAGTTAGATTGTTAGGTAGAATAATACATTTGACCTAAATTGTTTCTACAGCAGGCAGAATGTGCAGTTTCACGTTTTGACTACTCCACACCAAACTCCATAGAGAAAACCAATGATCTTACATCATGGCACACAGGAGTTGTTAATCCATTTCTGACTCCCCTTAGTAAGTTAAAATGTGTTATCATGCAACTTCATGTTTGACGTTCTTCATTCTTATTGAACTAAGTGACATTAAAACGTTGGTTTTCTCCATGGACTTTGGTATGGGGAGGAAAACTCTTTTTTTTAATGGCAAAAGTGGTGAACATATTCTCAAGATATTGCAGATTTTATGAGGTCAGAGTGAGAGTGAGCCTCGGGGTAAAAGTATCTGCTGTTGCTCTGAGTCACACATTTGCCACGTCCATGAATATGGTATTGACTGAGCACAGCCTTTTTGTTCACAGTGTAAGTCTGTGCAGTGCATCACTCTGCACAGTTGTGTGATTCCGAGCCATGACAGCCACATTACCAAGCGTCACTTTGCGGTTTGAGAACTGAGGATGTACAATAAGCTTCCTGTGTATTTCTCTCTGCTACAGTGGAGTTTAATCTTCTGTTGCACCTGGTCTGTCTTTCCCCAAGTGTGTCAGTGAGTGTGTGCATTCATTTAACTGACTATTTCTTCTTTTGAAGTATAGCATCTACTTTCTGGCAGTATTTGAACTAATTAAACGGAGAATGGGGAATAAATCCCCGTGGCCTGAGGATGTAGTTTGTGTCAGGAGATATTGTTCCTCCTGAATGGATGAGCAGCATTTTATTTTATTTATAAAAAAAAAAACAATAAAAAAACCCCACAGAGGTTATAATATCGTCTAGAAAAGGGCAAGACAACGAGTCATGAAATTGGCTGTTACCTGCAGACTGTTTAACTGTTGTGATCTGAGAGGAAATAAGATTGTCAGTGTCATCACTGAAACAGCGAAGGCATTAAAGGCGTCACTTTCTCAGTTTCCATACAGCTTTCATTTAAAACACCAATGCTCAAAATGTTTTGATGAGTAAATGAAACGTGTGATTGCATTCTCTTTGTGCTCAGTCAATATTGCAGTGTTAAAAACCAAAACAGCTGAATTTAACAATATTCCAGACTGTATTTGGCTCCTTTAGTACCAAAGTGACACTATAATAGTGAAATTTAATGCAATTTTAGAGTCTGTTTGGCTCTTTCCTTGTCAAAGTAACATTAAATGAGTTAAATTTAACAAAATGTTAGTGTTTTGGCTGTTTTAGTATCAAGGTTATAGTTAAATGAGTGAAATTTAACACAATTTAGAGTCTTTTTGGCGCTTTCCTTGTCGAAGTAACATTAAATGAGTATAATTTAACAACATTTTAGTGTTTTTGGCTCTTTTAGTGTCAAAGTAACATTAAACTAATGAAATTTAACACAATTTTAGTGTTTTTGGCTCGTTTAGTGTCAAAGTAATATTTAGATGAGTGAAATTGAACACAATTTTAAAGTCCGTTTGGCTCTTTTCGTGTCAAAGTAACAATACATGATACACAATTTTAATGTTTTTGGCTCTTTTAGTGTCAAAATAACACTAAAATAATTAAATGTAACACAATTTTAAAGCGTTTTTGGCTCCTTTAGTGTTATAGTTATACTAAAAGGGTTAGATTTAACACAATTTAAGAGCTGTTTTGGCTCTTTAAGTGTCACTAAAAGCACTGCAAAATATATTGTCTAGAAACCGCTGTGTG
Source organism: Solea senegalensis (assembly GCF_019176455.1). NCBI lineage: Eukaryota > Metazoa > Chordata > Actinopteri > Pleuronectiformes > Soleidae > Solea > Solea senegalensis. Next base: position 15,129,863 of record NC_058037.1, on the reverse strand, counting down.
CTATTTATTTTGTAGCACTCTACAGGAAATCTTTACCCTGCAGAGAAATGCACTTTTTTTGATGTCGTTTCTCTGTGGAAGCACTCACACCTGCCTCTGTGTGTGCTGAAAGAATATTTAAAAAAAAATAAAAGGCAGCTGTCTTTTGTTTTTTGTTCTTCTGACATAAAAACATCTTCACAACCATGGATTCTTAGAAACTCCAGTCTCCTGACATTTGTAGTGGACTGTGGGCAGCAGACTGTGTCTCTATCAGCCGTGGTGGGAGGTCTTTTACGGCCCTGCAGTAATTCAGACGTCTCCTCAGACTAAACAAGCCCCACAAAGTTTGGCAAATTATTTATCGATCCACCGCCCGGGAGGCCCTGACGGCGGTCGCTCTTGATCTCCTGCCTTCGCGGAGACAGTGGGGACATCAATCGTCTCCTGTGTCCCTCTCTCATGGCCACCTCCGTCATCATTCACCGGCCCCTGTTACAGTCCAGTCCCTCGTTTTGCTCTTAATTATCTTACAAACAGAAAACTGCGGTGACGTCTCACACCCTCGGAGGGATTGTGCTCAGTAAAGCTGTTCTGCGTCTCGTGTTGTTACACAGAAGAGCAGACTGGTTAGTCAAACATGAGGACACTCAAATATGACTAATACTCCAAATCCTACTTCTGGAACAGCAGTAGCAGCCTTCTAGCAAAACCTTTAATTGGATTTTGGATAGAGGTCGACCTGACGCAACCCATACCCCACTTTCATTTGTCATTATTATAATAAACCTTTATTTAACCAGGAATAAAAACTCCTTGAGATTAAAAATCTCTTGTGCAACAGTGTCCTGGGCACAGAACATTGACATCAGCTCACTCATAATGGGAATCACCTGGACGGACAGACAGGCAGAGCAAAGCTTCCAAGCATGTTCTTGCTCCTGGCTCGGACATTTTCCAGTAGATGAATGATTGGAAGAGTTCCCATGGAAATCCTTTTTTGGAGGTGGCATCTGACCAAAGACCTACTGCCCGGCCTCAGCTTCACTGTTAGTGGGTGTCGTGATTGTCCAAATCCTTTATTCGATTCGATTCTCTATTTTTTTTAGCTCTTTTTAGATGGGTCTGCCATGTTTAGGCTTGTCTTGTTCATTGGTTTTATGTCAAGATAACTCATATCATTTTTTTCTGAACAATATGAATGTACCAGGGGCCACATGGTTGGGGTAGTGGTTAACACTCTTGCCTTTGCAACAAGAATACCCGGAAAACTCAGAACAAGGGCCTGCATGTTCTTAATTCACCTTAGGTGTGAGTGTGAGAGTGAATGGTTGTTTGTCTCTATGTGTGCGTCTATCTGTGATGGACTTGGCTAACTGTCGTAGGTCTAGCTCCACCCATAACGTACTTACTCTGGGACCTCAAGGGAAGGGTACGGATAAATGGAACGGTTGGGGCTGGTTATTCTGGTACTGTTCCTAATGAAAATGCGTGGAAACAGGCCATAAATGTTACTCAGTGGACAGCAGGAATAGGCAGCAGGAAGTCCATCAATTATAACCGACTGTGTTGACATTTAAGCTTTGGTTGAAAGACAGTCTGAGTTTATATTCGTGCTCAAGAATTCCCACACAAAAGAAACAGAGCTGCATTCAAACACAAGCCAAGGTTGTTTTTTGTTTTTTTTTGCTTTTGATTTGTTCCATCAAGGCTTTTCTTTTCTTTTCTCTTCACAAATGACAGGAAATGCTCAGAAAAAAAAGGAATAACAGTAAATAAGCTGCCTGGTAATAGGATCAACAAAAAGACACGATTTTATTCCCCTGGTTACAGCTCACTATAAAGCTAAAAGTCTAATTAATCTCACTGTCTATTAATAAATCCTCGCTCATGAGTGTTCCTGTTTTATTATGACAGGTCCCTCTGTTCCCTGTAAGACTGTCTTATGGGCCAGTGACTGCACACACACACACACACACACACACAGCTGATTTACTTTAGTAATGGTCCTCAAGTCACTGCCGAGTTCCTCGCTGTTGCCGCTTCACAACTGCAGGCTGTCAAAACAGAGATAAGGCGCGAGGAGCAAAGGTCTTACTCACGAAGCAGCGGCAGTGCTTACAGTCGCACTCGGTGTCGCTGTGATCACGACCCGCTGAACCCGTCACGCTGGAGGTCTGACATCAATCGTCTTCTCTCTTTGTCAACACATTTCATTTGTCTATTATTTCTCTTAAATGATCTCAACCACAAAGTGACTTACGTAGAAGTTGAAGTCACTTTATTTATAATATTACTTAAGTAAAAGTCCTTAAAGTATATGACATGTACTGTACTTAAGTATCAAAAGTCCTTTTCTGATATAAAATGTACTTAACTTTTAGTGAGGAGTAAGGTTTGAGACATGGTGGCTCAGTGGTAGAGCATGTTGTCTTTCAACTGGAAGGTTGAGGGTTAAATTCCTGGCTCTGCTAGTCTATATGTGTCCTTGAGCAACGTTTACTTAACGTATGAAAGAAGTGTGAATGGGTGAACGGTAGAGACAAGAAAAGCAGACCGTTACCGACTCTTCTTCTTCTTCTTCTGATTTTATTTGGTAGTAAGATAGTTAGAGGAAATGCAGTGGAGTAAAAGTACACATATGTGTCTTTTCTCACAAAGTATTTGTACTTTGTTACTTTACAATACTGCTCCCTATGAATGTGGAGGGGTGTGATGTTACACAAGGTCTCATTCTCAAGAGCGACCCGTGCCAAGCGGAGCAGATTAAAGATTGTGTGAAGTGCCCCAATGGAATCTGGCCAGCTTCAGATCCTGTCGTAAAGCGTTCCAGGTTGAAGAGTAAGAAAATGCCTTTTCCATCAAGCTCTGTAAGTGTCTGCGTGACATGAAGTGTAGGAGATGTAGGAGATGTATGAGTCGCCGCAGGCCAAGCATTGATTTGTAGACGAGGTGCAGAAGATTGACCAGAGAATACGGAGTGCAATGATGCGTGAGGTGTTTACAGCCAGTTGGGAAGGCCATGGCCAAGAGGAAAGGAACTGGGCTTGTACCTGGAAAGGTCGCTGGCTCAGTCAAGGGCTCGGCTGCCCCTGAGCAAGGCACCCAATCCCCCATTGGTGCAGATAAGCGCGCTCCACTGCTCCTGCACTCTTGCGTGTGTTCACTAATGGTGCGTAATAAGGATTAAAGGCAGAGGACAAAGTGGTTTGCATGCAAAAATGACTATTTCTAAAACTTAAAGGGTGAATTCTGGTACTTTTCATTCTGGGCCCGTATGTTTCATAAAGTTTCAGACTACGCAAGATCCTGCGAGACCTGAGAGGAGTGAGTACTTGGAGTGATGTTGCCAGACTCTTACAATAACAATCCAAGCAATTATGGGCGAAAACAAGCACTTTTTTTATCGCTATAGCTCACAAACTCACCATGTAAGATCACTCTGCAGCCATGCCCGAGGCGATCACACACCTACGTTTCTAAACATAGGGTCCAGGGCGAGGAAGACCAGAATTCATTGGCTGACAGCGTCCAGCGTCTGTAGAGAGCTGGCGGTGACATTCATGTAAACACTGTCACCAAAGTAAGAAAGTGGCAGCTAAGACATGATTTGTTCCTAAAGAAGAAAAAGAAGAAGGCCAGCTTTAGTTTCAGGCTATGGTTCTTCTTCTTCTTCTTCTTCTTCATCACAGGTGGATAAGTAGTATTTTTAGCCTGTGACTTACAGGAGCAGAGGATTTGACAGAGACGCTCAGGTGATCAAGAGAGGTGAAAATGCAGACCATGACCTGTGGCGTCGTCAGTCTGCAGACAGCTGGGGACTCTTGTTGCTCGCTCTCTCGGCCCATTTGCTGTCATATTTTACACCGGTAGAAGCCACTAAACAGAGAAAGTAGAGGTTTCAGTTGATTCTGGTGTCATGTTTTTGGCCTCAAACGAAGGGAAAATGTCACGAAAAGATGAAATTCCCAGGGTCCTGATGAATGTTAAAACTGCAGGTCAAAATACTACGGCACTCCAACTACAGGTGGAATTATTCTGTGAATTTATAAATCAACAGACCAATGTGAATCTACTTTATTATCCATTTTTATCTAATCAATGTGCTGTAATCAGCTTGTAACATAAGGACAAGATGAGTTTGAAATAATCTACGTAGACTGCAGATTGTAACAAACGGAGGACTCTACTCAAGTGGATCAGGGAACTATGGTGGCCCTCATGTACCAGCAAGGACGCTTTTCTCCTTGGTTTGCAAAGGAAACACATGCTCATCCTATGTTGCCCCCTCTCTATAAAGCAAGACCATCGTCTCAAGTACGTAAAAAAAGGCGAATTCTAAGTGTACGATAACAAAACTGCTAATATTTTTAAGTGATTATTCATTCAGAGTCACTTAAATCCTCCTTTCGTCCCCATTCTGTTGCTCAGTTTGAGCTACATCATGTCATCTTGACCATGTCCATGACCATGATTGATTCGATTGCAGTGCAGTCGCCCTGGTGTACCTAATGAAGTGGCCTGTTAGCGCATAGATATCGTCTCTTTGTCAAACCCTGGTCTCCTGCTTATTGACGCGTGTCACACCAGGAGCAGCAAATGTAACCTTGAGGAGATGAAATTGTCCCAGACCGACTGTTGACAAGTTTATAATTGGAAAAAAAAAAAAAAGGCCAAATAAATGTTTGCTCCTTTGTTCTCTGCGGCCCGAAGGCGGCTGTGTGCAGTAGTGATAGTCAGGGCTGAGAGATCCACACTAATGTGACTGTGTGTCGGCGCCAGAGCTTCCATCATCTGTCCATCCATTATTTAGCGCCGTCTTTCACCATTACCTACCACACACACACACACACACTCTGACACGCGCCACCGCCTCATCCGTCTTGCTCAGTGGAACGCTTGTCGTCCTGGTAATTAGTCGAGTCAGTTCTGGGTGTGTTTCCCATTAAGATTTACATGGCTTTCACTCTGCTGATAGTGAAACGCCGCCATGTTAAATTAACACGCTGCGTCTCCTCCCTGTGTCGTCACGGTTCGGCGTGATTTAGGATTTTTAAAACTGTCCACTGTGGAGAATTTAGTGGGGGGTGAACCCAAACGTTTAATAATGACTGGCCACTTTATTAGGTACGTGTTTCCAACTGCTCAGTCCATTACGTGACATCAACTCAGTGCATTTAGATATATAGACACGGTGATTCAGGAAAAGAGGAAATATTCAGCGAGCAGCAGCAAAAACTACCTTGTTGATACTCAAGGTCAAACTGGTTCAAAAATGTTGGAAGTGCAGCAGTAAATGAAATCGCAGCCAGTGTTCCCAGAATGTGCGACACATTGAAACCTAGAGGTAGAAAAACCATCTTATATGTTGCTACTTCTGCCACTGTATTAAGTTCCTGTGTACATAATAATATATAATAATAATTATATTACACCAGTGCAGCTCTTTTTGGATTATCCTGAACCGTTTGCTTTACTCTACTTGCGTTTAAGTTCCGTCTGCTTTTCAGTTCCTTGTTTCCTGTTTTATTTTGAAGTTTTTCATGGTGTGCACCTTGTTAAGTTTGACTTCCTGTCTTGTGCTGTCTCCCCCATTGATTGCCTGCCCCGCCCTAATGTGTTACACCTGTGTTCCTGTGTATTTAGTCTCTGTTTTCAGCTGCGCCACTCCCTGTGTTTTCAGTGTTTTTCTGTTTGATTTTTTGTTCGTTTGTGACTCTTTTTGTGTTCAGTTTTTTTTTTTACTCAAACTGCATCTTTACATCCCTGTGACACTTTTTTGGATAAAGGTCTGCTCTGTGATGCCACCAACGATGTATTCGCAAAAGGTATTGAGTTGATTTAAATATGCAAATTCACCCCTAGGTGCCACTAAATCTTACACACTGGTCATTTGACAGTTTTTAATTCCTGATTTAGAAAGAAACGTGTACAGTCTGTACCACATCATTAAACATAGTATAGTCTGTGTTATATGAACACTGTTTTGTGCACAGACAGAAAACACCGTTAACAATCTTTGAATATAAAATCCTCTAATTATGAGAAACCATTGTGTCCACCACCACCACCCTAACCCATTGTGTCTAAGTGCATTCATGCATTTTTCTTCCACCATCACAGTCGTTACCATTCGCCTGCTTCTGTGAAATGACCTCATTTTTCCCTGCCGTTAAAAAGCAATGATAATGGATTCCCAGTAAAAATCAGCAGGCAGCAGAGAGTGTGGGCCTCCCAGCTTTGAATCGTTTTGTCCTAATGTAACTCTTGAAGCACCTCTCTGCTGACTTCTGTCTGTGCAGTTCTATTGATTCACTTGTTGGTTTGTTTTTTATTTCATTTCATACATTACTTTCAAGGCCACACGGTGTAGTAGTGGTTAGCACTCTCGCCTTGCAGCGAGAAGACCCGGGTTCGAGCCCAGGTTGGAACAAGGGCCTTTCTGCATGGAGTTTGCATGTTCTCCCCGTGTGTGCGTGGGTTCTCTCCGGGTTCTCCGGCTTCCTCCCACAGTCCAAAAACATGCAATGTGGGGATTAGGTGAATTGGACACTCTAAATTGACCGTAGGAGTGAGTGTGAGCGTGAATGGTTGTTTGTCTCTAGCTGTGTGTGGCCCTGCGATGGACTGGCCAACTGTCCAGGGTGTACCCCGCCTATCGCCTGATGTAGCTGAGATTGGCACAGCACCCCCCGCGACCCTCTTGTGGAGGATAAAGCGGTTAGATGATGACTGACTGACTGACATTACTTTCAAAAGTACAGTTTCAGAAACTTTTAGCGTCATTGGTCAATACTTGTCACATAATGACAATATGAAATATGATAAATACCAACATCTCAAAGTGCAATACGAGAGAATACATGAGTGCTGCCTTCATGGTCACTGCTATGTTTGAATATGTTTGAATCTTTAATGAAAAAAGTCTTTGACTTTTTCTTTCTTTTCTGTGGGATCACTGGCTGGTTCTAGAGCCATGGATCTCAAACTGTGGTACGTGTACCGCCAGTGGTACGCCAGCTTCCTCTCAGTAAAAGTGGAGGTAATAATTAGAGTCACCTTTTATCTCTCACTCCATCCTAATCTAATCTCACTATACCAGTGTGTGTGTGTGTGTGTGTGTGTGTGTGAAGTATATGTGAGGAAGAGGAAGAGGATGGTGAGATAAAAAATGATCTTATGGGGAATAAATGACTTTACACCACTGTGTTTTAACGTTGGTGATAACGGTGTTACGTTGACAGCTCGGTGTTTTCCCAGGTTCAAGATTCAAGATTCAAAGTGTTTATTGTCATATGCACAGTAAAGAAACACGTTTCCCTGTACAATGAAATTCTTACTTTGCTGTCCACTCAAAAAACACCAGCATAAAGTAGAAAAAGAGATGCTTTTGTAGAAAAAAAAAGTATAAATATACATAAGAAAAATATAAATATTACAAATTAACTAAAAATAACATATATGCATAAAATAAGTGTAAACATATGCATATATACAAGGAATAAGAGTATTACAAAAAACTAACATAACATATATGCATAAAATAAGTGTAAACATATGCATATAAACAAGAAATAAGAACTGTACATAAAGTGAACGCTGGTTGTGCAATTTAACAGATTTAAAGTGACATGTTTCAGGTTTTAAAGTGACGGTAACAGATTAAAGTGACAGTGTAACCAGGTGACAGGATTATTGTAGTCCCGTTCAGCTGTTGAGGATTCTGATGGCAGTGGGGTAAAAAGAGTTCTTTAGACGGGTTGTCCTGCATTTGGCACTCCTGTACCTCCGTCCTGAGGGCAGGAGTGTAAACAGTCCATGTTGTGGGTGGGTGCTGTCTTTGATGATGGTGGCAGCTCTCCTGTGGACTCTGCGGTGGTAGATGCTGTGCAGTGAGGGCAGTGGGGACCTGGTGATCCTCTCAGCTGTCTTTACCACTCTCTGCAGGCGTTTGCGGTCCATGGCTGTAGTGCTGCCGTACCACGCGCTGATACAGTTGGTCAGACTGCTCTCCACGACACAGCTGTAGAAGTTGCTGAGGATCTTTGTCGACATGCCAAACTTCCTCAGCCTCCTCAGAAAATACAGCCGTTGCTGTGCTTTCTTGAGCAGCTGTGTTGTGTTGGTGGTCCATGTGAAGTCCTCAGTGATGTGGACCCCGAGGTACTTAAAGCTGCTCACCCGCTCCACTTCAAGATCCCGGATAAACAGTGGTTGGTGAGGTCTCCTCTCCTTCCTCATGTCCACTATCATCTCCTTCGTCTTGTCTGTGTTTAGGGTGAGGTTGTTGTCCTCGCACCAAGAAACCAGACTGTCCACCTCCGTCCTGTAGGCCGCTTCGTCCGCCGCAGTGATGCATCCTATCACTGCAGTGTCGTCAGCAAACTTCAGGATGATGTTGTCTTTATGGGAGGCGACACAGTCATGTGTGAACAGGGTGTAGAGGATGGGGCTGAGGACACATCCTTGTGGAGTGCCAATGTTTGTGATGATGCTGGCTGATGTTTTATTGCCAATCCTGACAGTCTGGGGTCTGCCAGTCAGGAAGTCAAGGAGCCAGTCGCAGAGGGTGGGGTGAATGCCAAGGGTGGACAGCTTGTGGGTGAGTTTGTAGGGGATGACCGTGTTGAAGGCGGAGCTGTAGTCTACAAAGAGTATCCTGATGTAGGACTCCTTGTTTTCCAGGTGGGACAGGGAGTGGTGGAGGACAGCTGTGATGGCGTCGGTGGTGGACCTGTTGGGTCGGTAGGCGTACTGCAGGGGGTCCAGTGAATCCGGGATGCTGCTCTGAATGTGCGCCAGCACCACTCTCTCGAAACACTTCATTATGATAGGAGTGAGTGCTACTGGTCTGTAGTCATTCAGGCAAGTGGGTGGGCTCTTCTTGGGGAGGGGGACGATGGTTGTTGTTTTGAAGCAGGAGGGAACGGTGCTCTGGTTTAGGGAGAGGTTGAATATGGATGTGAAGACATCAGCCAGCTCGTTAGCACATGCTCTGAGTGCACGGCCAGGAATGTTGTCTGGTCCTGCTGCCTTGTGGGGGTTGATTTTCTTCAGGACTTTGTGGACCTGTCCTGAAGAGACTGTTGGTGGTGGTGAGGGGGGTCCAGTGGTCCAGGTGTGTGTGTGTGTCCCTGTGTTGTTTGTTGTAGCCTCAAAGCGGGTGTAGAAAGTGTTGAGGTCGTCTGGCAGGTTGTCTGTGGAACTGATGGTGCTGGTGGTGGTCTTGTGGTCTGTGATGTGCTGCAGGCCCCTCCACATCCGCCCAGAGTCAGCAGTGGAATAGAAGCTGTCCAGCTTCTCTCTGTACTGCCTCTTTGCCGCTGTGATGGCGTGTCTCAGTCTGTACTTGGCAGTTTTGTACTCAGCTTCGCTGCCTGATTTAAATGCAGTGGAGCGAGCACGCAGCATGCTTCGTACCTGAGTGTTTACCCAGGGCTTCTGGTTGGGGAACTTCCTGACATGTATGGTGGGCACGATGTTGTCAACACACGTGCTGATGTACCCAGTCACATACTCAGCGTAGTCCTGTACACTGACAGAGGAGTCCTCCAGAGTGGCTGCAGCTTTAAAAACATCCCAGTCTGTCGTAGCCAAACAGTCCTGCAGGATGCAGGTGCTTCTCGGTGCAAAACGTTTGATGGTTTCTCAGTCTGTATTTGCACTTCATATTCAAACCCCCTCTGCTGTTCAGACGTGGAGTTTAACACCGCGCTAATACAGCTGGACAGTGATCGCTGGGACGACAGCGGTCATTAGTCTGCTCTCCTCTCTCAGGCCTCAGGCGAGACAGGCCACTGATTGCCATGCTGACCTTTCACTTAGTATTATTTTGAATGGTGTCTCGCCAAATGCAAAGGTCACCCCCGGGACTGAAATGAGGCCTTGCACTTTCTTTTTTCTAATCAGTGATTAAACTCTGTCTTTTCTTCCTCAACTTTGTTCTCGGCAAAAATCCCAAAGAATCAGCTGGTGTGTGTGTGTGTGTGTGTGTGTGTGTGTGTGTGTGTGTGTGTGTGTGTGTGTGTGTGTGTGTGTGTGTGTGTGTGTGTGTGTGTGTGTGTGTGTGTGTGTGTGTGTGTGTGTGTGTGTGTGTGTGTGTGTGTGTGTGTGTGTGTGTGTGTGTGTGTGTGTGTGTGTGTGTGTGTGTGTGTGTGTGTGTGTGTGTGTGTGTGTGTGTGTGTGTGTGTGTGTGTGTGTGTGTGTGTGTGTGTGTGTGTGTGTGTGTGTGTGTGTGTGTGTGTGTGTGTGTGTGTGTGTCCGTGTGTCCGTGTGTGAGTCCGCCAGACGCTGCAGAAATTGCAGTGGTAAAACAAAAACCAAACCCATAACGAAACCACAAGCTGCGGTTTCTTCCACTTACGTGAATCGATTGCACCCAGTGGCTCTTTGTCTCAGCGTGACGCCGAATGTGAAACGTGGCTGATACTGAGTGCCAGGTTAATTGGGAGGTGTTAATTGATTTCGCGGGGATTAGTAGCAGCCCGCCGAGTCTCGTGGGTTTGTTTTACGTCAACTCGGCTGCATTAGTGCGAGGAGACGATCGTGTGGGGTAGGAAGAGATAAGAAGGGAACGTCAAAGATGTGAATGTCACAGAAATATGATTTGTTTGTTATCGTTGGATACTATGGGCGTGGCACGCTGTGACATTAACAGAACCTATTAGATGATGCAAGCCGTCAGTCATAGGGCAGGGCAGGGGACAGCCCTCAAAAACGCAATTTATTTAAAGGAAAAATAGTCCTTGTGCGTTCACACATTAAATATTATTATAATAATAATAATAATAATAATAATAATAATAATAATAATAATAATAACATTAATAATAATGAGAGTTTTTATGCACGTTAACCTCCTCAAAAATGACCGCAAATCCGTTTCGGCCCCTGCCATTCGTGGCTTGGGCCATAATACATTAAATTTATATCACACTTTACATTTGAAAAAACACCTAAAAAATCTCTCTACATGTGCTACATGATAAAAGCAATAAAAACACACACACACACACACGAGTACTATAGTAAAAGCATGAGAAACGCACAAAAAAGACACCCATAAGGACACATTACTGTCCAAGTCCATACATATTTAAGGCATATTCCATCATGATATCACAACAGCAGCATTCATGACGATATTTTACATGTTTTCAGAATAAAGGTGTTTTTCATACGCCGTGACATGCGAGTCACAGTGGAAAAAAAACATATTTACGAAGGACCACAAGTCTGAGACCACTGCAATAAAGGTTATTGAGAAATAATGACACTGTGTGGCCCTTAAAGCGTTGCCCAAACAACAAATCTAATCTGTGTGTTGCCTTCATCTAAAGATGTTTAGTCTGCACATCGTGGGTTTTTGTAAAATGCAGCTTTACTAACTGTGTCCTCTCTGTCTCTGTCTCTCGCAGGCGTCGACTTCAAAATGAAAACACTAGTAATAGATGGTATCAAAGTGCGGGCACAGATATGGTAAGAGACTGCAGCGAGACAAAGGCCTTGTCCTTCACATCAGATAAACAATATTAAATAAAACAACTCGGCATTTGTTCCTGATGAGACAACACCTTGTGGTTTGTTGTTGTAATAAAAAAAGCTCCCTTCCATTTATTTATTTATTTATTTATTTTTTGTTAGTAACTTGGGACAAGTGTTGGACAATGTGTCCAAAGTCGTCATTTTTCAGTCTGGAAGTATGAAGTATGAAGTAAATGCTAACGTCCTAATACTAATATGACAGATTTTAAATGCTTTTTTTGCAGATACAATGTTGGTAAATATTTATAGTCACACATTTCCACTGAATTGTATGTGTTATTATAGTATTTACTGTATGTTTGTGTATCCAGGGACACTGCAGGCCAAGAAAGGTACCAGACCATCACCAAGCAGTACTACAGGCGAGCACAGGTATTTCTACCTGACATCTCCTCCATATACTAATGTTGTCATTGTCTTTATTACCTGTTTTAATGTATACTCATTTAATATGAACACACATCAGCGTGTCAAACTCAAGAGTACCATACGCCTCATGCTTGACACTTGTGGATTTTAAGGGATCAGAGTAAAACTAGTGGATTAAAGTTGCAAAAATCAGATAATTAGAGATTAAGTTTTGCTTTCAAAGTAAAACGTGTGGTTTTAGACTTTGTAATAGACCCATAAATAATGGATTTGGTCACATATTGTCGTCCTTCCTTGTGCAATACGAGAAGCGAATCGAGAAGTTTTTTAAATCAGTTTTGTTTTATTGTGTATTTTATTCCTGCCAAGAGTGCTTTTTTATTTTTATGCACTAAACATTGATATTAAAGTATATTTTTGAATTGTTGTCCAGCCTCAGGTCAGTGCTGTTGCACTGTTTCTCCGCTGCTGTAATTGTGTTGGCTTATAAAGAGATTTAAAATGCTTGAAATTGAATTGTCTATTTACCAGAAGCTGGAAGGAAGGAGTTGTCGTCTGTATACTGGAAAAATCACAAATAAGTGGTGGTCTGGTTTGTTTACATCGGAAGAATCTTTGAGATATTTGTATTTCATAAATTCGTATTTTCTCAAGTTGTGAAATTTGTCAAAAATAAAAGAAATGACATATTATAATCGATGAATCTGTAGAGAATTTTCCAGATTAATCGAGGAATCGCTTGGTCCATAAAATGTCAGAAAACAATAAAAAGTGATAGAGAGTGTTTGTCAAACCTGGAAATAATGAAGTTCTTGAATGTCTTTGTTTTGTAATGATTTCTTTGTTATATGGGGCAAAGGAATGAAGAAAATATTCACATTTTAGAAGCGGAAACTACCAGAAATTAAATGAATCGATTATCAAAATAGTTGACGATTCATTAGAGTAATCGTGTAATTGTTTCACCGCTTTTTAAATCAGAGCTGACTTGTTCACTGTGGTGTATCCGTCTTAAATGTGTGCAACTCTTCGACTTCCTGTGTCGCAGGGCATCTTCCTGGTGTACGACATCACGAGCGAGCGATCCTTCCAGCACATCATGAAATGGGCCAGCGACGTGGACGAGGTGAGTCACGGTGGTGGTGGTGATGTGAGGGATATGGAGAAATTCAATAAATCACACTCAGTGGACGGGGTTTTGTTTTTGCCGAAAGGGCAAAACTGAGGCTCCACGTTGACATGCTGTAATAAACAACAAATGCTATGGCCTGACATCCCACGATACCTGTCATCACAACACGACATGTGTTGTCATAAAAAAACATTCTTTTTTCCCCCTCTCACACTAATTTGTCTGCGCGTCTTCAGGCAGCAGTCTCTTCCCACTGCCCTTTCCCACACGATTTTATTCTCTATTAATTTAGCAATTATCAGCCTGATTTCCTCCGCTGGTTACACGCCGTATTGATCTTGGCAACGCTTCCCACTTATCCTCAATCTAAGACTCATTTCCTGAGCGCTGTCACTCCTGTGTTTTGTTCTGGCCGCGCCTTGTGTTCTCTTGACATTTCCCCGTCCCCATCCATCCTGGTTGTTTTATTACATCTTGCCACGCTTGTCTGTGAACACACCGCACGCGCCTGCTGCAGTACGCCCCCGAAAAGGTGCAGAAGATCCTCGTGGGGAACAAGTCGGACGAGGTGGACAAGAGGCAGGTGGCCACGGAGCAAGGCGTCAAGGTACATCCAGTGCATACGTGTCACTATTCACAACAATGAAATCATGAATCAAAGGCCTGGGTTCAAAATATAATGAATATACATGTTACATGTTAATATACAGATACTTAAAAGCCTCAGAATCCTCTGGCGTCTTACGGCGCTTTTCCACGATACAGTTCCAGCACGACTCGGTGCGGCACAGCTCGGTTTGGTATCGCTTTTCCATCACTACGGTACCTGTCCTCATCGTGGACCGTGTCGTCGTTTCATATGTGACACACAAATGAGTGACTTGTGAAGCAGTTGTTTTCGGTGTAACTGAATCATTAGAGTCAATAAAGTTCAATAAAAAGAGTTGTTCAGTGCTTCCTGCACGACCGGAGCGCGGTCACTGGACTGAAATACACCAGACTCCTCTGTGAAATATTGAGATTTTAGACGTTTCTAGACGCTAAATGTTGGAGATCAATGCATGTTTTAGAAGGTTTTTAAGTCTTAGCTACAGTTCAGCGTTGTCCGGTTTGGTTCCTGTGTCGGACGTCGCGCTCATGACTCTTCCAACGACGACACTCTTTGGTCAGTCAGTGGCCCGACAGTCCGTTGACATCACATGTTCGGGATTTTAGTGGCGGATCAGCTCGTTTGGAACGTCGTCGGAGCAGGTACTAAAAAAAACAATCCAACTAATGGAAAAGCAAAGACGTGGAGCCATGCAGAGCCGAGTTGTGCTGGAAATGTGTAGAGAAAAAGCAAATCTGATGCCATGTGATGTCATTTTCTGTGTCCTCCACACAAATGTTGCGAGACTATTAGAGTTGTGGTTCTGCGACAAAAACATCTTGAATGTAGAGAGGCAGAGTAGAGAGACAGCTATTTGCTTCAGTCTGGTATATTCAGGTTCAGTTCTGTCTCATGTCAAAGGTTTCATCTCATCCTGTTTTAAAAATTACACAGATAATCACTCGTTTTTGTTTTTTTTAATCCCATAAACGAGCTGTAAAGGCTCCACTGCACCGATCTGATCTCGGAGACAGAGTGTGAGTAATAACTCACCTCCTGTTGCCTCATGTTTTCTATTAAATAAGAAAAACAGCCGCGATATCAGTCCACCAGCAGACACTCGTGAATATGTCAGCTCAGCTGTCTGTCTGTCTGTCTGTCTGTCTGTCTGTCTGTCTGTCTGTCTGTCTGTCTGTCTGTCGGTGCTGCCAAGTCGAGAGAAAGAAAGACTAAAAAAGAGATTTTTTATTTTTTGCTGAGGAGAGTATAGAGTCTGACGCTGTCATCTTGTCCCTGCAGTTGGCTAAGGCTTATGGGATGGACTTCTTCGAGACAAGTGCCTTCACCAACCATAATATAACAGAGGTGAGTTCACCCGGAGACTCACTCACTCACTCACTCACTCACTCACGCACTCGCTCGGTTTCCATAGAGATAAGAGATATGTCGCTATGGCTGCTGTGAGAGAGAGGTGTCAAAGGTAAAGGTCTGGCAACCGGACGTCATGCATACATCTTTATGTCATCATGAGTTACAGCAATAAGAAAGGAAGCTTGACATTTTGAACAATATTAAGTCAAAGTGTGACATCATAATGATGTCATCTCTCTGTCTCTCTCTTCTTGGTCTCGTCGTCCTCCTCCAAGACTTTCACAAGACTGGCAGAGCAGGTGCTGGCGGCCAATAAGAAGGACCTGGATCTGCTGCGGATGTCCGACAACGACGAGCTGGACCTCACTGCTCTGGAGCAGGAGGAGGGGCTCTGCGGCGGCGCGGCGGACGACCAGCGCAAAGGCTGCTGGTGTTGAAGGGACACTGACCGCACGGTTCTGTTGATTTATCTTCAGTTTTTTTCTTTGTTGAATCCATGTCACCGCCGCTCACTCTGGACACAAAGAAGCATCTGGTTTTGTATCCGGCTTGGGGAAAACAGAGGTATACTTCAAGTCGTGTGGTGAACAAAACAACTGAAGCTCTGAATGTCAAGGGTTTCCCGGCCCCTCTCACCGTTTGTGTGATTTAACCAAACAAGCTGTTGTACACTGTCTCTTAAATCCACACAATGACTGACACATTAAATCTGACCTTCCTCCCAGAGTCGCTTTTGCACCCGCAGCCTTTCTCCAAACTCAGGGGTCTGCAACCTGCGGCTCCAGAGCCACGTGTGGCTCGTCAGCCCCTCTGCAGTGGCTCCTAGCAGCTTTGAAAACACCTCTTATTCAGAGATCGAGGCGATAATTACAAGAGTTTGAACAATGTGTGCGTCACAGTCAGCGTCTACGTCACGTACAATATTAACCCTTTAACACCTAAGCCTCGCACCGCAGCCTTTTTGCTTATTTTAACCATGAAAGGGCCAGAAAGTGTCCTGAGAGTAAGTAACTTTCAATATCTGGCAGATGATGATCTACGAGATGACAAAACTTGTGTCTGAAATGATGTGAAGCCACTTAAATGAAATAACGTGTACATGAAGAAGTCCACGTCTGAAGAATGACATACAATCCAAACATTGCTTCATTTATTTCAACGTGGGTTCATTTTAACATCATTAATTTGAAATCTAACAAACAATGGAAGGACTAGCTCTACATAATTCAGTCAGTGTTTTATTTTATTCTCCACTTTACAAGAGGTTGGGTATGAACAGCAAATGAAACGCTTCAGTTTTCTGTTTGTAGTTCTTAAATTGCATCAATGCAGCAAACTAGTTGTTTTATCTGTATAAAAACCTTTGTACACGTTATTATCTGCATTTTATGGGTCAAATATGGTCTTTTGTGGCTCCAGATGAATTTTCTTTTGCGTGTAGAGGGGGACAAAAGTGTCTCTCCATGCTCAAGGTTGCAGACCCCTGTCCAAACTGAATGCAGTAGCTGTAGTGTGAGCAATGTCCACTAGAGGGTGCTATGTGAATTGCAGACACAGCTCACACACACAAGACAAAGTGGCTCAGTGTGACAGTGTTTCTTACTGTGTGTGTGTGTGTGTGTGTGTGGTTGCAGTGGATAATTCAAATGGGTGATGATGAGATGATTCTTCGTATATGCAGCCATTTTATTTATTTATATATTTGCTTTTATTTCCATGCAAGTGTTGACAAATATTGATTTAAAACCGTAGCAAAAACTGAAGCCATTTCATTTTTCTTTCATTTTATAATCGTTACTTAAAGCAGAACTAATGATGGGATGTCACTGCATTGTACTGTGTGTATATATATATATATATATTTATACACCAGTTTTGTCCACAGCATCGTTCACAGGCTGATAATCAAACATGATTATATTTTAAAGTATTACCATCATAGGGATGCATTTAAAAATAAATAAATAAATAAATAAAAGTCCACCGTGATTTGAGTCGTTGACGGTATACGGAAACATTTCCTCCTGTGAATATGAACGTGTCCCGGTCATCCTATCCTCACTGTTCTGTACAGAATCCAGTACATTTTATTTTTCTTATTTTTGCATGTGACTCACTCCTCTTCTTTCTTTCCTTTCTTTCTTTCTTTCTTTTTTTTTTACTGCAACTTCAGTGAAGTTAATAATCAGCTGATTGTGATACAAGTTCAGACCAGAGTTGCCTGTTTGGAGCGTCATAGGACACACTTTGGCTTTTTATTTTTTATCTATATTAAAGTTTGCGACAGAATTTCACAAAAAGACAGTGAATGGATCTGGATCCACAACCAATCTCTCCCCCCCTCGTTCCTTTATTTCCGTTTATTTGAATTGTATATTTGTGATCTATTACATGCAACAACATGTAAAATGCAACATGTTATTCCGAAAAGAAAAAGATGTCAGATGTTGAGTAAATACTTGCCGATATAGAGTTTGACTCTGTGTCTTTTTGGTTGTGATGAGATGGATTTTTGTGGTTGTTTTTGATTATGAAAACGCCATTATTATAATTGATTGATTCGTTGTTTGGTCCAGAAAATGTCAGACAGTGTTGATCAAACTGAAATGACTCCCTTTTAATGATTCTTCTGTGAAAATATTCATGTTTAAACGCTGAAAAATCAGTTTAGTAATTAACCATCAATGAATCCTTGAAGCCCTGGTTGAGTGTCCGTGTATTAGACGCTTTATTTTGGTGTAACACATTATTACAAACAGATGGAGGTGTTTTCACATACACATTACTTTGATTCCAATCCAGTCCAACTTTATGTGTAAAGCACTTTAAAACAACCACAGCTGGACACAAAAAAATAAATAAAAGTCATAGAAACAAAAACAACTAAAATAAATCAAAAGACGTAAAAACGTGGCTAAAAACCCACAATAAAAGCAGATCAAATAAAATAAATAAGACAGAAAATAATTAGGATGGGGTTTTTTTTGTTTATTAGATTTTTTCACATCTTTTTCTCATCAAACTTGACAGAAACGCTGTAAAGAGCAGCGTAGGGCTTTTATTTTCTTTGAAGGAAGTGACTTTGACGTCGTTATGTTATTTTTTTTTTACAATCCCAACTTCCTCTGTTGTTGTGAGAATGACACATGTATCTCAGATCCACGGTCTCACGATCGAATGACACATGTATCTCTGGAAATGTGTAAAATATGGCCCTTTAAACTGTGTCAAAGGCCAAAGAGGAGAGGCGAGTGTTAAGAAGAGATTTAAAAATCACTGTAGAAAAAAAGTCTTACTGTTGAATTGATAATTACGAGTAAAATAGGACAATAATCATTGCCAGAAAGTGGTGTTAAAAAAAGCCCTAAGCACAGAGAAACTGTGATTTCATATACACCATCGATAGTAAAAAACATTACACAACCAGAAGCTACTGTACGTGCACAAGACCACGTTAGACTGCAGCTGTGTCGTAAGCAGAGTGACCGTGGAGATAAAGTTTAAATTTAAATTAAAGAAAAGCTGTGAAGTTTAGTCAAGAAACAACCGAGACAGAGAAGACAGTATAGTCCTCTTAGCATCTCTTTTTTGTTCTTTTATTTTGTAGTACAGGTCATAAATTCCCATAATCAATAATTGAAATTGTGAATCTCTGTATGTTATGTAAATCAGATATTAGGTCATCAAATGGTGACGTCTGAATTAATCCACGACCATTTTAACCAGACTACATTAACAAAAGTGTGGACAGGACTTCACTCTACTGTCAAAATAAAGCTCTGTTTTCTTTCTTTTATTTTAATATTTATAGTTTTTTGTAGTACAGGCCATACATTCCCATTATCTCTAAAAGTGTGAATCTCACACACACAGAAATGAAAATAAAAAGGTAAACAAACAAGCAGACGCATCAATAAAAGGGTTACGTGTGAGGACATTGAGTCCAGTGTCCACCACAGTTTCCATTGAGTCCTTACTTGGACCGCTCGATGACAGATTCACCACGTCCTCTGTAATCTGCTCTGCATGGAGCTGCTTTCACTGCACAGCCAGAGTGGAACACACACACACACACACACACACACACACACACACACACACACACACACACACACACACACACACACACACACACACACACACACACACTCGTGTTACACCACATTGCCATCTGGTGGTCACTAATTAAGCATAACCTCGGCCTCGTGGCCACAGTCGTCCTGGACGCTGGGATGGATGCCCTGTGTGCTTTTTATTTTTAGTACAGTACAACACTCTGTGAATGAATGCATGAATGAATGAATGAATGAATGAATGGAACGTACACAGAAAATTATAATAATGTTAATTTGGTGATTAGTGATGGGGGTTTCTGTGGAGATGTAGACATACTTTGGGTGGAATTAGCATAACAATGAATATGCATCACACACACACACACACACCTACTTTGATTTCCTTTTATTTGTACAGCCTCAACAAAAGTGTTATTCCCAAAACAATTAATGCCATAGACCTAAACACACTTAAAATCTTGGCCCTAAACTTCTCAGAAGATAAGGTTCTGCCTCATTAGAACCAGGTTCTGGTCTCCGTGAGGACTATTTACTGGTCCTGACAAGGTCAAGAGTTTATGACAGAAAATCACTTTATATCACGTGTCTTTCTTCAAAATGTACAAGCAGGGAACATTTTTGTTTCCTTTGGGAGAGGAGTACAGTATATGAGGTGACACATACGTATACATATGTGTGTATATATATATATACTGTATATATGTATATATATATACATACGTATACATATGTGTGTATAAATATGTACATATATATATATATATGTATATATAAAACAGCACAAATTCTGAGATTGAAGTCAGAAAGACAGAATTCAGAGCGTTCTGAGACCTTTTCTTTCAGGATTTCTAACGCGTTCTGACTTTTTCTTAGAATTCTGATATTAATTTTAATTTTTCCAAACCCTGAAACCGAGTCTTAACAGCCCTCATTAGGGTGTGACACAGGACCTTTAAAGAACGATATGTACGTTCACGTCAGTGTCTCCAAACGTCTCCAGTGACTCCAGTGTAGTAGCAGGTACAAAGGCAAAATGTGGGAGCTAAGTTCTGTGAGCGTCCTTCAAAGTGCCGCAAACAATGATTTCTTTTTGCAAGACGAACAATGAAAGCAAAAAACATCAAAACCAACCAGAGAATTAAAATTGAAAACAAAGTGAGGCAATAAAAAAGGAATTATTTAAAAAAAGAACAAACTTTTTTATTAACCCTGGACGTCCTTATAAATAATAACATTTATACTGAATCAACAGCCGAGAACATTTATAAACACAATCAGCACAAATAAGTGTTTACGGTCGTTTGTACCTGGAACATCATGACGTTTCATTTTTCTCAATCTCTCTCTTTACATACACCCACTCATAATCCAGAAATACCTGCACGGCAACTTTAATTAACTGCTGCAGCTTCCCCACCGAGTCAGACACACACACACACACACACACACACACACACACACACACACTCTTAACTGCCTCTCTCTTTCCCAAACAGAGCAGCAGCTTCATGCTCAGGCCAGAAAATCAGAGCAGAAAATAGACAAAAAATCACACATTCAGTCGAGGCCGTGTGGGTGGAAGGAAAAAAATCTTCCTCTTCTTCCTCTCCAGGCAGATCTGACGCTGAATCACTTGATCCTTTTTATCATTTTTCTCTCTGACACCTGTGGCTGCAATAAGCCTTTTCTTTTTCTTAAAAAGCTACCTGTGATCGTCAGAGCCACCTCCTACTTCCTCTGTCCTCTCAAACAATATACCGCATACAAATTAAAAACATGCTGCGTGGGGAACAACAAAACAATTAGAACCTTCTTTTAGTCATCGTTGTGAAAGGGTCATTTTTGTAGTGATTTACTTCAAAGGACAGGAAGGGAGAATTTATTTTGACCTAAATTAACATTTTTAAAAAAAGGTTTCCGTAAACACGAAATTTTTCAAGAAATGTTTTCATGCACAAAAAAACCTTTAAAGTCTAGACCAGGGGTCTCAAATTTGTGGTACACGGGCCAATTTGTGGCCCCCTTAATTCATTTCTTGTGGCCCATCACTCAATATCAACTTTTAATGTCTGTTTTTCATGTTTACAGTGTGTGAACTACCCTATATATCAAATATCCATATCAAAACAAACCATTTTATTTTGAAATTCCCTGCAGTACATATGCCAGGCCTGTTAGCACAACCTTGACTGACATCAAATTCCTTTCCAGGACCTTTCAAGGACTGTCCAGGAACCAATTCCTCTCAAATGTGTACACTACTGTGTCCACAACACCGACCACGACTGGACGCTTGTCCCGCGTAGGCCGAGTCTACTGCGCACATCGAGCGATGCAGGGCGTGAACCAGTAGGTGGCGTCGTAACAAACAAGGGAGACATTCACCTGAATAAGACATACAGTACATACTATAGCTAAAATCCTGTAAATCCTGATTTGAACTGCAAAACTGACAGAAACGAGCGCCGTGACACATGTCGTGTAATTCAAAGACTCAGAGAACAAGTGACACTAAATGAACATGATTTTCTGTTTGTTTCTGTTGCAGCATGACTCCAGCATACATTTGTCAGCCTGCGTAACTATTTTTAAACGCGGCCACAGAAGACACGCTGCTTGTCAGAGGCAACTTGTCTCCGAGATGCGGGCTTTAATCCTGCCTTCGTCTTCTTCTTCTTCTTCTTCTTCTTCAATTGTGTTAGACAGCGAGTGTTCTCGCCTGTGAATGCAGCATGTATCGGGAGATTTCTCTGTTTATACTTGGGCTGTAATCACAGGAGCTGGAGCTGGGCCCAAAACAGGAGGCAGCTCCTGAATGTATATATATAGATATATATATATACATATATAGATATATATATATATTTATATGCACACATGCAAGAGCTTTACGGCATCCATGTTGGCCATGTTTTTCTGTTTGTTTTTTTTTGTCAACCTCAGCCCCCAAATCCAATCAGAGCATATCGGCAATCCTTCCCTCTTCCCACGTCCTCCACGTGAAGTTGGAAAGTCACGGAAAACACACAACAATTCCCGATGTCTCATCAGGACACAACAGAGTGTGTGTGAGGAAGGAGGCGGTTGGTGTGACTGCTGAGAGGCAGTGGTGGAGGAGGAGTGTGCATATGTATATATATGTATACATATATATATATATATATATATATAAATATTGTGTGTGCGCGTGGCCCTATAGTGCGTGCTTGAACTGAGTCCAACTCCAAGGTTGCTGTGATGTCATCCTCCCACCTCTACGTCTCCATGGTTTCTTTTTTTAACACCGTGAGTCACACAGCTCAAGCTCTCCCAGTGGGAAGGTGCATATATATATATATATGTATATATATATATATATATTTACATATATATACATATGCAGTACCAAACTATATAGATATTTTGAATTTTAATACCCTCTCTTGAAAGAATCTCTCGATATGATCTTGTGCTTGTGCACAGTGGGATGCCGGGATTGTGAGGATATATGACAAGGCACAGATTAGATGTTAATCTCCCGCTGCTGTGAAAACATGCAAAGACAGAGGACAACATTTCTTGCTGTGCATTTCTTGCTTTTGGAGTTTGTGTGCAGCAGATGCATTGATAATTGGATCGATTACATCCCTGCAGCTGAGAAAAGACTCCAACCTTTCACTTTTAGTGGTTGCTTAAAAAAAACAAACAAAAAAAAGTTGCTTTACGAGCAAATAGGGGTAAAATGTAGCTGCATTTCAAACAAATGTCCATTACATTCATCAAAATGAGCTCACACAATGCCGATTAAGTGAGTATAGCAGCATGTAGATGTTGTTTCACGCAACAAAAGATTTGTTCAGTTGCACTGCAAAAAATGTCTCTAAAAAAATAGAAAAAAACACTTATCGGGGAAAATGACTTCAAGTCAATTACATATTTTGAATTATACCTTACCAAGTATCTTACCAGAAAATGACTTTGGTAGAAGTTAAAGTCATTTGTTTTTATAATATTACCTAAGTAAAAATAAAGTATATGACATTTACTGTACTTAAGTATCAAAAGTCATTTAATGTTCTAAAGTTTAAGAAGTGAATGTATTAAAAAAAGTTAGGGTTGAGTCATGGTGGCTCAGTGGTAGGGCAAGTTCAACTGGAAGTTTGTGCGTTCAATTCCGGCCCTATATGTGTTCTTGAGCAAGACACCTCATGGGTGAAAACTGTCGTGTAAAGCAGCTCATCAAGACTAGAAAAGCTCTATACAAATACAGACCATAATACCAAGTGTTCTTCTTCTTCTGGTTTTATTTGGTAGTAACGAGTAACAAAGATGTGTCCACAAAAAAGTGAATTATGTTGCCAAGCAAACCTACTTGTGGTGTAGACACACATTTTCAGATGAAGACCGAACAGAGGTGGAATAATTACATCAACAGCAAAAACCTTTGATGGATTTAATTCAAAGCTATTATTCACTTTCCCTTTATACACACGAGGTAAATCATGGTGGATGAACCGTCGTCCTGAGTCTCGTCTTTACAGCAACTGGGATTCAACTTGGCGGACAGGAATTTAAGGAGTGTTCAAATAAAGCTGATGGCACAGGAAAAAAACTGGTTTATTTGTCTTTCTCTAACCGTTTCTTTTAACCAAAGACGTTTGAGCTTCAGGCTATAAAACCCCCGACCCATCAACCACCCCATTCCCTGAAGTGTGTGTGTCCAATTCAAGCTCATAAAGAAATAATAAAGACTCAACGTTTCCTTTGAAGTATACATCAACTTTTCATCAAGTGGGGAAAAAAGAGAAAGAAAGTTTCATTTGCTACCGATGAGTCCACCATTACCTTTCCAGTGGAACATCTTGACATTTATTGGATTGATTTTCCTGAAATTGAGCTCTGACATTTCTAACCATCACACATGAAATGTAATAATGTCTCATTTATCATCAGGTCAAGACCTTAAAGCGACAGCAGCCGCTAAACAGTATATTTGTTAAGTTTTATCCAACGTTTTGGATAAAAAAACACTTGCCATCCTTGGTGGACAATGAAGTTCTATTCTATTCTATTCTTTTCTGTTCTGTTCTGTTCTTACATCAGATGAACATGGACAGATGCACTTGGTTTATACCACAGACACAACACCAAAGCCTCTAAATGTCCCTCTGGCCTTTCTTTTAGTTGCTTATTGTACCCATAAAAAGGCCAGAAAATGTCCTGTGAGTTAAGTGATTTTGCCCAACACTTATTTAAAATGTATGCACGTTAAAAGAGTTTAAAGTCAAGAACAACAAAAAAACGGAATTTGATTTTAGAGTTTTGCATTGTAATTTTGAAATTTGAACAGTATAAGACATATTTCCGATACATTTCTCTGAGTGTGTGTGTGGGGGCGTTATATTACTGTAATAATTTGAAGTGCAACTTCTTATGGCGCGTTTCCACTGGCTCGCCTCGCCTTGCCTTGGCACGGCACGGTTAAGTTGCGTTTCCACTGCCTGTGGCGGTCAGAGTGCCGTCACAGGAAGAGACGTCGGACACCAGAATCAAGCCGAACAATGTCGATGAGTTAAAAAAACTTGACAATCCTAAAAACATGGGTTAATCTCCAACAATTACCAGGGAAAATGTCTAAAATCTCAATATTTAACAAAGGAGTCTGGTGTATTTAGCGACAGCACTGCTGGTCGCTCACAGTCGTGCCGTGCCGTGCCGTGGTGAGACGAGGCGAGGCAATACACTCGGTGTTAAAGGGTTAAATCAGGAGTTCTCAGATGTGGGCCACACAGTAGGTGTAGTGGTTAGTACTCTTGCCCGTGCAGCAAGAAGACGCGGGTTCGTGACCCGGTTAGAACAAGGGCCTTTCTGCATGGAGTTTGCATGTTCTCCGCGTGTGTGTGCGCGTGGCTATGCTGTATGTTGTTGTGTTATGTGCTTTTCTTTTCTCTGTTACTTTATTTTGCACGTTGTGCAAAATTGACACACGTACTTTGTGCGCCTTTTAAGTCAAGATGTTCAAAATGATGAGCTGTCCCAAACGCCGTCAATCCACGAGTATTAGCTCCATCTTCTGAAGCCGCCCAGTTCCTCTCTACACAATAACCACCTGCAACCAAACGCCAACATGGAGACAAACGCCAATCACGGCACAAGTCCTCGCCACTTAGGGAAAAACAAGCGCGTCGAATTATGTCTATTTTCAGTGAAGAGGACAAAAGAGCCAGTGTGTGTGAAAACAACTTGTCGCCTTTCTTCGTGTCAATCTCTATTAGTGTTGGATCACCGCTTGAGTGGAACTTTGTGAATGGGGCCCATTCTTTTCATTCCTCCGCTTCCAAGGGCAACAGAACCAGGAATTCCACCACACTCCCCTCGCCGGGTTACCACGGTCATGTATCCGATAGGTGGTCGCCCCCATGTCCAGACGTCCCAATTTGACATCTTAATGTGTCTCAGACACTGCTGCAGCGCCACCTACTCTGATGCCGTGGGTTAAAGACGGAGTTTTAAAAGCACTTTTTCCCCTCTCATTAAAATTCCTTCTTTTCTCACAGAGCTGTCAGATTGGCTAACAGAGGATATGAAAGATAACAGTGGAAGACGTCAAAGATGCCAGAAGCACAAAGGCTCTGACAGACCTTCTCCCTGCAGGGAACCATCTGGTTTTTAGTGGAGCCGAAAATAATCTGTAAATTCATCACTGAGGAGGAACGGCACCGTTACGTGTCGTGCTCCGTTTTCATATCAATTGTATCCAAACAGATATATTTGGAATAAAGGTGTAAATCTTTCCTTGGAAAATGTGTAAAAGTAATGCATTTGTTCATGTCACTAAATGTTACAGTATAAAGTACAAATACTACGTTACTGGACTTAAGTACAAAATTCACATATCTGTACTTGGACTTTGTCATTTATATTTCTCGCAACTTTTACTTTTACTCCACTGCATTTCCTCTAACTGTCTTTGTTACTCGTTACTACCAAATAAAATCAGAAGAAGAAGAGTTGGTATTATGGTCTGTATTTATAGAGCGCTTTTCTAGTCATGATGAGCTGCTTCGCACGACAGTTTTCACCCATTCACACGCTGCAACATGGGGTTAAGTGTCTTTGCTCAAGGACACATATACACTGGCAGAGCTAGGAATTGAACGCACAACCTTCTAGTTGAATGACAACTCGCTCTACCACTGAGTCACCATGACTCAATCCTAACTCCTCACTTTTTTTTAAAAATACTTTTACTTCTAAAACGGAAATTTCATATCAGAAAATTACCTTTGATACTTAAGTACAGTAAATGTCATATACTTTAAGACTTTTACTTAAGTAATATTAATATATAATAATAACATATATATAAAATATAATATATATATAATATAATATAAAAAAAAAATGACTGCAACTTCTACCAAAGTAATTTTCTGTTAATATACCCAAGTATGCCTTTAAGGTATTTTATACAAGACAGTTTACTTGGAAATAAATGTGTAAAAGTACTGCATTTGTTGTCATGTAACTAACAGCAAAAATGGTATATTTAAATAATAGTGAATCATTTTACACAATTAGTACATTTGTACCCACTAATGTACATTGACAAGACAATATATATGTATATATACAGTATATATACATATATATATATACAGTATATACAGTACAATTACTGTATAACAAGATCTGTAGAGTAATTGTCTGTGTTCTTATTCCTTCCCACGCACACTGTTACTGTATTTTGAGTGTTAATTGTTGTCCATTCACACCGGAAAGTGCCAAACTGTTGTCTGTGTGTAGTAGCCTCATTACAGTTGGAGAAAAAGAACTCAGTTCAGTTATGTAATATGATCAGACACGACCTAAAGTAACAGAAAACATGGCTTTATGTTGTCATTTCTCTGAATTTAGACTTAGTTTCTTTTATCCACCATGCTGTATTAATCGGTAAGCATCAAATATGTCGTGATGTCGCCAGGGTAGAGGCTACAACATGCAAAACTAGTCTTTTTAAACTTCTAAAATGGATGCTATCTGTTACACTGAGTTCTTCTGATATCAGAAAACATACCAGAATTAGTATGTCAGCAGATATTTAACTGTTTTTGGTTTGTTTGCATGAATCGTACAAACAGTGAAGACCATGAAGACACACAAAAGCTATTGACAGATTAACCCTTAGTGCTTGCGCAACGCGGATCTGTGCCGCAGGTGCACCCCTTGTAAGTTTGCCGTGAGAATAATACACAACTCTTTATATGGACATCCTGGGAGGGGTGTGTTTATAGCTCACATATTCAGGCTTTAAAAATGTAATTTTTTGTAGTTTAGTTGTGACATAAAGTAGCAATAATTGTTACAGAAGTCATAAAAAGGAGCCAAGTGAACGTTGAACTGTGAGGTATACTTACACAATTCATAAATTCAATCCCATTTTAAACATTCTGAGTACTGAAATGCTAAAAAAACAACATAAGACACTCTATATTGCACATTCTTATAGGCTCTGTATATACGGTAATGCTTAGACACAGTACTGGAAAAAACAGCCAAAATGCTTTGTGTTCAAAGGGTTTAATAATATCATTATATCATTATATCATTTTAAAATGCTGACCTCTTGGAGGAGGAGGAGGAGGAGGAAGGACTTTTTGAGTCCATTACCAGATACTTATGAATCCCTCTGGAGAATTTGGGTGCATTGCATTTCCTCCCTAAATGTGTATTAATGTATTAATAATGACGCCACCGCACTCTTGGTCGTTTATAAAGTTCTCAATAACAAAGTCATATCGCCCTAACTCCTCTTAATCTCACCACAAGAGGAGGAATTAAGTTCTCAACGTGTCACCTTGTTTCCCGCCGCATAAGGAACATAAAGAGTCACTGTTTTTATGAGCAAATCTAACAGGAATTACAGGCATTGATTGCTGCCCATGTATCCCCTCCATATACAGTGCTCTCTAATCCGCAGCAAACTCAATTAGACTACTTGAGCTAATCCTCGGGGAGCAGTTTTTCACCAGAGAACAATACAAAGCCACCCACACAAATATCCAGCCCACAACAGAACACAGTGCACACACAGAGAGAGCGAAAGACCCATATAAGAGCGACAGGAATAGAATGGTTTTAATGACGGAAATCTCTCTCTCTCTCTCCCTCTCCCTTTTGTCTTAATTAGATTATTATGCAACTCTGGGTGACATTTTAGAGAAGCGCGTACATAGCAGGTGGGAGTGAAAGAAGATGGAGAGGTAAATGTGAAGAGGATGAGTAAAAAAAAGAAAAGAAAGGAGAGACGACAACGGGGTCCGGTGTTAATAATTACGGAGGAAGAAAAAAAAGAAAGAGTTTGAGGACAGGGAGTACAGAGAACAGAGTTTGTAACATGTTCACGGATGATTATGTAGGAGATGGAGAGAGATGAGTTCCTGTCACACTCTGATTAATTCAAGTTTTATCTTGAAATAATTCATGTATGTGAGGGAAAAAAAAGGTGGAATTATTCAACTATGAGCTGTAATAATCACAATCCCATACATACAGCAAATGGATCTTTATTACGATATGAATAACCTGTTGTTCTCATATCTGGTATATTTCGTTTTCTGTCAAAAACACAGAAGTTTTTGTTGAACTTCGCACATTTTCAACCCGTTCAGCCGTATTTCTGTTCAAAGTTTTGTGTTTGCATATGATGCCATTTGATGCGCTTTTCACAAAGAAAACATATTGATAGAATGTTATCTAGTACATGCAATAATGTTCCTTAGTATAATTTTAAGTTACTTTTATTTTACAAGAGTTTACATTTTCTAAGATAAGATAATTTGCTCTCTCATCGTCCTCCTCTTCCTCACATACAGTATATACGTCAGACACTGACATAGTGACTTTAGATTAAGATGGAGCGAGAGATAAGGTGACTATTATTATTATTATTATTATTATTATTATTATTTAATGCATAATTATTATTTTCTATGCACTCCACTCCAATCACGTACCGTAATGTATCCAGTAGAAGAGTATTTCTCCTGAGGAGAGGAAGCTCGCGTACCACTGGTGGAACACGTGCCACAGTTTGAGAACAACATGGCATTAAAGCAAACTTGATAGTGTCATAAAGGCAAGGTTTTAATTATACTGTAATATTGTATGCATTATGCATAATGCATAATATGTGAAGCTAATTTGAATAATTCTTGTCTGAGTGAAACTACTAAGATGAATTGTTAAATTCCAGTACAGTACCTGTCTGTGTCATACAAGCGAGGCTGGGTGTAAAACAGGTAGAACAAAGACATGAGACAGTTCAGTGAATCTCGAGGAGTCTATTGTGTTGTTTCCCACTATTCAAACACATAACTCTACTATTGTTATTGTTGTTATTATTATTATTTTCATTATTTCCGTATTTCCGTATCCGTAGTATTTCCAGTCACGCGAGCAACTGTTTTCAACAGAAGAAAATGTTCCAATAAGCCCACCGAGCGACAAAAGCTGAATAAAATTGTCAAATGAACGGTTATATCTCGCAGATATAGCTCAGTTTACTTCCTGCACAGTTGAAAGAATTTAAAGCAGCAAAAAAAGTCAAATTTTCTTCCGTGAAACTGGAATAAAACTGCCATTTATATTATTGCCTCTTTATGGTGTATTAATCTTTAACGGTATAATTATCAACCACTTGACAATTGATGAATACTGCTCTTATAGTGAGTGTTTTTTTTATATCCCTAACATCCACATGGAGTAATAATGTAAATATTATTTAAAAAAAAACCACTGACATGTGACACTAATGTGATAATTATACTTAAGTTTCAAACAATATATGTGTACAGTTGTTTATATACATATAAGGTTTTAAATTATACTTATACCAAATTTGAATTATGGATAGTCATAAACTTGCTGTACATTGTAGATATATACAAATGAGTTTAAGATATATGACACACCACATACACGTGAATTAAGAAAAGTGACGTCATTAGTCCAAGGAAGCATGAAGTTGTGGACATGTGAAATGACAGTTTTGTCCATGTGGAAGCCTGAAATGTTCATTTTGGACCAAGACAAATTTAAGCTCATATCTATAGTAATCTACATCAGCAGGACTAGCAGTTAAATGTTACACCTGCTTGCGCTTGTTGTAGTTGACAGTAAACGCGCAGCAGATGTTGCTACCACAGCTTAGCTGGTGGTGGTCCGCACCTTACGTTCGACTCTCGCGATAGTACAGACAGAGCTCGCGCTGGTGATTCGTATCGCGAGAGTAGAGCCCGGAGGAGATCCAATGAGAAGCGGCGGAGAGTGACGTCACCGCGGCGGCGAGGGCGGAGCGACGCTCAGGCTGCAACTTTGGATGAACTTCTGATTTGAACAACACCGAGAGGCGGACGACAGAGGGACAGAGAGACACGCTGAGAGACAGAGAGAGAGAGGGAGGCAGCAACGGCAGGGGAGACGAAAGTGGAGAAGCCACAGAGGTTTTCTATCACACAATACACTTACTCTCGGTTTGTTTGTGCCTGTAACGGCAGCGAATGGTTGTGTTTGACGGCTTCGAAGCAGCGAGCTTTATTTTTTCACCCCCTCTGGAAAACGCGGACAAGGTGGAAATGAATAAAGGTGAGTGCGCTCTCCTTCTCCTCCTCCTCCTCCTCTGCTCCTCTCACTGACACTGAATGCAACACCGTTAGTTTTGTTAGAGCAACATACACTTTGTAAATCCATAATTTGCACACTTCACTGTTAGCCTTAATGGATGCCAGGTTTTAAAATCCCTGCACTGGCAATTTAAGCTGTAGGAGTCAGGTAGTGCTATTCACATGAACAAGTATTATAGTAGCTTAGTATTCTGCTGTCTTCTAACGAGCCTGTGTCGTTAGCTTTTTAGTTAGCGTGTACCCTCTCTAGTGTCTCTATAAGCACAGTTTAAAAATGAAGATAGCGACTCACGAATTGCTCCTAAATTTAAACAGGAAAGCGTGCAGAAATGAAAATCAGATAAAGCTAAGTGTTGTTTACTTTGGGGACAGTGTGGCTGCTGTATAATTGGGATGGCTAGCTGCTGCCGCTCTTGTGGGTTTCCTGTCCTCGCTGACTTGATTAATACATGTCATTTTTGTACGTGATTTATTCATGGAAGACAAGTGCTGTCACATTTTGGGTTGTGTTTTTTGTGTTGGCCAAGTTGCTCCCCCTTTTCCCTCTGGAGGTCGCAATGCAAAGTCATGGTAATGAAGGATTGATTTGAGCATTTGCAGCTCTCAAATCCCTGTGTGCATTCAGACAGTGACACACCAGAGTCATCAGATTTCAGTGAAAATCATCAATGATCTGTGATTGATTGATGGATTGATAAGAGCAATGCACGCTTAAGAAGTTGCACCAAGTCAAACATCAACCCCTGAGCTGAGTTTCTGCCTGATGCTCTGTCAAAACCAGCCTCATTAATCAAAATGGCCGTCTGTGTTGTGTTGTCACATTTGAACAGTGATGTATTAAATGGTGAAGGTGGCATGCTGGGACTTAACCACACAATGAGCAGTGAGACTGCTGTTGTGAGAAAACCCAGCAATGCTTTAGTTCATTTAAGTTTGATTGTAATGGTCCATGCTTGTGTCTGTGCTCACCTCAACCTTCATGGCACTTTGTGTACAGTTAAAAATGCATAGAATCAGCTTTGGATACAGCTTTCATCCTCAATACCTCAGCATTTTGGTGTCCCTTAAATGCATGTGTTTGAAAGTGATGCTAGTTGTAGATTTTGTTTAAAAACCGTTGAGTAGCTACTATGTTCTCATTTGAAAATGCTATGTTATAATGGTTATGTGAGCATTTCAGCTATGTATCATCATTTATTTATTTATATGTTTATTTCGGTCATGTCAGTAAGATCAATCATCATCACACATCATCTTAGTTCACACAATACACATAACCGAAAGGGAATGCGGGAGAAGCAAACGCTTATCTAGTCCTGCCCCCATTACCACTTTTCTTATGACGGTTTGACAAAACATGTTTCCGCAGCAGTATGAATGCAACATCGCATTCAGTGACCAGCTTAGCAATTCCATCTTGGATGAATTGATTCTCTGTAGTGGCTCGATTCACTGGGTATGGCTTTTTGTGTCAATGTCAGCTATTGTTTGGGTACATTTGCTTCTTGTTTTTTTTTTATTTGTTATTTTTATCTCTGTATAATCAATACGCATCCGTGCTAACACATCTATATCACGTGACCATTACAGTACAAGTACAGGCATGCATGTGCGGTTATAAACGGGAAGCAGATTCTCTCCCGCAAGTGTTTACTTGCATTCAGAAAATGCGGGGAGTAGAATGAGCAAGAATTTCGTTGATGAGGCTGATACTGAAAGTCCCTGCGTCCCTGTTTTCTAACGTCTCAGTTGCCACCCGTCTGTTTGGTGCTGAAAATGCCACACTAGTATGGATGGCGGGCACATTTAGAGAACAATTTATGGATTTTTAAATGAAAACAGAGTTGTTTGGATGTAGCCTGAGCTGTCCTTTCCTTTAATGGAACCCTGACAGGGATTTTTATTGTAAGTGGACCCCCTGTAGCTGCTCTTTATTCAGTTATTGCTGCCATCTCCACCTGTGGAGTCCGTCCTCAGGCAACAAGCTTCGGCACTTCGGGGGGTTTGTATAGACACACGGAAACATGCTGCTTCCTTCTTTGACAATTCCTAAATGGACACGTCAAAGGGATCTCATCTCTATTCATAAGGTGGCCGCGGTGGGTCATATTCTCAGCTTGAGACACAGCAGTGGCATTAGACATATATTCCCACTGTGATGGCATTTCAACTTCTTTGTGTGCTTTGCTTTGGCTGCTGTGACCACGGTGTCAGAAAACAGAAAAACAAGCAAACTTTCTATGAGATGAAACAGTTGAAACATCTCGTGCCCGTCAGCCTTCGCTGCCTGTGAATGCAGAGTAGATTTGCCTGCAGTGCTGCATTTGCAACATTAAGAGGGCTAATATAGCGCGAGTGTAGGTGGACGTGTGCATGTTCTTTAACACGTGTAAGAGTCGAAATAGATTTAAAGGGTTGCATAAAGAGAAAAGGGAAAGAGCTAATAGATTATCACAGGGATTTGGGGATTTAGGGCGTCTGAAACATCTCTCTGGGTGTTCTTGGAGTTGGCGAATGAAGCGGTGTTCGAAAGAGCTTCAAATCTCTACATCAGAAGCACAGCAGGGGACCTCATTGGGAATTTTAAATGAGGAATTTCCCATGGCCTTGGTCAGTACTTACGAGTGAAATTGTAATGTTTTTTAAATTTGTATTTGATTTGGACATGGTCACTCTTTTTAAAAAAGCCTCCAGTGTGTATTCTCGGCCTTTCTGGGACAGCCAAGGCTTTTGGCAGTGCTCGCAGAGAGGAATCTGGCAAATGAAGAGTCATGAAAAAGAGGACATTTCAGTCTCAATCTGGCCAGCGTGCACTTCTGTGTACATGCGATACATCACTCTGACAGAAGCTCAAAAAATCCTGTTTATCTGTTTCCAACCTCCCACACTAGCCTCACTATATGTCCCCCTCCCTCGCTGGCTTACTTTCTCGCAGCTCTCTGCCTCGTCCCTGCCTCTCCTGTCTCACTTGTGTCACTGCTTCTTTACTCTCCACTTCCCACGATTTCCTCCTCCCCTCTCTCATCACTGACAGTTCTTTTTCCTCTCATCTTCCTTCCTTCCTGTTGTGAAGGGCGTGCAGGGATTCTTGACGTTCTCATCATTTCTGTCCACGTTGCTCACCTTATCTCTCCTCCTTGCTTTCTCCCATTTCCCCCCCTCCCTCCCTTCATCTCAACTCAGTTTCTCCTCTCCCTCTCTCTCGCTTTCGTTCTGTCTCCCTCCCCTTTTCTGCTGTCTCTGTATGCTGGTGGTTGGAATGTGAGCACTCCCTGTTGAAGGTCTTGGGGTGGGCTGTCTTTTGAGAAATACCAGAGCAACAAATACTCATTTAACAGTGAATAGATCACATTACAGGGCAGAATGATTTAATAAAACTGAGGCTCCAGCAAACCAGGGGTTTTCCTTCTTCTAAATATTAAAGGTGGTCATCTGTCTTAAATCTGGGGAAAAGATTTGCATTGTGACCTCTGTGTTTCCTATAGAGTGTGTTCACCTCAGTCACCAGTCTTATTTTTCCTCTCACTGAAACAATTATAGCTGTCTTAATAATTATGGTTATAATTATGGTCCTGAATTGATTTGATTTCCGATTTTGATTAGATTCCATGTGTGGTTCTCAAACTGTGGTACATGTACCACCGGTGGTATGTGTGGGAAAATCCGAAATACTGTTCTACTTTATATACCAGGGTATGTGAAAGGACTAGAGCTGAGGAATTTTGAGCACCGTGTGTAGAAAATTAAACAAATATCAAGAAGTTAGTCATCTTATCTCTCGCTCCATCTTACACTGATTTCACTATACCAGTGTGTGAAGTATATGTGAGGAAGAGGAGGATAATGAGAGAGCAAATTATCTTATTGGGAATAAATCTACCTCCTGTGAAAAGTCTGTAGCTGACTTTACTTGGCCTATTTACACCGTATTTTAACGTTGCAGATAATGGTGTTACTTCGAGAGCTCAGTATTTTCTCAGGTGGTACATGTAGTTTGAAAACCACTGATTTGGAGATATTTGAGTTTCCATATCAATTTTGCTTGGTTATGAAGGGAGATCTTCACAGAATTATTGCTGCAGAATTGCTCAATTTGAATCTCTCTAACCTACAATAACCCCAAAGTAGTTGGTAACTACAGAGTGCAACTTTACAGTACAGTCGTGGGTGATAATTCAAACCCGAACCTTGAAAAACTGTTGTTTTCCACATATCCAGCCCAGAAGCACATCAGGCAGCTTGAAGTTGTCTAGCATAGAGCGCAGTGTGTCCCCGGCTTGGCCTGCATTCATGCTCTATTTGCTCATCAGATGATGACAGTGATGGTGATGGTCATGAGCGGGCAATTACGACAACAAAGCATCTGAACTGTGATGTGTGGAAGTATTTCTGCTTCTACACCATAGATGGCACTTTGCCTCGGCTGTAAGCTTAGCTGTAGCTACCAGCAATAGTATTCCAAGATAAAGATTGATTAAAAGATAAATATAAGAATTTTTATGACTCCATATCGGATCTTTCAAATAAAGATATGATTTGTGTTGGATCAATAATAATAATAACACCACTGCTTCATTTTAAACGGTGTGCAGTGGACAGTGGATCCATGTGTCATAGCCAGGCCATTAGAGACATTGGGAGAAGTCCAGTTTCATCAGTGAGCTGTCCAAAACACCCACAGAGGTTTTACTGTTGTTGACATACAGGGTGCACTCACTGCTGTGTCCGGATGTTTCCTGCGATGGGCATACAGTTCTCAGCAGGTGAGCAGAACATTGCGTTGTACAACATTGTGTTGTATTCCCGTCCTAACTCGAGGTGTCGCTGTAGATGCTCAGGTCTTTAGGTAGCCTTTAGCTTAAAAAAGTGGCGTTTGCAAACTTCTGAAGCAGGCTAAAAGGTACCTTAAAAACAAACCAAAAACATGTACTTTGAGGCTATTTGACTTCTTGATGTGTATTTCAGAAACTCTGGGCGCACTTCATCAGCTACGTGTTCTGGAAGGTGATCTATGGGTTATCTTGCTCTAACAGGAGAAGGACAGAATCCACAAATAGGAGTTTGCTTGAAAT
Organism: Solea senegalensis; assembly: GCF_019176455.1. Lineage (NCBI taxonomy): Eukaryota > Metazoa > Chordata > Actinopteri > Pleuronectiformes > Soleidae > Solea > Solea senegalensis. The sequence continues at coordinate 15,094,068 of NC_058037.1, read as the reverse complement.
AAGGATGAACAAAATGTGGTCTTAGAGTTTGGATATCGTGATAAGGAATCTGTGAGGACTTTGCTTGGTTTTAAAGGCTGTTGCATTGATAATCATCATATTTATTTTATTGAATACATTTGTGAAGCCCACAGTAAATATTATATATATACATTGTATTATTATTATTATATTGCATTAAAAAACCAAAGAAACAAACCACATATTATCTGTATTTTAAGCATGTAATATAGATGATAAGCAATAGATATTTTTATTTAATAGTGTATTCACAGCTATGCTCTCACTCTCCCTTGAGAAGCACAATCATTTCAAAAGAAAAACTTTTCATGAGTGCAGAGAAGCAACCTGCGTGCAACTTTATATCCTGATTATTTCTAAGCCATGTCGCCCAGCCTTGACCTTAATCACCGTGAATGATAGCGTAGCTTGGCAAACCTAACAATAGTATTTAACTCAGATGATTCGATAATGGACCATTGAGCAAATCTGGCCATTCTAAAACAACCAAAACCAAAATTTAATTTGGGTTTAATTTCCTTTATAAAATCATAGCTAATAGATAACAGAGAGAGTATCCCGGGGGACTTGGTTGCAGCAGCTGTTCTAAAAATGCCTAGCTCTGTCTCCTCTGACACATGTGAAGTGCATATTGTTTTCCTTTAACAAACAGCCTCCGCTGTGTTTTCTCTGATATGTGAAATTGCATATCTCCTTTGATGCGTGGCCTTGTGCAGAGGATACATTTGGAAACCCCTGTTGAGGCGTCCGCTTGGTGATGTCGAGGCCTTTTCATATCATCCAGAGGAGGAAAGAGGGAGCACAAGCAGAGGCAGTTAATTTTAGCCATTCCACCTGAGGTGATGGCACTTTACATCTAAATATCCCTTGAATTGACTCCCCTTCTCCTCCTCCATTTCATCCACTACACTTTCATGCACTACACTCGGGTGAAATAACTGCAACATTAGGACTATAAGAGTGGATTAGAGCACATGGAAGCAGTATGGATTACAAAAGCTTACATTTCAGTTGTGACAAAGTATAAAAAAACACCATGAAACAATGACTAAGCAGGCTAATCCGCGCAGAAGTAAACACAGGGAACGCGCCGTACAGATGGCGAAAGAAAGAGGGAGAGATTTTTAGATGCTGTCAGCATTATCAGTCTTGTCATAGTACAAGTGGGGGTTGAGGATTGTCACTAGACAACAGCATTTAGAGGGAAAGACACTGCAGTCTTGGTGTATGTGGGTGTTTTAGACACTCAAATCCCACAGATGTTTGCCTACAGAATATATAAAATATTTAATTTGCTTTAGAATAAATGTAATGTAAAAATGTAATGATTAATCAGGCGACGTGCCCATGGCAAAGTGACAGTGACGACTCAATTTAGAATTTGCGCTGTAGTCTGTTCAAAAACGCTGGGGCCATTTTGTACCAGTCTGAGGGACTGACATCACGGTGGATCTCAAGAAATATCAGTTATAGACGGTTGATTCTTTGAACTGGCTTTAATAAAAGTGATGTAATCTTTGTGTGTAAACCTCAGTTTTTACTACAATTTTCCAGCAGCTCAGTGAGCAGCTCAGTCTCTATCTATTTAACCCCTCTTTTTGCTCTTTTCTTGACTCCGTTTATTTTGAAACTATGAAATTTAGGGCCACAACTAATGATTATTATTATAGTTTTTAATGGTTCCTTTGTTATGTGGAGCAAAGAAACCAATATTAAACCAATAGAAAATATTCACATTTAAGAAGCAGAAAAATCATAAAAACTGTTTAAGTAATGGGAAAAAAAAAACCTCAAACGGATTAACTAATTATCAGAGTAGTTCACGATTCATTTAGTAATCCATTAATACTTGAAATAATCAAAGTAATTATAAGTTTTTTTCTTGTAAAGTGGTGTTAAGAATCCATAAATGCTGCTACTCTGGATCACCGAGATGCTCAAACATAATAGTTTGTTGAATTTATATCTATATATCTATCAAATAATTGACCACCTTCAGACTTGGCAGGTGACTTTCTAAGGGCACCACTGTGTGCAGTACTGACTTTGACTTTGTTGGATAAGAATTGCAAGAGAACGGAAACAGGTGTTACTAGTTGTACTAGTTTGTCGCTCAAAATAAAATCTAGCCTGTGTTACACCGTATAACTCGCACCTTCACCGTGTGGAATCCGCCGCACAGATGCGGCGAGAAGCCGTCGACGGCTGGTCGGCAGATGTTTCCATACAAACTGAGTTGACACATGATGTTGTGACATACATGTTGTAGTTGTGTTCAGTTTTTAAAAAAAACACCGCAAAACGAAAACAGTTTGTCGTTCAAAGTCGGAGCGGAGGTGCAACGTGGTCATTATCCAGCTTCAAACATGGATTTGTGTCGGAAATTGAGCTCTCTCTTTCTCTCTCTTACTCAAGATGTGCTCAAACTTTCCTCTCATCTCGTCCAAGATGACATCAAAAGAATGTGAGTGAGCACGAGACATGTATACAAGCGTCGCCGCAATTCCCACCAACTGCCTTGCCATCTGTTTCCATGCAGACACAGCCCTCAAATTTCAGTCTCGTTGGCTGACTAAAAGGATGTTGCCACTGTTGGCTGCCTGGGCTGGTATTAGAGATAGAAGTGCTTTTCTCATCCTGAAGGATTTGTTAATTGCTGCTGTGTCCCCGGTGCCATCGTGTGTGTGTGTGTGTGAGAGAGAGCGTGGCACTGTGCCCTGAAATGTATGCAAGCTATTTACCAGGATATTACATAGCTATGTCAACACTCAAGATGTGATTTGATTGAATTCACTCATGCAGGATAGGGCTGTTAGGAGAATTATTAATTAGCACAGGTTATTCTGCGTGCTAGTATTAGCTGCGATATTATACATGCCTGTTGCAAATAAGTACATGTCAGGACAGGTTTAGCATGGTAGCTATGTGTTCATTAACTCTGATGATTTAAAGTGATGGTTTTGTGGGTGGAAAGGGAACTTGGCTTGTAACCAGAGTGTTGCCAGTTCCATGTCCCCACCAGGTCAAAAAAGGGCTGGGTACCCAACTTGCATTGCTCCCCAGGCGCTGCTCAGTGGCTGCCTGCTGCTCCTAATTCTAGGCAGGTTTCTAGTAGAGGATGGGTTGAATTAGAGAAGGAATTTCCCCCCTGCAGGACCGATAAAGGACTGATTTATTGTTGTATTTACAACGTGTCAAGTGAAGCACCAACCGTGACGTGACACGTGTAATTTGACGGAGCATCGGACGGAGAAGATTGCCAGTTCTCAGCCCGGTGCGTTGGGTTTTCTCCTGGTTCTCCCATGGTGCACAGGAGTGATATCCAGGGTGTGACCCTGCCTTTCACCCTGTGTCACCTGGGATTGGCTCCAGCAGCCCTGCTACCCTCATGTGGAGGATAAAGCGATAGAGAATGAATGAATGGATTAATGATCAGTTTGCAGCAATGACTCTCTACCCAAAACCAAATATTTTTATTTTGAATGTCATGCATTAGTTAAAGGGAACAGGGGAAAAACACAGTTACATTCGTCACAGTTTAATGCTTTTTTGCAGATGACAGAAACCGTTGGTAAAAAAAACCCCATTGCAACACTGTCAAATAGGCCACCTCAGTGCATCCGTAATCCGGTAAACTGGAGTTGTAAAGTGGTGACATGATCAAAATTACGGCACTATCTCAGTTTAACAGTAATGCCTGCAGTTAAGTTGGCAAAGCTTTCGTCAAACAGGCGCGAACACTTTTGCTTTGTAAGGGAGCGAGTGAAAAATCATTTTTTGTCAAGGACTTCTCTAAAAAGTATCATACTGTGTGATGAGACAGGTTCTGACAGTCGTGGCTGATTTTATTTTTGAATGAGGACCGAAATTACTAATCCCCATCCAAGTTTGTTTTCTCTCACATGCTCGTCGGTCCTCTCATATGATTTGTGCACCTTGAGCTGAAATGTTTAGAGCCACGGCCAACTAGACGCACATTATGTGCTACACTATCCCAGCGATGGTGTCATGAATTTCATTAACACTGCATGGAAATTGATTTCTATGGGGCAAAATTGGGGATATTTGCTTCTAAATTTCGCAAAATTGAATAGAAGGTCCCGCAGACTCCACTGTAGTGATGTCCCTAACTTTTTCCAGAATGATGTCCTCGCTGTAAAATGCTGAAGTTGTACTCTGCTGTACTGTAAAATTCACATGATTGCTGCCTGATTGCTTTCACATGATCTGCTCTTTACTGTGACCCACCTACGTTAATGTTGCACTGGATAAAATGACAGTCCAGAACAATCCAGTTACCACGGAGCATTACAGTACAGTGTTTATCCCCCTTGGAACATTTGACCCGTCCTCACCTGACTGTGTCAAGAGAATCCATTGCATTTGATTGATGCGAAAGCTGTAAAATAAGAGCACGTTCATTTACATAATTAGGAAGAAAAACAACCAGTTCCTGTCGTCTGCAAATTCAGTATGATTTGATTATTAAATGATATGATAGGGTTTTGATCACGGAACATAGATTTTTCTTCCCTTTTGTGAGGCGGCGCCAGCCACAGTGTCTGCATAACTGCTCTCAAATCAAAATAAGATCATCATCTCAAATTACTGATTAATGTATTCCTGCAGGATCTCTGTGGTTGGCCAATGTCAGGGTTTTCTTAAGTAAAGGAGGAGAATTCAGTCTGGTTTTTTTTTAATTTATTCTTTTTACTTTTTTGATTAGGAGACATTAAAGTGTTGGCTGGATCTGCTTCCATACCAGAGATCGTAGAGCAATTCCTAAGGCCAGTTTCTGCTGCAGTGAATAAAATGCTGTGGATTTTACAGTCGTGGGAGGTGGAAAATTTGATGTATTGATAAAAAGTGCATGTGAATGGGCGCAGTGACAGAAGTGTTATTGAATAAAAGAGGGAGTTTTAAGAAATGTCTCTCCCAGCGTCCGCATTTCACTGTACCAAGGGAGACAGAGCGGAAATAGTGGATACAGTGGACGAGAGGAGGAAAAGTGTGGACTGATGAGGAAACCACAGCATTCCTCCACTTGGTGCAACGGCAGCTATCGGCACTCTTTATTTACATCAACAAGTTGAGCCTTGTTTTCATTTTCTGGGGTGATACAAACTTTTGCTTATCGCAATGATTTGCTTCTCAGCAGTTGATGGAAACACAGAATAATGCACATTTTCATCTGCTGAATCTTTGCCAATACATTTTTTAAACTTAGCGAATGACATAACCTGACGCGCACCCCGCTAGAAATGTAACTACATCCATATGGTAGCATGTCGCGGGACAACCACACAAACCCCACCTTTCCTTTCGCCTCAGTTAATCCAATGATTGAATATGATATCATCTCTGATATCTCCTCTTGTTTATGTCTTGCATTAAAAAAAATCTACCCTCCTATGCAGAGTGCAAACTAGGCTTAAAGGTCAGAAAATGCGACTTCCTTAACAGACCGCTGTTTCTCCTCATGTGCCGCCCCAGGCGAACCTTCTCTGACGACAGCCACACAAGTGGAGGAAACGGAGGCGCGGGATTAAAGGAAGACGTATCCTGGTCATTGTTCGCTGCTGCTGGAAGGGGATTCCTCTCTGATTTTTTTTTTTTGTACTACTCGAAAGTTTGGAAAGCCGTCATCTGTTTGCAGTAAGTTTTCTTCATTTTTTTTGATCAAATGCATTCCGTACTTAATGCATTGTATAGCACTATTAAACTTGGATGCAACTGCTGATGTTATTTGACAAAAACACAAAGGATGCTGCCCTCTACTTTGTCATTCCACACATAGCACACAGAGAGAGAAAATCTGGTTTTAATGTCAACAGACTTTGAGTTGTTTCCCAGCCTTGAAATTGATTCATTAAGTGGCCTGTAATCGACAGTCTCTGTGATTTTACTGTCAGTTTGAGCTCCCTTCCTGCTCCACTGAGCCTCAACAAACCAAACAGATAATCTTGTGGCCATGTTGATGTTTTTGGTAATGCCGCTGCTTGGGAGGGGTTATGTTGAGAGCCTATAAACTCGCGTTTCAAGCAGAGATGTGGTTTCTTACTTGGAATTCTTTTAAATGCCAACTACAAAAAAAAAAAAAAGGAAATCTGTCAAAACCATATAAGTAGACGAATGCTTTAACAACGATGTTTTACTGGTAGTGTTTCCACTTTCCTGTTTTCTCTATAACATTTGACTCTTATTACTGATCAAAAATTGATGACGCTGATCTGCTAAATCACTGCTGCGCCTTTTGTTTGATTACTTTTTGATTGACAGTGTTGTAAATCCTCTCTAAAATACACACTGTGAATAGTCTTCCCCAATATCGACTTGTTTTGTTTTACCTTACCACAGCATACACTTCACCCAGTCCATTATACAATAAAGGCTGCATCCTTTTATGGGCTTTAAAAGACTAAACAAAAATAGATGGATGGATGGATGGATGGATATTTATTTTTTTACACTAATTCTGCTGCTGCTGCTACTGCTACTGCAGCTGCTTGCTAATGATGACTCATGTGCCACCACTTTCATGTTTGTCTTTAATAAGGCTTGTGCATGAATATTTATCGCACTATTAATAACCACTACTTAGTGGTTTCTCGCCTATTTATTTGACCAAACGACTTGGGTGTGGAATTGCAGATTGAAGAAAAGAAGGTCAGAATCTTATAGTCCAAATAGAAATAAGGCTCTGAAAGTGTGAAATGAGGTTCCAGCACTCACCCGTTGCGCCATAGTACAGTATAGATCCTCATAATTGGAGACATCTTGCTGGGGTTTGTAGTTTCCAAGGAGGTCCTCCACTGTGTCAGTGGTGGTAAACATATAAATCCATCTTGATTTACTGAAGGCAGCGGCGGCAGCAGCAGCTTTTGGCCGAACCCGCAACACTCTTCCTGCTTTGCTGATGAGCCATGTGCTGACACAAAGCCAGAGCTAAGACTGATTGCAGTGAATTCCCGCAGCGATGACGTATTCTCATCGATTGTTGTGTGTGTGATTAACTTATTTACACAGAGATATCAATATAAGCACAGTTGTATGTATCAAAACAGTGAAATAATCAAATGTTTTGGAAACGGGAACCAGTTGATGTTTTCTTGATAACGTATTCAGAGCAAGTTTAGGAGAATCTAGAGAACGGTTGTATCGTATTGGCTTTTTTTATCCACATACGTCAAATAGAATCTCCAAATGGCATCCTTGCATTTTCATATATATATGTATATATAACTGTTTGGGATCTCTCCTCACACTTAACCCTGCAAGCTTTATGCGCGTGCTCCACATCGTCTGCTCTGTTTTTTTTAGCATTTAGGGTCTTTTTTTGATGACGTAACTTCTTTAAAGCAACGCTGTGTTTATGGAAAAACATTTCAAAAGTGAAAATACAGAAGGATTGTATATGAAAAGTTATGTCACCATGCGGATAAGGCCTTAGGAATAGAGGAATTGGCAAATGTTTTGGTCGCAGTTCTGTTAATTTCATTGCCTGTTTAATAGATAGACATAAACTGGGCTTGAGGAGTAGACGAATGACTCGAATGAACCTGTACTTAATTTTCCCCTATACCAGAAAAAAAAATTAGGTCACAATGCCCAGCCACACAACATCTGGCTCGCAGGTGGTGGAAGCAGAAACCAAAACAGGAAGGTGGCCTGTCATGATCCTGATTGCTCACTGCAACCACTCCACTCTCTTTGCTCATCCAAGACGAGGGGGGGGGGGAGTGTTTTGGCCGTTTTTTTGTTGCGGTGACGGCCTTGAAAGCCACAGTGGCATTTGTTGTTTTTTTCCCCTTCTATTCTTGGTTTTAATGGATGTCAGGTTCATGGCTTTGCAAAAAAACCCAAATGTTTGGTCTGTGAGTCTTTGATGAATAAGTTCATCACATCATGCTTTTTAGCTTAGCCATTGGCGTACAATGGCACGTAGAGGAATGTGAGTGAATGCTGCGCATACACAATAGGGATGACCTCATCGTTTTCAGCTTCATCTAAGCCCAACGTGGTTGAATACAATGAAATCTGCGTTCCCTGTTTCCCAGACACACATATGCCAACACACACTCAGTGTGTGTGTGTGTGTGTGTGTCAATGTCCCCATCACTGAGGTGTGTATTTACCTTCTAGTTTACAAAGGTTCTTACAATATTTACCCAGGGTGGAACTGGTTAATGATTATTTGGACAAACCAGGGTAGAATGTGTCGGTCTTCACACACTGGTGAATTTGTGTGACAATGTTGCAGAGACACCAACGGCAGTGGGTTTTGTCCCTGGTGTCAGTCAGTAAATGCAGCCTCTAACCTCCCTGACTCCGTAGGTTAGAGGGCGAAATTGTTCCCCCGGCAGCTCGTAAACTTGGAGCAAATGTGTAATTTATGCTTTTATTTTCAGTCACAATGACTCCAAAATGCAGCAATGTGTGTGAAATGTGTGGACCAAGATTTTAGAGCTGAAGACAAGCTTTTATAACTTATCGATTCTACTGCTGATTATTTTCAGCTAAATACAGCAGGCCTGCAACTAATGACCATTTACATAGTCAACTAGTCATCAATCATTGAAACAATTGGTTAACTAATTGGGTAATAACAATGCCATCTATTCATAGCTAGTAGGGCCATCACTTTTTATCTGAAATTTGAAATCCCCTCCCCTCTGGAACTCCCTCCCCCAACACATCCAAACTTTCAGCATTCACAAAAGACAACGTTGTTATAGAAAAGTTTCACAATGTCCTGAAGTCAACGGTGATGAGAATCCAAAACCTCAAGGAAAAAATATTCATATTATGTCTCAATGAGGAACAACTTTCCTTATTGTTGTCAAGTCTTTTGGTTTTAATAATGTATCATTCTTGACTCTTTGGACAAAACATGCAATAAATCAAAATATACTGTTCTTTTCATCTGAGGATGAAAAGAAACATTTACTTTCATATTTGTTAAGGTATTCTTTTTTAACACTGTTTCTCAAGGCTAACCTTTTCCGTTTAATCTCTCTGGTACCTTCAGTCGACTCTGACCTTGTATGTCAGACACGATCACATCTGAGTCCCCTGCATCTTCCCCTGTCATCTCAGACCCCGCTAACTGCTGCCGCCTCATTACCCAGTCACTCAGATTAATATGGCCGCTCCGTGGCATCATCATGGTGCTTTAAATGGTCATCGGAGGCAATTTACCACATGGCGTTTGATCCATTCCAGTAGCATCCTGACTGTGTCTTTCCAGCTGTGAAGGAGGGGAAGCGCTTGATCAGGCGTTTATAGATATGACACGAGCGAGCTTAAGCAAACCACTGTTTTTCAGCTGGAAACAAAAAAGTTTGACTGCCCTAGCATTACTCTCTAATGACGGCAGGCCAGTTCAGAAGTACTGTCTATGAGGACTCATGGGGTTGTTTAGGAGGTAATAGCCTGAAGCCTCTTTAACAGCTCTATAAAACACTGAGGGTGAAAATACCCACGGTTGGAGCAAGGTTGAAATGAAGAGACTCACTTCACAGAACCTCTTTTACTTTCTATGTTTTATGGTCGTACCTCTGAGAAAGTGTTTACAAAAGAAGTGCTCTCTCTCTCTCTCTTTTTTTTTTTGTCCTGGTTATTCAGCGAGTTAGTGGCGCATGGACTGAAGTAAGTAACGTGTCAGGGTGACACTGATGCTCTGTGAGTTGAAATGTCATACATTTGTGCTTGTGTTTAGGATTATGCTTGTGACTGACTGCGAGTGGCCATGTGCGCGGATAAAACGGGACACCAGATTACTTGAATAGCATCATTGTCCTTGGACATCACAGTCTGTACCCGAGACGCGAGGAGTATCTAGAGGGTTGTAGCTCAAAGCGTCGCTGGTTCTCCTCGCTTCCTGTTATGAGATGGAATCAGCCAATGTTGCCAGGCAACGGGTGAAATTCCACTTTTGGCAACTATTGCTTAGTAACAAAATTTGTTTTGAGGAAATAAAGGCCAGAATTACTGCTCACTGATGGAATCAGTGATGGATTTAACCCTAGAATCTTATCACCAGTTTTAGGAATTTTAATCAGTGCTCTACAATTTTTTTTCTTCACTTAAACACATTATAAAAACCAAGTATGTACGCAAAACAGATCACAATACAACATTTTCCAAATCCATGGGTTTCCTCTTTTGAATTTCTGTGTTTTCCACAGCTCAGTCCTCCACAAATATATCTTCACAGGCTGCGTTGTTACTGAAGCACTCTCATCTCGCAGTGCACCTCTGCCTGCAAATAGCCAATGGTGCACTAGTGGGAGGCAGGGTGGGAGGAGAGGGGTGGTGTGAACAGGGCCTGTGGGGGCGGTGCGGCGTTACATAATTTCAGCTGAACCCAGCTGTGCTGTCGTGTTCTGCCCATGGGTGAAGTGGTGCCAGGCAAAGTGACTGATGTGTCCACCTGCGCTCATCAGAGTAGGTTCAGGTCAGTGAACAGATTGACATTGAACACACTCATCACATGTCATCAGTGCGGACCAGAAGACCAATTGTAGCGGCACCACCGCCGCCGTCATCTCTCTGGGACCGTGTTGCTATGGCAGCAGAGTTGTGTTATCAGAAACCTCGGCGTGTAATGATAATTCAGGGTTCTAACACTGGTAATTAGAGGCCATTTTCCTTTTTCTATTTTTTTTTTGCAAGTAAAATTTCCTCCTGTAGCATCCGTTTACTCTTAAGTGGAGCAACGCACCGAGAGGAAATGTCCTTTCATCATGCTCTCCTGAAAAGGACAGCTAAGGCTAGTTGGTATCAACGCACACTATCTTCTCCCCCCACATTGGCAATGTGTTACCCAGTGATTGTAGACAGGAACTTCTGTGAAGATACTGTTAATTTCCCCAGCTGCCTTGTGTGCTTCTTTTGGCAAACTCTGCAAGTGGCTCAAAGATTGACTAAAAATTGAGGAACACGTGTGCTATTCAGGAAATAGCCTATCACCCTGCAAGCTTTATTTAGAAAACCTGTATCAGAGTCATTAAAAGCTCGTAATGATGCCCTTCCAGTCCTTTTGTACTTAAAAGAAGAGGCTTCCGTATTACAGCTTATCTCTTTGACTGTGTTGCTACAGTACATTAAAATGAGATTAAGCTGGAAATATCAATTCTCATCGAAAAAGCCATGAGTGTATGTATCTATTCATAGTGTGTATGATACAAATTTAATTGGGAGAGAAAGAAAAATCATTAAATCTTGCCCAGTCATTTCACCCAGCTGTTAAATCAATTGCAGTGCAGTACAGCACAGTGGGCACCAATTCTCTATGATGAGTGTGCACTCCATTTAGGAATAATAATAACGGACCACACTGACGGGCCTCAGGGTCTGTGCTCGAGGTGACTGGTGGATGGATTAAATTGTTGCTCCACACCGGCGTGAAAACGCTCAGTGGGAACTCCTTTTATGTGATTCTGCCAACTTAAATTCAACTTAAATCCCCCTAACAAGGACCAGGTCCTATTAAAGCATGATAGGTTGGCAGGTATCGGTGTGTTTCCTGTGCAAAATGTTGCCTCTGGCACTGTCTGCCTGCCTGCACCTGAAGTCTTCCTCCTTGCTGAAATTGGGGTAGAAATAGTCGGGATACAGATGAGTTGTAGATCAGGGGAGGCAGTGGAAAGATTAAACAACAAAAGTTAAGTCCAGCCAGGTGAAAGGGAATGGATTAAAACGAAAAAAAAAATAGGGAAGCAAAAAGGCATTTCATTAGTTCAGGGGCAAATGCAAAGGGTAGAGAATGGTAAAGCAATATAAGTTTTATAGTAGGAGAGGGAGGGAAAGTTGGATCTCAAGAAGATCCCACCCCCACACGTAATTGTTTTGTTTGTTCTGGAAAAAGCCCCAGATGCCTGCAGTGAAGCAGTGGCTTGACCCTGTCTTTGGTTGTGAGCCGCTGGGCTGTGGGCACTGCATAGAAGGCTTAGCGGAAAGGCCTTTTATTCAATGGCCTTTGCCCCGATGGGAGGTACAAAGCCTCATATCTGTCAATGTGTCACAGGCCTGGCTGGCTGCAGTGCTGTCCTTCCCCGCTCCCTTCCCTTGCAACGGCGATTATCGGAGAAGCCCTGCTCTCGGTTTCTCATGGCTGTTTAACCCGCACTTGTCAATCTGTCTCATCCTCGCATGAGCGATGCCCTCATCGTTGTTGCCTCTCAGTAGGATTAGGCCTAATCAATACAAGTGTGGATTTTCTACTTCGCCGATCCCCTATCATGTCTCTAAGAATCCTATCTATTATGTTTCCTTAATCCTGAAAGGGTTTTTATGTAAGTTTTTGCTCTATCCATGTAGCCAGTATTGGCATTAACTGATCAATTCCTTTACTTACCAGGAGTGGTAGTGGTTCGACTGAACTTAGCATGCTAACTAACTAGCATTTGTGCTTTTCTGAGAACAAGATACAGGAGCATCCACTCAGCCCTGAAGAAGTAGAGCACTCGAAATGCGTGTTATAAGCTGTAACAATGGCTCAAGGCATCCATGACAACCACCGCTTGTGCTCAACAAGTCACCATTGTTAGCAGTGGAGAACTTGTGTTCATCCGTATGGAAACTAGAGCTGCAACAGTTTAATTATTTTCTTGATTAATTGAGTATAAAAGGTCAGAAAGTGTTGAAAATGTTGATTGGTGTTTCCCAAACCTGGAAATGGTGATGTTCTCAGGTGGCATGTTTTGTCCACAAACCAAAAATCTTTCAGTTTGAATGATTTCTTTGTCAAATGGACCAGAGAAACCAGAAACCACATTTAAGAAGCTGAAAAATGGAAATGAATACAATATAAGGTGTTTTATTAGATATGTGTGCAGTTTTACCAAAGACCTTTGAGTAATGTTTGTTTGCTTACATACAACAGATTATTTGCAAGAAAAAAAAACCCATATTCTTTATGCCTTGAATGTCCTGTCTACTCTGTATACATTACCTATAAACGTGCTCTAAACAGATTGATAAGATTTAACCGGTGAGCACATGGTGCAAAGATGATCTGTTCATTTCAGCTGTCTCCACTCGTCAGACTCTGAGGTTTTTGGCTTTGCCTGATCCTGACGATGCATGCTGCTTGGGACCGTGTTTGGTTCAATCAGATTATTTACTGAATGTCAGCACAACAAAGAGAAGAGTGGGGGAAAAAGACAGCACTAATTGCTTTAAGCACTGGGCTTGTGTCTTCAGATGTCAGGATTAAAAGCATTAGCATTCGCTTTCCTCACTCCCTCTGTAATTTACGCCGATGCCGGAGCAGCCGTTCTTTCCTTGTCTTGTTTATCCGAGCATCGTCCTCACCAAGGGTATGTGTTTGTACATTTGCACACATTTCTCACTCGCAGTGACTCAGCTTTTATCACTCTGTCCCCTGAACATAACATCTGCAGACTCCATGCAAATAACGCTTCATTTGATTCAAAATACGAGGCAGGAAATCTGATCTTATCACACACCAGAGCTTTGGACATCAGTCGCCAGCATCTTCATCTAATTATCGTGTAATTATTGTATAATTAACATGAGCCAACAGCTGAGCCTGCATATTTGTTACTTTTTTTTTTCCATTTATGGCATTCATTTGCTTTTCAAATGCTGTGATCGTCTGCAGTTTAGTTTGTTTGTGTCCTCCATTGTCACCGCAAAACAACATGACATCACTTCTGATTATTACATTGCATCATCTTTTTCTGCTGAACAAAGAGGGCATGAATGCAGGCCAAGCTCTGCCCTCTGCTGGACAGCGTGTTCACAAGTTCACTTCCAAACATCCAGATGCACTTCTAGGCAGTGGATTTTGAACTGGAATGGTTTCAGAAGGAGGGAAAAGAGCCAGCTACAAAAAAGACTAAAACATTGAGTCACCTTGGAGACACATTGTCATGGGAAAGCAAGAGTTTTCATCGTGACTTGGCTGTTCCATGGCTACCCCTGCCATTGCTGTTGTTTGGAGTGTGAACGAGAGGGAAAAGAAAAGACTGAGAGGAGCAGGAGGAAAAGGAGCAGATTTTACTTGTCAAGCTGTTGTGGGTTGGCGTTTATGAGCTTTGAGGCTGGGGATGTGGTAGCTGTGATTTATAGCTTTCATTATTAAGGTTTTACCACACTGTTCATTCCCAGCAGGCACCACACAGACCTTCACACACACACACACACACACGAGAGATACACACTCATAGTTGCTTTGCATTTACCAGATTGCAGCTCAACAGTTAAGGTTTTTTATGGTGCATCTTTGACCCTGAAAATAAAATGTGGATGTATCCCTAGGACTCTGTCTGGATGTGAGGTGCAGGTGGCTTTTCAGACACGGGGTACACACAGATGTGTACACACGCACACACACACACACACACACACACACTCTCACTTGTCTTGCTACCTGGATCTTTGATATTTTTGGCTTTCTTTTGCTCGGTGTGAAGAGCGCAGGCTGAAGATGGAGGAGAAGTGAAGAGGTTTTTTCCAGTTGAACTTGTGAACCCAAATCAGGACTCAGCTCTTCTTTTCTGCCTTTGAGGTGTATCCTGTCTCACTCAATTCTTCCGTATTTTTTATCTTTCATTCTCTTTAACCTTGAACTCCACTTTTTGCTCGTTTACTCACTCGTTTTCTTTCTCTCGTCTTCCTCCCGTCTCTCCTTTCTGCCCGTACTTGTACACTTCTGGTGTGATTTACAGACATAGCAGGAGATCTGATACTTCGACCGTGCTTTTCTTCCTTACCACATTTTCTCGATTCCCGTCTGTGCACAAATGATTCCTTGGCTTTTTTTAGACGCACACAAACTTTCTTCTCCTTTCCCCCCCCCCTCTTTATCGACTTGGCTGAGACGCCACCACAATGCTGCTGTGACGCTTAACTGTTTCTTTTCTCACTTCTTCTCAGATTAATGTTACTTCCCCAGTAGGTTCTTAGTATGTACAGTTGTGAAATTTGCTGTAAACCGCATGAAAAGTCGGACGTAAACATCCGTAGGTCTACATGATGACTTTTACCGGGATGATAATGTGTCAGAGGCTTTTGTGGCCTTTGGGTGAACTCCCCCTGGCACGCCGGGAGCTTCACAAATAGCTTGGCTCGTCCAGGCTCACTGGCCGTCAGCGCAAGCCAACACACACACATGCAAACACACCAGGTTTTTGCTGAAAAGCAGCCTAATCCAAGCTCCATTCCGAAGAAGGTTCATCCGACAAATAGATTTGACACAGCGGCTCTGCCGGGCCAGTTTCCTTGTTTTCCACAGGGCTTTAAGACTGTGGGAGAGAGGAAAACTGAGGGCTCTCGTCCCCATGACTGAGGAATGTAAGACGCAGACAGCTGAGACTGAGGGTTTAGAATGGGCGGAAAGAGAGGATAGGTGGCAGAGGAACAAAGCCGGTCATGCTGGCTAGTGTAGCTCTGACCTGCCATTTAGATGAAATCCACAGAAAATTTGGTGTACTATGAGTCTTCTGTATATTCTAGGAGTCCCATTTCCTTATGCTTTTTGACTCCCTCTGTGTTTCACAGCCTAGCCTAATTGACTCACTCCTTATCATGTGGTGAATTCTTCGTAAGGAGCGCGATGTTGGTATTTTAATGAGTCATTAAACAGGTGTTACATTTTTTGACAGCATTGTCTCGTCTTTGGAAACGACTGGCACGGTTGTAGAAACCTGGCAATCGTAGTCAGGTGCAAAAAATGTTAAAAATACAGAACTTACAGGTGTTTATGACATCGTGGATGACTGAATAAAGATACAGCCCATATTTGTTAACATTGAATATACAGCCTTGCATACTATAAGCAGAGATTTGTCTCCGTCTTTAACAAATATGCATTGTGAATGAATCTCTGTCCCATGATGAAAACAACAAATGATGGCCAAGATAGAGTCAAGGGAGGAATTGGTGTCTTTGCAAACAAGTTGTGGATTTGTTTTCTGAGCAAGCAAAACTCTGCTCTGCCATCTACAATACATTTGTGACTTTGCAAAACCCCATCAGACATTTGTTGGCAATGCTTAAGGCCATGAAAAGTAAACATATGCACAGCAGTGATTGCACATTTTTTGTGCCGTTAAACTCCTCTGGAGTTCATGTTGACAAATATTAGGAACACCTTTTACTGTTAACTAATGCACTGTACTGCAGTAACAAGCTATTTCCAAAAATAGCTTCTGTGTACAATACTCCACCACAGAAACATTTAAGAAGATTTTCAAAAGTAGCTGCAGCTGGTTGAATTTTATGTACAGCCATCTTTGTGGTGCACTCTTGTCGTCACTGTAGATGTTGATTGAAATCTTGCTTTTCTTATGATCGCACAACTAGAGCTGCAACTAACGATTATTTTCATAATCGGACAATCTGTTGATTATTATCTCGATTAATCGACATAAAATGTCAGAAAATCTTAAAAAATGGTGATTGTGTTTGTCAATCCTGGAAATGACGATGTTCTCAAATGTCTTGTTTAGTCCACAAACCAAAATGATTAACTTTTAAGGATTTCTTTGTTATCCAGAGCAAAGAAATGAAGAAAATATTCACATTTAAGAAGCTTAAAAGATTGGAAATCTTGTTTTAATCATGAAAAAAGCTTCATACCGATTAATCGATGATCAAAATAGTTGTCGATTACTTTAGTAATCGATTATTAATTGATTCATCAATGTGGTCTTCAGAAAGCTTGAATGCTCTTCATTCCACCTGGAATCTTCCACCCCTTCACCCACGGTCTACATGTTTGCCAGAATCAAGACTCACGGGATGTTCCTTTGATACCGTGTCTTTTTTACTTCACACACTGACGGGTAAGTCCACCTCGGGTCTCACTGTCAGTCAACCCTTGTGTGAGCTTTTGATACACAGCTGGCCAGATTTGCAGCAGCTTTGCAGTTTGGACAATATTCGGTTTGTGTTAAAAGGACTCAAATTAAAGCCAATACAAAAACATGCCCACACATTTGTTGTCTGAACTGTTCATACTCACTAGTGGCCCAATAGTTTTTGATCTACACAGAGGAATTTCAAACAAATGCACCGCTATGTAGCCCAGAACAAAGTGTCACAGATGGGACAGAGAAGAGTCCGACATCAACATAAAGCATAAAAATTGCATCAAATCCCCTTTGAATTCTTTGTTGTTGCAGATGTGGTTTCTCATAGGAGTCTTGTTCTCATTTGAATGGAATCATGGCCGTCAGTAGCGGACTGGAAAGAGAACCAGCTCCCAGAATCGTCCTCTGCGTTCCTGTGTGTCCTGCCAGACATCTGGACGATGCCTGGCTTACAACCTGCAACTTGAGCTCATGTCTGAATTCACTATACCACAGCATGATTTGTATTATCAAGCTGTCTCCCGAGAAAATCTCGCCAAAGTATACATTATTCTTAATCACTGGCCTTTCCTTTGTCATATTGGATATTTTATAGCCATGGTCAGTGGAAGGAACATGCCTTTGATACAATATGTTTGTCAAAAAAGGCCATGAACAATTCTGCCAGCCCACTTTATGACTTTATCAGCACACACTTGTGTTCTGTATTCTCCATTTTCTCTGTTTTTCGGCATCTACTTACCGCGTCGATCGCCATGTCTGCCGTCCTCGTCTGAGTCTGTCTGCCATATTTTCTCTGATCTTCTCTCACCGGACTCCGGAGTTTAAATCATTCTTTGTGTGCGTCATCTTGGACTTTTTGTTTTTCTGATCTGCTTATTCCTGACCACTCAGTATTGGTCATACTCTAGTTTATAGTAGTATTATCTGTTTCTCCAGACAAACCTTTACAGTTCTTATCCTATTGCATACCCAAGAATAAATGATTAATTAGAAGTAGTTGGGGATAATGAGTTGTCGAAAAGTATCTTGGATTTTTATTACAAACTGTTTGGCAAATCTCTGATAAAGGCCACACATTATAAACGCAGTGAAACATCGACTTGAAACCAGTTTCCTGGTGAATGGATACGTTCCTGTGAGAACGTGGCCTTGCTAAGCCAATCCATCAAAGTTGGGGCGATTCAGCATCAGTGACCACCAGTGTCCCGACGGAGAACCGGTGCGAGTCTGCTGTCTGTGTCTCATTCAAGTTTGTGTGCTCGATTCCAATTCATAATTTTCCTTCTATCCCCCTAAATATGAGTCACGAGTGTGTACGCCAAGTCTGACTTGTATTGTGGAAACAACAGCAAAACAAAAAATAGGCTGTTTTTTATGGTTGTGAATGAAAAGCAATTTTCAATTTTTCTAAGGCGTCCTTAGAAAAGGTTGTTATCTCCTATGATTCATGTTATCACCTGCACAGCAATGATGTATTTCACTAATGATTAGGTTGTGTTGGTCCTTTAATCATGTAAGCAGCTGTGGATGGAGTGAGTGGGAGCCGAGCGACTCCGTACACGTGTTCCAGTTTGCACAGAGAGGAAAGCTTCCTCTCCCTGACTGACATGGGCAGACCATTAGCGGGGCCTCATTAGGCTGAATGCCAGCTTGCAAAAAAAAACCAGACTTGAGGAGAGGTTCAAGGTGCGGGTCATCATTCTGAACCGAGAGACTGGAGTGAGCAGATTCAGCAATAAAGGCTGATTAGTTAAAGCTCAGAGGATACTTAGAGGACAAGGTGTTGTCAATTTTGGAATGTAGAAATGACGCTGTACCTGCTGTGGGCGAATGGAAAGAACCGATTTTTCTTGTCAGTGAGTGTTGCTTGTTCCTTAGATAAAAAAAAAAAAAAAACATATAGTGAATGATTTAAAGAGTATAAAATACGTGGAATATTTTAGTTGCAAGGGACATACAATGTGAGGTGCTGCGCTCAGTAGTAGTGGCTTTTGTTGTGGAATCGACTGTATTTGAAAAATTAGCTTTGATTAGAGCTCCAGCAATGAATCAATTCAGCTTCTTAAAGTGTGATTATTCTCTGCTCCATATGACGAAGAAGTTATTAAAACTGAATATTTTGGTTTGTGGACCAAAAGCGACAAACATTTTTGACATTTTATGGACCAAACGAGTAGATTCATTGAGAAAATAGAATGCAGATGAATCAATTTTGAAAACACTCGTTGAGATCTATAAATATCATATACATAGCATGGCATCTCGGATTTGTGCTTTGTTAATATCTTAGTGGATGACATTATATTTTCACATTATGCATGTTTATGTTAACACTACTTAGCTGAGTCACATTTCTATATACGTTAAATTGTCTTTGACAGAGCTGGTTCAGTTAAGCTCTCAATCACGTGGAGTGAAGGCCATGCAGATTGTGTTTGTCAGATCTGTCAAGTCTCACCGCCTGGAGTTGGGGCTAACAAGATAATTACTGGATTGGCGATGTCTGGCAGGAAGCAAAACGTTAAAGTTGGTAGCCATGAGTAAAAAATAAAATAAAAAAAACCAAGTCAAATTGAAAGACATCAGTGGGACCACACAGCTGGAAAGTAGAGCAAGTGTCAGTGCAGTCGGCGCAGTCGCTCCCTGTTGATGCCTCAGATTCTGCAAGAAATCCAGACAGGCCTATCCACGGAGAGGAAATGAAATACATGTGTGCAAAAGGACTCGTTTGAGCCGAGAATACACCGGACACTGCACTCTGGTTAACCTTTGTGACCAACTGTACAATTAGCATTCTTCTGCTCAGAGTGTGTCTTGTGATTTTGACGTCTTTGAGCCGTCCACCAGCGTTCTGGAAGACCACTTCTTGTCAGTGCGGGAACTCCAACTGAAAGCTGGAATGGCCAACTTTTTGTTTTAAACTTGTCATTATGGTGTTGAACTGATTACACAGTGTAATGGTAATGGTTTTACTTTGTCCTCCAAAGGCCTTAATTCATCATTTACCTGCATATTGGGACAAGGTTTTTGTGGCAAAATCGTGACTCCATTTACAATAAAAAAAAACCATGTTATTCCATATTCAAAACACTGCTGCTGTAATTACACAGCACGGCACCAGCTCTGAGGGAAAGTATCACAACAGTGATCAAGCAGGAACCTCGAGGGACACGGAACTTGTCTGTTGTCCTTGAAAGCGGAACCTTTTTCTCTAGGGAGCCACCTCCACAGTTCCGGAATACATGTTTTCATAACGTCACCGTAAACATCCATCCATCCATTGTCTACCACTTTGCTCAACACTGATGTTCCCCTATCCCCTCTCCTGGCCATGTGCTTTTGTTCTCAACGGAGCTGGCGAACACAAGCTGTGGAGCCGTGTCCACACTGGTCAGCATGCGTTTTGCATGCTTCCACGTTTTTCAATTATGGCCTTTCATAAAAGCCGGCCTGATGTTTACTTGTGTGCGGCCCCACCCTTCGTCCGTTACAGAGTCGTTTCCTCTTCCTCACCTCCTCCAACGATGGTTTTCTCTGCTTCTTTCTTGCTGGCTCTGCCATTGTGACCACAAGTTGTGCTTCTCGCTAGATCCGAGACTTCGCGAGACCTCCTGTTTCTGAGGAATGTCGTTTGGTAGCACCTGCAGGCTAGTTTTCCCAATAACAGACAGTAGGGGGAGTGGAGATGGCCTCCTATCTCCCTGCAGCAAGGCATTTAACCATCATAGTGACTGCAAAGCTGTTAAATTATCCACCATAAGTGATACATGCAATCATTTAGTTGTGCACAAACACTTTGGTTGCTGGTCGGGGATGTAACAATAATTGTTTTCACAGTTGTTTAATCTCTCAATTATTTTCCTCAATATGTGGTTTGATCCATAAAATGTCAGAAAACGTGTTTTTCAGTGTTTCCCAAACCTCACCTTTTTTTTCCACACTTTGTCATCTAGAGTGATGAAACCATAAAAAATGATTGATCAATCATTGCAGCCCAAGTTGCAGGTCAGAATCTTCACCGACTTGAAGTACAGACTTCTTCTATGTTGACATTGGACACATGTCGCACCCACAACTTTGTTGTAATCCAATTGCAAATGAATATTGTGCTGGTTGTCTCAGACTGCACTTAAAATACATTATATAAGTATAGAAATAATGTATGTAAGATGATATATAATGTTTTTTTCATCGTTACAGTGTAGTGTAAAATCTTGGATCATTCTGATTTAAGATAAAACATAGCGAGTGGCCAACTCTTATCTGTGAGACGGTAACATCATGTTTTGTTCCTGTAAATGCTTTGCTTCTTTCTCTTCTATTATTTTTTTCCTTCTTCTTGCTCCTCACCTCCTCCTCCTTCTCTAGCAATGTTGCTCTACTCTCCTCCTACACGAATCGCACACACACACTCACATACACACACTCACATACACACAGAGCCACACACTACTACATTAGCACGGTTATGAGGGAGAGAGGAGGAAGAAAGGAATGACAGATAGCCGGGCGAGTGAAAGAAAAACACACCAGGGAGGTAAGAGAGCGATGAGAATAGAAAGTGAACGTAATGAGATGGAGACAGTGGTCAAACAAAAACATTACGTACTGTATTTCAGTCTATTTCAGTACAAGTTACCAGGATCCGTGTGTCTTTATTAATCCCATGGATGTCACTCGGTCTGTTTTAAAATATAAAATGCAATTGAAAATGGAGATATGTGTTGTTATGCACATTAATTTATGTGCCTCTTAAGTCTTACTGAACCAGTCCCTAAAACATTCCCTCTCTACTCCAAACTGAAGGCGTTTCTTTATCTTGAAGCCTCACATTTTCAGACTATAAATGGGGCCATTTAGATTGTCTGTGTTTATGTAGTTCTTCAACTGTTAAGCGCAGGGTTTGACACAGTTGGATTCACTCGTGGTGCTCCGCAACATAAAGGCTTCTGGTCACTCCCACTGAAGGAGACCAGCACTAGATGGCGCGTCGCCGTGTCAGTGTTAACGGGTTTCTTAAATGCGACAATTCTTTTGGTGGTTTCTTGGCTTCTTTTTTTGAAGGTTATCTGAAAAACATTCAAGTTTACACATTTCCCACATTTTTGGACATTTTTTGTACCTAACAACTTAATTCGTTTCAACATTAACCATTTTGAATTCCACATAAAACTACTGCAAATGTTCATGTTCTTGACAAGCTGTTAAAACAAGATTATGCTATATCATATTTTTCTCTGGTGCATCAAATGAGTATTGGTTCTTTGGAACTGGACTGTTAGGGTGAAAAGTTCACATTCCAGCTGTAACGACCTGATCAAAATTCATGTCGCTGCGTCATAGACCATCTGAAGTAGTATTCCATAGGATCCAGCAGATGGCGCTTGCAAGGTTTCCTACCATAGCAATCCTGTTTGGGGACCTGTACAAACTGAGTGATTTTGGCAAAGGTAGCTGTAGCAGCGACAGCACCTTGGGGATGCGAGCCTACATCAGGGGACAGATATCAAGCCGCTGCTTTGGTGAAAATCATGGCGACCCAAACCTGCAACTCTCTGTAAGCTGTTGAAAAATGATGTTGAAGCTCCGGTAGTTGAAGTCACACAACCAAGGTAACGCCCCCTGGTATAGGATACTACGCTGTTCACTTCTATATATGTACTGTGTATACTAGACAACACAAAAGTCAGCATTATGTCATGCAGCTCATCTCTCTGCCGGCTGTTTTCGTCATAATAGTGAAGATTGTACAGTTGATGGCTATTGATGCCAAAACAGTTGGAGACAGGCTAATGGGAGAACAGTTTACCGGATCTCTATAGATGCAGAGGAGCAGTGGAGGTGAATCACTGCTCACAGTGAGCAGAAGAATCATGTGACATCCAGAGCTCGACATTTTTATTTTAAAGCTGTAGCAGCTGCCTCCTGTTGTCAGTGATTCCCATTCAGGGAGTGTTTATTGCATCATACTCGATCCTACACGAATACTTCTCTAATGCTGTTCATAAAGTAATGGAAAATGTGACATTTCGTGGAGTATTAGGGGGGAACTTGTGTGTCCTATGTGTATGTAAAGGTTTACAATAGCTACATTCAGTCTGGCATAATGGACTGCTCAGTCCACACAGGCTCATTAAACATTGCTTGAATGGAAACGGACTCTCTTTGAACAGAATCCTCCCTTCCTGACTCATGTTTTCCCCTGGCTG
Source organism: Solea senegalensis (assembly GCF_019176455.1). Taxonomy (NCBI): domain Eukaryota; kingdom Metazoa; phylum Chordata; class Actinopteri; order Pleuronectiformes; family Soleidae; genus Solea; species Solea senegalensis. The sequence goes on along the minus strand of NC_058037.1, from coordinate 15,070,994 downwards.
TCCAGGGTTTTGTTCTCTCCGTAATAAGAGCTACCCAGCTTTGATAAAATGTCAGTGGTCGTATCACAGGCGTGGACGCGTTTGTGCGCGTCATGTCTGTATCGTTTTGAGCAGTGCTGTCATTTATGTTCATATAAGTGAGATGGATAAATGGATGGACGGACAGATGGAAATAAGAGTGGCGGGGGAGATAGTTGACTCTCTGTATCTCGCTCTGTTCACACTCGGAGTCGCAGCATCTCATCTCCTCCCACATGCTCTCACATTGAGTGAGGAATCAATCCTTCGCACTTTCATTATCTCTCCCTCTCTATCACTCTCTGTGTCACTCCATTCTGACCATTCTGTACCAATCCAACGCACCCACCTCGGCCACAAATGAGCATGTCTCTCCTCTCCCGCAGTGGTATTTCGACATCCTCATTAGGTCCGTCCTAGTGTCCTGCCTTATCTGACTTCATCCCTCTCTCCCCACTATAATTGGATGAAACCTGTGCCTACTTGTCGACAAGAGCCTTGGTACAAATGCAGCAATTTATTCTTCACTGCCACGGGGTTTATTAGCAGTGTATAGGTTTTGACACGGGTCTCGACATAAGTGGGGTCATTGCTGTCCGGCGCTGGTAAAAGTCATGTAAATATACTTTGATATTGAAAGAAAAATAAAACAAATTAACATTTCATAGAACTATAAAGAAACTTGACATTATGTCTGGAAGTGTTGCTAACTTCTATTTCTCAATGGACTCCCACTAGGCCATTATTACTTCTAATAGAACCAGTTTGTAGTCGTTGGGAAGAAATCTTCATTATGTATAGATAAAAAAAACATGATCCTATTAAAAGAGAGAGAGAATGGATGAACTGATACAATACTTAGTATGAGTCTTGGTTAGATACTGGTCAAAATCACTGGATCTGATTAGAGGTAGACAGGACCAATTCTTCTGGCCAATATTTGTCTTTTCTTTAATAATCTGCATTGCCCGTAATATATAATCTGTGTTGTAACAAATGCATTTTATCAGATAGAGGATAAAACGTCAAAAAACATTGTTTTTTATTATTAATTATTAGATTATATAAGCTAATGTTTTACAAGATGACGCCAATGTGTGTCACTGTCACCAAAATTGACCCAGACCTGGTTTGTGTCTGCTCTGTGGGATGTAAATAAAGGTTAAATGTATTTAAAGTTTATTTTTAAAGAGGCAAATTATATAATAGACGCTGGTGAGATGAAAATGTAGTGGGCAAAAGGCAGTAGAGTAGACATCCCATAACCTTCAAAGTCAGTTTGCATGTTCTCCACTGTGGCTTGTCTTAGTTCTGGTAGTATAATTTGCTCATAGTGGCAGCTGCAGGTGTGATAAAAACATCAGAGTAGTGTTAAAACACTTGAGCAGATTAGCTGTTGTTTCTTGAGCTTTTGCAGAATTAGAATTTTTATTTCCTTTTCTTAGAAGATCACACTATGCTGTGTAGAGAGTAAGTGACTCCAGACAATCTCTGTCCAAACTGACGCTTCCTCAGAGGAAGCAGGAAGTGGCTGAGATGTGTTTCCTGCTGGAATGTGAGACAGCTTCCTGGGCTGCAGCGCAGTCTGGCACAGCGGTGAATCAGAAAGCAGCAGGAAGGAACTGGGTTTTCCGTGCAAATACATTTTCCCCCGTTCTTTACGGTCACCTTTAACTTTCATTTAAGTCACACTTTCAAAATATTTGAGCAGCCAGCGCAAAGTTCCTCGTTGAGCCAAAACATTTTATCCTATTTATTCCAAGTGAAATTTGGTTAGTCAAACTGTTTTTCAATTACAGTGGCAGTGTTTCATGAATTAATAAATATTTCTTCTTTGAAACGGCTTCAACCACTCACATTTAATGCATCTTGGTTTCCATTTATGAACATTTTCATGAAAATCCTCTGAACAGACCCTCTAATTTTTTCAAAATCTGTTTTTGTATAAAGGTAACACCCACTCCAGCATTTCCAGGATGATTATTTGTGACTTTTTCTCTCTAAAAACACTGGCCCTTTCAACTTTTTTCTTTAAATTTGCACCACAGCCCACATTTGTTAACATTGTTCTCAATTACACAACCTCTCCAGCTGCCTTATTACAACAACAATCATCAAGAACATACAGTAGGTTAAATAAACACCTGTGCAGCTGTGTGATTGACCATACTTGACATTTAAAGTAGACGATCACCATGAAGAACATGCAGTTGTGCATTCAATTAGATTTATTCAGAACAACTTCTTCTCCAGAGCCTTCGTCACCACCTTCACCCCTCCAGAGGTTTCTGCTCCAGCATAAAAGGCATTCCCAGACACACACACATCCTCCCATAGCTGAAAAATCTTAAACTATTACCAAGATAGACTCTCCCATTCACTGCCATTCAACCTCAACTGCAGCTGAAACTCTCAAACATACATACAGAAGACAACACTTTACAGCGGATTTTTCTCAATCTTATTTCCTGTGGTTTTTCGTGTTGTCCTTCACCTCCACAGTTAACCCTCCTGATCTAAGTGCCTTTATTTATTGTATATAAGGTTGCCTAGATATGGTTATCTTTTCATTGTTATTTCCCGAACATCATTTCATTGAAGGTCTCCAGTGATAGTGTTGAATGTTTTCCGTGGTTTAGTGAAAAAGCTATTTGGTCGGATATTGGTCTTAAATGGCAGTTTTGAATTACCTGGCTAGATTTGAAAATTGCTCACGTCAGAATCTGTTAAATTGCACAGCAGCCTAATTCACATTTCCCTTTTCTGATTTTTCAATTTCCATGCCTGTCCTTTCTCTTCTTGCTCATGGAACGGACTCGTCCTTGTTTCTCTTCCCGACATTGAAACTACACTCTGCTTTCATTCTTGCTCTCTCGTCTTAATCGCTCGCTCCGCCACAGTGCTCTTCACCCTCACTGTAGCCCACGCAGAGCAGCGCCATTTTGGGGATCCACAGCACTTCTGTGACGGCTGTGATCAATGTCTTTCTGCCTGCACCTTTACCGCGAGACGGCGGGTAACACGACATCCCTCGTATATTTTTGTGACCTTGTTTTATACGAGTTAAAATGTGCCCTGTGCCATCAGTGAAAAAGTGAACCTTGCTTCTAAGAGCTGTGGGGAAAAAAAACTGCTGGTTTGATGAACTTGCTGCAGGGAAACGTGTAATTATCTTGTACTTTTGTGCCCCTTGTCTCACTGCATCTCACATCCATTGTACACCAGTGCTTTGTAAAGCATCATACTGCATCTGTATGTCTATTTTATTTTATTTTGCTGTTAAGCAGCAGCCCACACTTGTTCACACATTTGTTGATTTGTACATTTCATCATCCCATATCATGACATGCTGTATAATTACATGACACAATCTTTGTCTGCCAATTTTCAGGATTTTTTTATTTACTCTTTTTCAGTCTTAATGACTGTGGGGCTGTGTACTCTATTGTTTCCCTCCGCTTCTCTGACTTCACTTTGCTTCTGTTTCACTTTCTTCCACAGTGTTCCTTTCTGAATCTGCACATCTTTTATTAATTTCATTTCCCATCATTCTTCTTCTTTCTCTTCACCATTTTTTCTCTCTCGCTCAACGCCTTCAACTCACTCGCTTTCCTCCATCTCCCCACTGAACGTCAGCCTCCAGCCACCATGTTAATTACACCACAGTCCCTTTTTTCTCTATTATTCACCACTCTGCTATTTCTGTCACCCACTCTGCTGTGCCTGCTTTTGCAACATTGCCAGCGTTTTGCTGGGGTCTGCAGTGACTGCTGATATGAGGAGGGGTGGGGGTTGTGTACCGGTGCCCAACTCGACAACAAATGGCTGTTTAGCGTCATCTGATTGGCACAGATTAGAGGGCTCTTGTTGGCGGTGCGGAGGTGGCTGCTGCAGCAATGGGGTTCATTGCTGCTGTCTGAGCACAGCTGAATGAGCCTTCCGCCGTGGGAATGTTTTTTTTTTACTATTTTAATGGCATTTTATAAAATATTAAATGGGTTAGCGTGAGTGGTCATAGGAGGCCAATTTCTGACGATAAAAATAAAAACACTACTACATCACTGCTGGCGTCAGATCAACATTTAAAGAGACACTGCAGCCCTGACGAGCCAAAGTTATCACTTCTACAGGTCGACCGATATAGAGCCGATATGATTATCACTAGTTTATGATGCTGATAATGGCATTTACATTAACACAAAACTGTGATATATCTTTAACTAGGGATGAGCCAATGTGATCGGTATCGGCCAGATATTTGTCAAAAGACGGATAAAAATGTGAAATCTAATGCGAGCCAAAAATCAATTTTAGCCGAGTTATGTTGTAGGCAGGGCTGAAACAATTACTCGATTAATCAATAATTAATCAATTACTAAATGAATCGTCAACTATTTTGATAATCGAGTGTTTTTAAGGAATTAAAGCAAGTTTTCAGATTTTTCAGCTTCTTCAATGTGAATATTTACTGGTTTCCGTGCTCCATATACGTCACAAAGAAATCATTCATCATGGTTTTTGGACAACACAACAAGACTGGCATTGGTAGACACTTGTCATTCAATTCTTGGAAGTGCCCTCTTACGAGCTAATTGCAAGAATGGATGGCACTCTGTCTTGTCATTTATGAGGATGTTTGGTAATGGATTCTAATAAGCAGTCAGTTGTTGTCGGTTGTTTAGAAGCAGCGTCTTGAGAGCAAATAAAACAACATTACTGATAATTGGCAAAATAATAGACCAGGCCCGGTAATCTGCTGACCCTTATTCACATCTTGAATTTATTTCAGTTCCTGCTTGAACAGTTCTGGCACTGATGAACAAGACGTCATCCCCTCAAGGCTGTTTGGATGTCAGCTGCTGTTTGTAATAGCCGACCGCATGCTTGTGTATGGTTGGTTACTTTTATAAATCTTGGTGGAGGCAGATTTTGTGGGGAATGAGTCGGTGAGTAAAGTACGGTTTGGTTTGTAGTGGTGTAGCCTTGACAAGTGCAGTGTTTGCGCTGCCAAAAAACACACGTCGTTAAGAAAGTGTACAGGTTTTTTTTCTGAATCTTGACCTCTTTTGGCAAGCGACACACACACACACACATGCTCAAACACATTGACAAATCCCTCTGAATCAGAGCAGCATGAGCAGCAGTGTCCTTCAAGCATGATGTTTGCAGCTCGGTTAGTTTCAGTTGCTTATTTTTAGGCACCAAAGCGCTATGGTAAATGGATTGGAACCTCTCACAGATTGGCCTCTCATTTTGTCTTTGTGTGTATGTGTGCGCATGCAAGCCGTTCTTCTCCACTGTTTACTTATTTATTGTCTTATGGAGACACTCGAGAGGTGGGTGTACAAGGTGAGACGGCATGTGTTTTGCAGTAAATGTTGAGAAAAACAAACTGCTTGTCCGCGTCATGGATTCTTGGCTAATTACTCTTCATCAAATTAGCCCTTTAGCACTTTTGTACCACAGCTGTGTCTTTTTTGTCTTCACTTTTTACATGTTATCAGCGTTAGCTTCATTTTTGATTTGTATTGTGCTACTCTTTACTGGGAATAAGCTATCGATCCGATTGGTCAAAATCACTGGAAGGGATATCGGACAGATAAAACCCGATATCACAGACTGTAAAAATGTAAATAAAAATCTGCAACAGCATTTTAGCAAAATTGGCATTGTGGGCTGTTTATTTCTTTTTCATGGGAGAAGAATATTTGTTACACAGTTGGAGAATTATGTCTTTGAAATAGCTTGGAATCGTTTCAGACTGATATTGGTATCGGTTGATACTCAAGTTCGTGATATTGGTATCAGGCACAAAAAAGTGATATATTGTGCCATCCCTACTCTTTATCACATTGTGTTTCCATAACCAGTTCAAGAACCCAGTAATGAGATTAAAAACCACTTGTATCCCTAGGCTGTTTTTTATTAATTCAGGTAAGTGGCACTTAAACACAACACCACGACCTCCCTTCACCCCTAACATCAAAACCAACAAATTATGTTATCATCAGCAAATTATCTGGTGCTTAAAATGTCTTAATACTTGCATAATAGGAAATGCATCACGTTTTTTGTCATCATCAGACCCAAAGACAAACTGTGACTTTAATTTGCGGTGACCCCATTACGTCGACGGTTGTTTCCCACTGGATTTGTTGTACTTGTATTGTTTGAATTTTGTGTTGTGGATAATGCGGTTCATTGAGCAGCCACCTGTGCTGGTCCATGGACGGGCGGACAGCCTGAACTTAATTTCTTTTTAACGAGGCTTCCTCAGCTCAATGACTGCGAGGACGGGGCAAAATCTGCAGGGTACAAAATCTGGCAGTCACAGAGCTGTGTTCAAGAGGACGTTCCGGTCACAGGTGGAACAGTAAAAATAACTCTGATTAACCAGTGAAGTCAACACACACGGAGAGATAATGATGAATTGTGTGGTATCATGATACTGGAGTTCTGATTCAAGTATTGTAGAGTTGATTAGGGGTAGCTTAAAATCTTCCATTTGGCGATGTATCGTTATCATACCTCGTGAAATACGATAATCGTTACGCCAACAAATTAAGGCGCTCTAAACACTGTCCCTGCCAGTTTCACTTGCCAGGTGTCGCTGCCTCATGTCTCCTCACGGTTGCGCTGTTCAAATAAAAGAGGGGAACTTGGCTGGAAGTTACCTGGCTGAAGAAGAGGGAGTTTACAGCGGGATAATGGCGGAGAAAGCTACGTTAAGAGATGCTCCATCCACATTCAATACATTACATAGACTTTATGCACAGATATCGTGATGTATCGCCATATGATTGTCCAGCAGTATATTGATTATCACAGAATTGTTGTATCGTGATATTACTGGTATCGCATCAATCGTATCGTGAGGTACCCTGTGATTCCCACCCTTAGATTTGATAATGTCAGTATTTGGAATTCAAACCAAAATTGATGCTTATGACAATAACCCACGAGTCATATTTCAATGACAAAGCACAGCGCATGTCAAATGAATGGGACAGTGGTACTGAACACGTACAACACAATGTTTGTTTGCTTTTCGGTTAACCACCACTCGGTGTTCACTGGGCTTTTGCTGCAGGAAAATAAAATACAATGCTGAGTCAATGTGGGTGGAGCCTCTTAAAACATGACGGAGCTTTTAAATGAAACTGAAAAAACGTCATTTTCACAACCCTTTATTGCAGATAACACTGATAGGCAGAAGATAAACGGAGCAAATGAGGTGGAATTTATCATCATTTTAATACGTGAATTTGTAACTAATTGTAAACACTGACTGTGAACCAACTGTCAAACACAAACAATGGATTGGTTAGACCATCATTTACCAACGTTCTTTTGCTAATTGCATAGTATATATGTTGATGTGTGCCCTCAGATGGCATAAAATGTAACTACACAGCATATTAGGACCAGTGAAATGACACACAAACTAAAGGAAATGGACATTTTGGTTAATAATAATAATAATAATAATAATAATAATAATAATAATAATAATAATACTAATGAATGAATTTGTAACTAAACGTTATAATCCCTGTGAATCATTGTAAAGTGTTTAGGCTTTTATGTGGAGCGGCTCAGTGGTCAGCAAATTAGATCGTGGTATACTCTGGTAGTGTTATTGTTTGATTATATTTAAACTGTGTGAGTGGGCCTTGCGCGCTGTATTTTACTGTTATATGACAGCCGCTTTTGTTACACATGCACAGTCACCCTCTCTATCATTGGGTCAAAGGCCTGTGCTAATCTACTCCCACTGCCTCCATTGCTGTTCTGTGACGGTCGTTATGGGGGGGAGTGTGTGTGTATCTGTGTGTGTGCCATTGAATGCCTTTGCAATTTCACACTCAAGAGGAAAAAACAACAACAGTGGACTTCAGAGCGACCCAAAAGAAAAACCCCTTTTACATTTCAGTGAGCAAGAGAGGAGACCCCACCCAACCTCCACGCACCACAGAAAAAAAAAAACCCACACACAAAAAACGCACGTTTATCTTTCCGCACAATTAAAATTTTACTTTGAAAAGCTTTGAGCTAAAACTCTAACACTTTGGCATGCCTGCCGCCTGGCAGCTCTCAAAGAGAATAATGTTTGATTTATTTATTTTTCTCCTTATCTCCCCTCTGTGTGTTGACCCGGTCGTTTCCTCGTCTGCGCGCAGACAAAACTGATACGAGACACTGTTTGACTTTGCTCTATTACGTTATAGCACCACTGTCTTTGCGGGGTTTTTTTTTTTTACACGCGGTGAAATGTTTTCACACCAGCATTATGGTTATAATTGTTGTTTTGCTTTCAGTGACGCGGTGCTTTTATTGCTCCGTTTTTTTCGTGACTTGCAATTTCCTCACAATTGTCAAAAACACTATCATTAAATCTGAAACGTTTTTTATCATCGGGGGAAGTTTGAGAATGACTTTTACACTTTCTCATGTCGGCTCTCGTAAACGTAAAAAAACAGTCAGACATTGAGAGCCACAAATGAATAGAATAGAATAAGACACCAAATACTTGAGTCATAGTAAGTATAAGTATCTTTCCCATGGTCTTTGGTGACAGATGTTTTGTCTTCACGGCCACACCTGCAGCATGCCCAGCAGCAGCTTGGCAGCAGGTGTTTTTCAGGACATGCTGTCAATGTTTTAATCAGTGTGTCTCTTCTCGTTTGTTATCGACATTTACCCGCCAAGAGAATGTTTTTTTTGTAATCGAATCTCAAAAAGTTGCCTTAATTATTTTCTTAATGCCCATAGATTTTTGTTTTGTTTTGTTTGTGTCTTTTCTTTCCAGCCTGGGCTTGGTCTGAAACCACGTCTGTTGTGGGCCTGTGAACTCTAGTGAGACATTTGTTTTTGAAAACATGACACGACTTGTCTTGACTCACCAGTTAGTGGAGTCATGATTTCTGTCTGAGGGAACAGGTGTAAATGTGACCACAGAGCTGCGCGCTTGACGCAAGACAACAGGTTTGGTTTGGTTTCATTGTTCGAGATTGTTCCTCATTTTCTTTCTCTGCGCTTCTGTCATCAGAAACTGCTCCGTGATTGTAAGGCAGTGATTTCTGGGAGGCAAAATAATAATTTCCTACAATTTTCTACAATACAGGCTGATTAATACGTAGACAATTCACCAATTTTACCCTGCAGTTGAATAAAACTGGTATGCGACGAGGGGCCGCCGATTAATTCACTGTTTGGTCCAAAATTCTAAATGATTCTCAAATGTCTTATTTTGTCCACAAACTTGTAAAGAGAAGAAATCAAGTCTCTGAACCTGCTTATGCACAATTATTTACAGGCATCATGTGCACATAAGACAAAGAAAGAGAGAAAGTGTTCTTAACATTGTGATTTTCATTTTAAAATGTCCTAGTAAAAGCCCAGTTTTTACTTTGATTTTAAATAGAACCTGTGGTTTTTTGTGGAATTGTGCTGGCGATGACGTAGCCTGTGACTCATTATTTGTTGGTGATTAGCCTCTGTCAGTCAGCTCTCATTGGTTGGATAATTTTCACATGGATGTGACTCACCGCGCACTGGATCTGATTCATGCTGTAGTAAAGTCACATCATGCCCGTTGTGACACACCTGTGCTGATTTACGCCATCCACTTTTAACTAAACTTGCAACAGCAATAACAACAACAGCATGACCGGACCAATTTCTTAATGTGAGCAGTAATACTTCCCTTTGTCCGCCTTCAGTGTTTACTGTAGGTTGTCATCGTTCCCTTCTTCTAAAATCCTAGGAAACAAAGATGCAATTGCAGATTTATGGGAAGGTTTTCGTGGAAAATTTTAAACAATTATGCAACTCAGTGAAGCATTTTAGACAAGCAAAGTGAAAATCGTATAAAGGGACGTATACAATTATGTATATGTGTAGAATAAAGTGTGTGTTAAGTTGGTATTGAGGGGAGCAGCATTGCCTTTAAACTCAACAAAACTAATTAAAAAAAAAGATCAGTGCCTCTATTTTTTTATTCATAATTTGTACCAAATTGCATAGTTCCTTCTAAGACACTAACTTGCTAATTTGGCAGGAGACCCATGGAGTCAAACTTTTCCTTTACGGTGGCTGAATAACACTTAAATCAGGTGTTTACTAAAACGTTAACTTCAGACAATCTGTGCCATCATTATGACATCATTAGTTCCTTCAACCTATCAATACGAGCCAATTATAAGTTTATAGCACAGTCGAGGCTCGGGTGGAAATCAGCTCAATGAGTATAAAAGTGTTGGTAGGTTTCATAGTCATATGTGAGCTGTCTGTTTCCTTAATAATTTATATTATAATAACAGCGTGTCACATCATGACAGAAGTCTGCAAAACCCAGTTACTTCACTCCATTAATTAGTTGATATTGACGAGAAGGGGTCTTTACAGTGGCTTGTATTCTGCAATGCTCCATAAAAGCAGCGCTATATAACAGATATGGAAATCTCTTATCAAATCTCTTTCACTTTTATGGAGCTCCCCCTATACAAGCTATGGAGCTATTCCTCAAAGGTTGGGAATGATACCAAGGTAACGGTTTTATTAGAACCTCCTTCTGTTTTGTACATAGCAGCTAGAGCTGCAGCTAACGATTATATTCATAATCGATTAACCTGTCGAATATCACATATATTCCTTGGTCCATAAAAGGTCAGAAAATGTAGAAAAATATTGATCAGTGTTTGTCAAACCTGGATTTCTTTGGTATACAGGGCAAAGAAACCAGAAAATATTCGAATTTAAGAAGCTAAAACGATCAGAAATCTTGTTTTAATAATGAAAAAATCCTCAAACTGATAAATCGATTATCAGAATAGTTGACGATTCATTTTGTTATTGATTGATAATCGATTATTCGAGTAATTGTTTCAGCCCTACATAGCACAGTGGTCTGGCACCAAAAGTGGGAGTGAGACACAGCGTCTGCAGTCGTGCAAAGAAAATGTTTTTTTTTTAATCATCAAAAGTTGCAGTCTTTCAAATTACCTCAAAGCTTTTTTTTTTTTTTTTTTTGATTTTTGTGCTTATAATCTCAGCCACCGCCAACTGTGAGATGCTGATAAGTCCCTCTGTGAACAGTTCCAATTTCACTGTAACAAGACGTCTGCAGCATTTAGCCGCACCGGGGAGTGATGCTGCATATTTACCTCAGGAATTGACCTCATTTAGACACCGCCAAAAGGTTACTGACTATCTGTCGGCGTAATTGGTCCGTTGCGACTGCGGAGAGGCACGCCACACCACATTCATTCATTTCAATTCCCAGTCTCTCCCTCTGTCTCTCTGACATACAGAAATAATCCTCTCGCCTCTCACTCTCTTCTCCAGCTCTCTCTTCCGCTCCATTTTTCCCACTCTCTGACTCTCATTAAAGAACTCTGCCCAGGCCTCTGTGGAGAAAGAGAAGACACTCTGCAGGTAGTTATTTGGGATACACATTTTCCATGTTATTTCTGAGGCGTTAATGGATTGTCGTGCAGGGGAAGTTTACACTGTTACGACTGACTTCCTGCTACAAATGTAAAAAAAACAAACAAACAAACACCAATCATGAAATGGGTGTTCCTTTTCACGGTGACTAATATATTGATGTGTGGTGCTTGCGTTGTGTTTGTGGGAATCATTAGATCATTACATTACATGTCATTTAGTGGTCGCTTTTATCCAAAGCGACTTACAATGGAATTGAGTACAATCAGCCAGGGGTGGAGTCGAACTTGTGACCATTGCGATCATGACGTCTTTCACGCACAGGGTACCGGTCTTAACCACTGCACCACTCCACCCCTAGTGACACAGTCTTAGTACAGAGAAAATTCTGTAAATGAATTATCTGATGTATAATTTATTCAGTATTATTGGCCTGTTCATATAGCAGATTATTATTTGCACAGATTCAGCAGCCTTATTTCTATTCTCCATTTCCTGTCCTCTTTTGCAGAGAAAAACAAAAAGTAATGCACATTCTTTGTATTTGATGTTCACTGGCTAATGTTGAATAACTGCATCAAGGGTTGTTTTCAGCATATCAGCCTTTTTGTTTATGAGAGGACACACCAGGGTTGAGTCTTCCATAGCGAATTATAACCGAAGATCCACCGACCTTGGCTGTTCTATCAATGCGGTTATTATTGGGTTATAAAGTCACTGGAGGTGAAGTGGACGACTTGGAAGTGAAACTCAGGCATAAAAGTTTAGACATAAACTCAAAGTCCATAAAAGTGTTTTTAATTCACATGATGATGAATGCAGCAGGTCAGACATGTTCACAGCTGCAGGAGAACGCCCTGAACATCTAGGTGACGGGATGGCTGTTCGGTCACATGGACTAAGTGACCATCACTTAGTCATTTGGAGAAGTTCTTCTTCAGACATTTTCCCCTGTGGATGGTTTTTGTAAAATGTCCATACTTTAGTGCTTTTGTGTCTGAGATGAATTCAATTTATGTTGTTAAAGCAAACTATGCCTTTTATGCTGACTCTCATTGCATTTCCATAAATCCTCTTTAATATTTGCTAATTACCGCCCAAGGCGAATTGTAATTTCATTTAATTTCATTGCCACACACATTTCTGCACTAAAGCAGACACCTTACATTTTCTCAATGCCATTATTACTGTGCTTTTTTATAAATTCTACTTCTGTGAATGTGAAATGCCTCCCGAGAGTTGTCATTTTGCAGTTTCCTCTTGTCTAATCAAAACAGTTTTTCATGAACCTGCTGGTGCTTCACTGACAGACTCAGTTGATTATGCAGGCACACATAAAATCCCCCTCTAAAGAAGCTCTTTTATTTCTCTTTATGCACATTTTCCAGTTTCTTTTTAGAGAATTTAAGTATTATACACCCAGGATGACTATGTAGCTGCTTTTGAACTTTTAGAGACGGTATGTTTTTGTCTTTTTATTAAGTATGACCTCCAACAGAAAAGGGAAAAAGCCTCTTTAACATATCAAACATGTTCCCCATACACAAGCCTCTGCTGTGGATGTGTCTCAAGTCAGACACACATACACTCACTCTCACACCTTGCTGTTAAAAAAGAAAAAAAAAAAAAATGGAAAGACTTTGAGTTTTTACCTTTTGAATTCCTTCCTCTTACACTTCAAACACTGAGATTTTGAAAGTCAAACTGAAATTCAGGCTCGGATGTCATGCTGCTTCAACAGACCAATCGATCAACGCGCAAACAGGATTAGAGGAGAGTAGGTACTTTTGGTGCAATAAGAACAGACCTCAGGGGCTGCAATCTGCTACTATGGAGCGACTCGGTTTCGTTTAAAGTTAAAAATTACACTTGAAACTCAACAGTGTTGTGGCCTCTACCAAATGAGAGTGCTTTTTCTCTGGATCATCCACATACTGGGTTAGATGTAATTAGTCACAGCGAGGTCTGTGGGAAGGGAAGAAATCAATCGCCCTGTTCTCTTTCTCGCCCTCACACATACAGTACATGTACACACACATACTCACAGAAACATGAACTGTCCAAGTCCTTATCTCCATGGTGATACAAAGTGTGGCCTGGAAGAGTGAGCGAGAGAGTTAGTGCACCACTCACTACGAGCAAACCAACAAACAAACAAGCACACACACTGAAGCAAAGGGACCTCTGCACTCAGTTATTTCATTCATGGCGTTGTAAATGTGAACACCGATTGTCACCTCCTTGACCGAGTATGCAAACCCATGTCAACGCGCACAGAGTATTCTTAGTTTCTGAGCTACTCCGTAGAAAATCTGTGTATTGTTTTCACTGTGTAAAAGCTACGCAAGGTCTTCGGCAGATAGGTCAAGAGTTATCAAACCAAACATCCGTCAGAAACGTAGCGTCAACAAAGACGTCTTGGCAATAATAAGAAGAATTGTGTAGGTGGTTTCTAAAATAGAGTTGCCTTCATGAGTGTTTAAATTTCCAAGCTAACAATATGCTGGCCTTTGTCAAACCTAGTCAGTGTGTAAAATCTTTATCTGAAAGGAATTCTACTCTTCAGGAACTGTGCAAGGGGCCTTTTTATCACACAATGTTGACATTGTCACACATAGTTTTTTTTATTTTCTACTTCTATCTGAGAAGTAAACAGCTGGCTGTGAGGCCCTGCGGCGAAATTGGACTATCATGTCTCTCTCAATGTACATTATACTGATTTAGATCATTGGTTCTGGATGGTTTTTTTTTTATGTACTGTAATCATCATGAGGTAAAAGGCCTCTTTGATGTACATATCAAAGTAATACTGTAGATTATCAGTGTTTTTCTTTTCTGTGGTGGCCATTTGATGAACTAAATGGATTTGTCTTCTTTCTCCTTTCTCAGTTGCAGGTACACAGACAGGTCCATGCTGAATGATTTCCGAAGCAGACTGCCTTTTTGAGTCTTCGGCCTTGAAAGCTCACTTCTAACAAGCTCCAGCTACAGAAAGGTAACACCTTACTACTATTATTTTGATTAAAAGAAAGCTAAAACAAAATCAGTGAATTTTGGATTAGATACCAGGAGACTGCTGATTCTAAAATCTTTAACAGACAGTGTTTTGTTCAGTATTGTGCCCCATTCATACTTCATTTTCCTTTGCTCTCTCTACAGGTCCAAATGTGTCCATGAGACTCTCTCATCACTTCAATCAGTGGGTATTATGTTAACCCTAATTTAAACCCATTTGTACCCCATCCCCACCTTTCCCTCCCACCTCCTCTCCCTGTGCCCTCTCCCGTCTCCATCATGACCAGTCTGAAGCGTTCTCAGACAGAGCGCTCAGTCGGGGGCACAGTGCCCGCATCTGACGAGTTCTACACTCGCCGCCTGAGACTTCCCAATGGAGGAGCGCCCCCTCCCCGTAGCGAGAGCGCCCACATTTCCTCTTCCTCCACCACTGGCACCAACCCTGGCGTGCCCAAGATGGGTGTGAGGGCTCGCGTGGCTGACTGGCCACCCAGGAAGGATGGGAGTGGAGGAGGTGTTTGGCATATTACTGTGGAAACAGACTCACCCAGCTCCACCAACACCACCAGCTCTTCTGGGTCTGGATCTGGATCTGGATCTGGAAGCGGAGATAGAGAAAGACTAAGTGGAGGTGGAGGAGGAAGTGGAAGTGGAAGTGGTGGTGGTGGTGGTAGTAGCAGTGGAGGTGGAGGTGTGTCAGCTGTCTCAGCCCACAGCAATCTGTCAGCTAAATTGGGCCACCTAATAAGCCCACAGGACTCATCCATGCTGCGCAACATCCAGAACACACTAAAGAACAAGATGCATAGCAAAGGAAAGGACAATCGCTTCCTTTCACCAGATGGCTATCTGGGCTCACCTCGCAAAGGCATGAGACGAATCCGCCAACGCAGTAACAGTGATATAACTATTAGTGAGCTGGATGGGGACGGCAACGAGGGCTGGTCTTTCTCAGGGTGGACGCCCATGCACCGTGAGTATGGTAGCACTTCGTCCATTGACAAACACGGTGTGTCTGGAGAAAGTTTCTTTGACATGCTAAAGGGATACCAGTCCTCCGAGGCCCCCGATCAGCGAAGCCCAGCCCCCGAGAGGCTAACTGAACTTCTGACTGTGGCCCCCATAAAACAGGCTGCACTTGACCTGCCAGACGGTCCAGCCAGAGGTAGTCCTGCCAGTCGGCTGAAGGAACGAGAGAAGCACTTAAAGAGGAGGTCTAAGTCCGAGACAGGTGGAGAGTCTATATTCCGTAAGCTGCGTAGTGTGAAGGTGGAGGGTGACACATCAAGGGCTGGCTCCGATGCTGAAGATGGGGGGAAGGCAGACGAAAGTGGCCCGCCCCCAAAACCCTGGGTGTGCCAAAAAGGCTTTGCCCATTTTGACATTCAGTCTCTACTCTTTGACCTCAATGAGGCAATCCAAAGTCGGCAGTCTGGGGCCAAGCGCAAGAACACCACGACCGGTGCTTCGGCTGCCGCCGCCGCCTCTGCTTCCGCCACGTCCTCCCTCTCCTCCAATCAAAGCGGTGCATACGGTTCACCCTGTGGCTCACAGGAGGAGCTGAGCAAGGAGGGGGCAGGACACGGTACCAACCCTGCCTTAGACCCCGGTGACGACAAGAGCAACGACCTGGTGCTGAGCTGTCCTTGTTTCAGGAATGAGATTGGTGGAGAGGGCGAGAGGAACATCACTCCAGTTAAACCGGTAGGTTTAGTGATGTGTATAAATATGTAAAGTTCCTTAGATTTAATCCTCAGATGTGAGGCAGTTTCTTGTTCATTTGAAAACGCCAAGATTGAAAATAAGTTCTAAGTTGTTCTGTGTATATGAATTGTCCAAAATATCTGTCTGTTTACTCACCGTACTTTGATTTTTCATCCTCCAGCAGGGCAGCATAGGCAGTGGTGGAAACTCAAGCAGTTCGTCTGGCAGTACAGAAGAAGGACCTCTGGATGCCATCCTCAATACTCATTTTACCAATGCTGGGGTAGCCGTGCTGGAAGCTCCCAAGGACGGGCCAAGTCAGCATGCCGACCGGTCCAAACGATACATTGTGGAACACGTTGACCTTGGCGCCTATTACTACAGGAAATACTTCTACCTCAGAGGTAAATACCACGGGCTGGTAGATTTGTAGCCCTTGTTTTGTGTTCGCAATCTCTCCAGCTGAATTTAACCTTTAAAATGTCCATCTACCAAGTCCGAGTCCTCTTTTAAAGTTTCTCCTCTCTGTACCTTCAACCTTTTGCATCCCCTCCTGCCTTATGTTGGTCCCTTCTCACCCCCAGAACACTGGAACTATCTGGGTGTAGATGAGAACCTGGGTCCAGTGGCAGTGAGTCTCAGGAGGGAGAAGCTGGAAGAACACAAGGAGCACGGCCAACAGTACAACTTCAGGGTCATCTTCAGAACGAGTGAGGTACATTGAAACGGGCGCCCGATCTTATTGTGTCTTCTGACGTTAATGCTGCAGCTTGATTTGTTGATTTGCTCTGCCCGTTTCACTCGCATGTACGGTATTTGTAGCTGTGCCCCATGGAGCCATGAATGTTCATGCTCACAAATATGTCAATGTTTAGTACATGCCGGTGCTGAGATGCGTTTATGAGTTCAAATTGTGTAGGAGTTAAGACATAGGGTTTGTACCCTGGCTTATTTATTGAAAAAACCCAGTTGGAGGTCTGTGATTAAAGCTTCATCTTAAGGTTGTTTTCAGCACCTTGGATGCCACTTCGATTTATTGTGTTTTTTTTTTTTAATGAATAATTTTTTAATGTGTTCAGTGAGGGGGAATCTTTTGTGAATCCCTCTCGCCCCTGCAGCCGTCTTTTAATGTGGAAACGAGAGCCAACGATCCATGTCTTCCTCTTTGAGCTTGACGCCCACCTGCCATCTTTGTCAGCCTTCATCTGTGAAAGAGTGAGCTGTGCAATTTTGCAGCTAAATGAGCCTAAAATAGTGCCAAAGGTATTTGCATGGAGAAGGAAAAGCATTGTTTCTTTCGCCTCTGTCTTTCCTCTTTAATTGCTATATACAGAGTAGGGAGCTGCTCTGGTTTAGATGTACACTTTATACTGTACATGTGTGGCAGTGAGTCGATGGTCTGATGTTGGGGAGATGAGGCTGCTGTCCACTGAGGGACAGCGTTTGTTTAACCCAGAGGGTTTTGGTGCAAACAGTGCGTCTGCCAAGGACGACATGAAGACACATAAAAACAAACACTGAGGCTTATAAGTGATTCTTAAGAACCATGAGACCAGCACGACTATCCAGCTGTGTTTATTTGCACACGGCAGATATTCAGGTCCTGGTTCTTCTGCTGTCCTCCTGATTTATTCATGGATGTTATTCATGGAAGCCTTGACTTTGTTCTAGCCCGGAGACCCATCCAGTAGTGTAAGTTAAATTTAATTGCACAGGCCTTTAGGCTTCATCACAGGCTTTCTTGCATCCTTTAAAACACAGAGCCGTAAGTATTCTCCTAATGGCCTGGATACTTAGTTTTGTTTATGTTGTTGCCACTCATAGGTGAGTGCCTAAAGGGTTAGACATCAGCTAAACTAAAGACTCTTCCTGTCATTGTGATTACGCTTCAGAGGATTTCACAGTGAATGTTTAATGGATGACTGGCCAAGGGAAAGTTTTGTTTTTATAGTACAGTACATGTTTCTCTCAAGGCTTATATTTTGTGTGCTGCATGATCTTATCACAGGGTCCACGCAGATGCCCAAAAGAAAACTGAAATCTAATGCAGATCTCATCCAAAACTAAGTTGGACTCTTAAATCTTAGACATATTCCCTTTTGGAAAATGTAAAATTAAGGTTTAAAGGCTTTGTAATAGAAATTCGGCTCTCTCCTTGTATGTCGATATTTGGTATTCTTTATTCTATATATAGTATGTTCAAACATTTATCCTTAAACTTCTTATTTCTTTCCTCACTTCGCCTCCGGTTGGCCGGCTGTAGCTTAATACTCTGAGAGGTTCCATCCTGGAAGACGTGGTACCTTCCACGTCCAAGCACGGCCTGGCTCGGGGCCTGCCCCTCAAAGAGGTGCTGGAGTACCTGGTGCCCGAGCTAAACGTCCACTGCCTGCGGCTGGCACTCAACACGCCGAAGGTCACGGAGCAGCTGATGAAGCTGGACGAGCAGGGGGTAAGGAGACGCGAGGAGCGAACGGAGTCGGGCTAAGTGGATTTGATTAATTAGTACAGGTTGCTCATGGTGGATTCCTTTGTTTCCCCTCATGCACTGAGACTTTATATTGTCCATATAATCATTATTTGAACTAAAGAGACTACTTTAATAACCTGTAGCTGTACCATCTCCAGCTAATCAAAAAAATTGTTGTGTCATAAACACACAATTTAACAAAAAAAAACACCCATTTTGACACTCGTGTTCCTCATTGCAATCATCCAAAGCTGAAGCTTTGTAAATGTCAACATGATTGCTTTGGAAAATGGCACTGCCGTCACTGTTGAACATCCCAAGGTTGGTATTTTTTTAAAATGCCAACCGCGAGTTCTCCCCCCCCTTAAAATGTCAACGTGGTTTGTTTTTTTTCCTCTGACACAAATATGGCGAAATACTTGTCTCCTCTTTTGATTGCAACAATCTCTGCTCACTCCCTCGCTCTTTCTCTCTCTCTCTCTCTCTCTCTCTCTCTCTCTCTCACTCTCTCGCTCTCACACTCTCTCCCTCCCTCTGTGTAGCTTAGTTTCCAGCGGAAGGTGGGGGTGATGTACTGCATGGCGGGCCAGAGCAGCGAGGAGGAGATGTACAACAACGAGTCCGCCGGTCCCGCACTGGAGGAGTTCCTCCATCTGCTGGGGGAGAGGGTCAGGCTCAAAGGCTTCACCAAATACCGAGCTCAGCTGGACACCAAGAGTATGTACACGTACATACGTAGTAATTATAAGTTCCCCCTTTTTAAAGTGCAGTGGAAAATCCTGCACATGATGTCATACTAATTTTGAAACTAATGTCTGAACCGAAGCAGCAGGACCAAGGCCGATAGACGCACACAATACACAAGGTCTTATTAATTGAAGGAGGAGCACTCATATTTACATAATTCATGTAAAATGTGCTTTTCCAAGCCCTACACTGTCAGAATTAGTCATTGCTCAGGACAGAAGACGATTCTTGTGGAAAAACCTGAGTCATTTGACCCAGGAGTGAATGCCTCACTGGTGAATAACCCCTTAAAACAGTTTTTTTGACCAGTTCGAATGGAGTATTAGATTATTTTATGCTTGTTGATGTGTAATTGTTCATTGTTTAACAGTTAAAATAGTGTTTCAGGTGACCGCGTAACAGGAGTAGCAGTAGTTGTGGGGAAAAAGTGTCCACATGATATTGTTTTCCAAAGTAAATGTTTCATTTTTAAAATTGGAATTTAGGTCATTCACATTTCACATGATACGGTACTACTGCGATAGCGTATAAATGAATAATCTTCCAAATCATAGCAAGGATCTTGAAAGAGGAGGAGGATGATCTTTTAATCGGTTCCATGCTCTGCTGTTCAGAACTGATGTTTCATTGTATCCACTGCAGCTGACTCGACAGGCACACACTCCCTGTACACCACTTACAAGGACTATGAGATCATGTTCCATGTGTCGACCATGCTGCCCTACACTCCCAACAACAAACAACAGGTAAGCTACTGAAAAGGTAGAGTATATACAGTGTCGTGTCACTGGATTGTCATGGAAAACTCATGGTTTCTCCCTTTCCAGTTACTGCGGAAACGCCACATTGGGAACGACATCGTCACGATTGTGTTCCAAGAGCCCGGCGCTCTTCCCTTCACGCCCAAAAACATCCGCTCCCATTTCCAGCACGTCTTTGTGATCGTGCGAGCCCACAATCCCTGTTCGGACAACAGCTCCTACAGGTGAGATTCACCTTTACCACACATATGTAGTATTCTGTGTCTTCTATAAAACATCATGAATTATGGGTCATTTTAAGGAACCGCTGTATTTATTAAAGGTTTTTTTTAGAATGGTGGCAGATGCAAGGTTAGTGAGCCACTTGCCGTCACTTATCTTGGAGCTTATAATAATTAAGATCTCATTAGTTCAGTCCATATATTTGGCAGGAGTGTTTGATTAAAACAGAGGCATGTTGCTGGATAATTAAGTTACTTAATTATTTTTTTTTATAATCCGTTATTGTCACCTCATTATTTATCTCCCCTCATGTGATAATTTGCTACTGCTGCTGCTGTGATTCTGTTTGCTGTTTCCCTACGTGTTACTCGAAATTAAGCTAAAAGGTTTGATTTTAATCAAAATAAAACACACTGTGGGAAAGGAAATAGTCATGGGAGCACATGGTGGTCTGACAGGATGATTACCTTAAGCCAGAGGTCTCAAACTCACGGCCCATGGGCCACATGTGGCCCCCCAGTCAATATCATACGGCCCAACACTTAATGTCATGTTATAATAAGGTGTTTGTGTATTTGTTTTTTTCTGGATTTACAGATTACAGATACAATTCTAATTGTGAGCTAAGTTATTGTTCAATTTTAACACTTTTATTATGAAATTCCGTGAAATATACTTATTGCAATATCATGATGGAATATGGTGATATAACTTTTGATGTCATGTCTCCCACCTTTATCAATAGTTGCTTTTTTTTAAAAAAGTTAGTCTTTTTTTCCCCACTTGACCTCCCCCTGCTGACCAGACATGACTTTCAGTGACCTCCAGGTCATTTGAGTTTGGGACCCCTGCCTTAAGCTTAAGTATCACAGTATGAAGAGCATGCACCTCATATATATATATAAAAAAATGTGTGTGAAATGTGTATTCATTTGGTTTCCCACGCTCAAGACGCCTGGAAGTAGCAATATAATAACTAACTCTATGGGTTAATGACCCTACTTCTCACCTATTTTACAACAACAGTAAAGAATTCGATTATGAGTTTATTGTCGCAATCAGTAGCTGCACGTCTTCTTCACTAGATTAGATTAGATTCGAATAAATTGTTTTTTAATTACGGCACAGAGTGGACACCAGTGTGATTGACAGCTGATTTTCTCCAATAGAATCCTGTTCAGGTGGCAAAACGGCTCGTACCTTAGGCATAGTATGACCAAAAGTGACTTTTTAATCCCACGTATACCTTAAAACCTGTAATGGGTTATGTGTGTGTAACACAGAATTTAAGCACAGCTCCATGTTGACCTGTTTTTGTTTGGGAACTACCTCCTCCATATTTTTGGATTTGGGAGTGCACTACTTATTTAAAATGACACTGTTTCACATATTTTACATATAGCCCCTTTAAGATGAATCACTGAGAAACACTAACTGGAGCCAAGTAAGCTATTCCAAGTTTCTTTGAGGTGTTAATTGTGCAGCAGAAATACACCAAAAAACCTGTGTGTGTGTGTGTGTGTGTGGAGCGGCCACTGTTTTATGTCCACTTTAAAAAGTCTGTATGAAAGCTTTTGTCATAGCCATGGAATGCACACGACTTTCCATGAATCACTCTCCCATCACTTCTGCAACAATAACGCTCTTATCTGCCGCGCAGCTCTCATTGCTTTTGCAGTTGCGTCTGTCTGTCATGGAGTAGGCCGCGAGCGCTAGAAGCCCTCTCCACTGCTCACCATTTAACACCACACTGTCACATTTTAATAAATGCCTTAGCTTTATTTCCAGTTTTGAAAGTTGGGGAGTACATTTAGAGCTCTCTCTCTTCTCCTTTTTTATTTTTTTCACTTTTTTCACCCTGCCTCTGCCTTATTATCTTGTTTTCTGTCATTCTTTTGTATCTGGCACTGTGTGAGTCTTCCTCCTTCTCCTGCTAATGGCTGTTTTAATTACTTGTCTGAGCACATTTTGAAAGGTCTTAATTGTCTCCCATGGGGCTTCTCTGTTAGTGAGCAACAACAACACACATATGCATAGATTTCAGCAGCAGAGGGTCTATAGATAAATAAGCTTCACATAATATGACTTTTGTTTTTTTTTTCACCAAACAACTCATTGATGAATAATCGACCGATTGATCGATTATTCATCGATGAGTTGTTCGGTCCATAAAATGTCAGAAAATGTTAATCATTGTTTCCCAAGACTCCAAAATAATGATGTTTTCATATATCTTGTTTGGTCCAAAAGGCTAAATTATTCCGTTTTAGTGATTCCTTTGTGACAAAGAGCAAAGAAAACAGAGAGTATTTACATTTATGAAGCTGAAAAATCAGCAAGCTTGTTTGGATTATGAAAAACCCCCTTCAAGATAGTCATTTTATTTATGAAGTAATTGATTAATAAACCAATCATTGATTTATTGTTGCAGCCCTAGACTTTAAGACTTAACATCAAATTAAATTATGAATCAATTGGGTTTAAAATCATAATGTTTTTTAGGACACATACCAAATATTATTTTTCCAGAAACTACTAGTGAGGTGGATTTTGAGTTTGTTTAGTCTGTATTTATTCACTTCACGTTGACTCGATCTCTCCATGTAGCACTGCGACGGCTGCTATGGGTAAGTGTCAGCTTTAGGAAACTTAATTTAAAGTGGTGAATCCATTTGAATGAATCAATGATTGTAGTTGCATATCATTAAATTGTGTGCGATAACGCTGCCGCTTGCTCTCACCGACATTTAAGATTACTTAAGTGCACTGATTGCACGTTGGTGACAGAGTTCTTTGTACTCATTTGAAAAAGAAATTGAATTTTCTAACTGGTTACTTCAGTCACTGTTGTTGCTTTATTGTGACAAGGTCGCACACCGTCTCGTATGAAAACGTGTGTGACTTTCCTCACTCGCCGTCGTCGTCGTCCTGATTAATTTAACAACAAAAAGATTATTTTCATG
The DNA here is from genome assembly GCF_019176455.1 of Solea senegalensis. Lineage (NCBI taxonomy): Eukaryota > Metazoa > Chordata > Actinopteri > Pleuronectiformes > Soleidae > Solea > Solea senegalensis. The sequence goes on along the minus strand of NC_058037.1, from coordinate 15,047,646 downwards.
TCAACTGAAATAAAACCAAAGCCTGTGTGTTTTCTTTGACTCACTTACAGCTTGAATCTTCAATCAATAGAACTGCTCCCTCAAGCCCCTCCATTTTTTTTCCCAGACTAAAATACACCAGGGATGTTTTTTAAAACTCTTGTGCAGCTGCTCAAAAAAAGGCAATTAACACTATAACCATTGCTGCTAGTTGCTCTGCTCTGCTCTGCCCTTTGGTGCTTTTGTTTTTCCCCTCACCTCTGCCTCACTAATGTGTGAACTGTGATGTCACGGACACACACTGGAGGCTGTGGAGTGACGTTTTAATATTATGAATATTAACTTTCATACATCTTTCTTTTATATTGGTGTGTCTTATAATCGATTGTGTAGACGATCTGATTGATTGAATACATTATATTGAGCGCTGATCTAAGAATTGGTCGCGTTCGCCAATTTGAACCTGGGATTAAATGGGTTTTATGACCAGTGGGATTGAGGTGTGAGCTTCTTCACTTGCAGTTTAAAACATGATTTTCACATGAGAACTACTGTAGTGACCTTTTCTTTTACAGCACTGAAAATAGACTGCATACTATTAGCATATTAGCTATTAAATATTTCCTTTTAAAGGAAAAAATCACCACTGGTTAACTGTAAACAAACACTCTTAGAGGCTAAATGTGTGCATATAATTAGCAAAATATGTGCAGTTGGAGTTAGGGTGGAAACAATTACTCGACATTACACCTATTTTGATAATCTATTCATTGGTTTGAGGGTTTTTTCCATTATTAAACAAGATTTCTGATCGCTTCAACTTCTTCAATGTGAATATTTTCTGGTTTCTTTGCTTCATATAAACAAAGAAATGAATGAATCATTTTGGTTTGTGGACAAAACAGGACATTCGAGAGCATCATCATTTCCAGGTTTGACAAACACTGATCAATATTTTTCTACATTTTCTGACATTTTCTGAACCAAACGATGGCCCGATTAATCAAGAAAACACTCATTAATGGCTCTAGTTGGAGTTGTTTTATTAAACCTTATTTTGTACCTCCGAGGGAAAGACGATTAAACAAGTTAGAAAGACATGGTGTGATATAGGGCTGCTTGGTTTTTGTAATTGTTTGAATTGAAACAAACAACAATTACAAATTGGGGGTCTTTTATTCTGAAAATAACTCTTTTTATGTTGTAATGGTGTCGTCATCCGACAAAAATGGAACACAGGCGTTCATATATGAGTTATTTTTCCCATAAATTCAAAAGGTTCATTCAAAATGTCATTTAAAGCTACATTTTTTTACGTGTCGATGAGTAATCGTGATTTCAATTTTGACCAAAAATAACCCTTATTTTATAAGCCTTAGTATCATGTGATAGTAACTCTATCTGCACATGATGCCAAATAAACCCTTTTTTGGTCCCAACAGATTGATTAAAGTCTTAATTATTTGGCTCGTTGACGTCTATGACTCATCCTTGCCCTGTTTCTTTATTAATAATAATAATAACAACACTGTGACAATGATAGAAACCGCTACAATAAGTCATTCGTGCAGGTATTGATTTGTAGTCGGCACAATAAATGTGCACTAAATTATCACCAGTAACACTGTGTGAAAAGGTAAGTGGTTCATCTTTGGGGCGGACGACTCCTGACAAGTAGATAACAACGTGCGTCTGTACGCAGGCACGATACTCTCAGCCTCCCACTGCAGCAGTTATTGATGGCATGTTCTTATCCCTGCACTGGCTCAGTGGGCAGCAAAGCAGGTTGTGGATACTGGGAGAGCAGAGCTGCCCACACACTGGATATTTATAAGACCACAAATCACCGAAAAACCACAGGAATGTGCTCCTTCATTATTATTCTTACCGTCAAACCTCCTGCAACGGCGATTGCACTACAGCCCATCACCCTCTCTTTTATTTTAATCATTCATTTCCTTTGATTCCTCGTGTCTCTGTGTCTCTCCATCACGTCCCCTTTGTCCTGCGTGAGTCACGCGCCTTTGGTTGACTGACTCACAGGTGTTTGCGTTCCGCAGAGTGCTCGCGGCGCTCCCGCGGATTTGTATCGAGTGATGTGTTTGTAGCGATGGAGGAGAATAAGAATTAAAGGTCAAATTTTTTATTTTTATTTTAATCACTTGTGCTCAGCCCACCAGCGACCACTTTAATGCAGCTGCTCCCGCCGGAATACCTGCGTGGTTCATCTGTCGCCGACAGTGATGCAGGTGAACGTTGTCCCTGTGACTCACGCACTTGTATCGACGCTGTCAGTCAAATTCTTTTTTTGTTTAAAATCAGTTGTTTGTTCGATTTTTGCAAAGAAGTGTAGTTGAACTCTTTTGCAGCAAATTGGGGTGCTGTATCATTTTTAAATTTCAAATTATTAGCAGTCTAAAGGTCTTGTTTTTGGACAAGTTAATATAGTGAACTGGCCACCTGATGAATCTCAGTTTAATATTCTCTCCACTCTCCAATATAATCGTGTTAAGAGTTAAACTTTACTTTCTGCTAATGGAATCTTTTACAGGACAGACGGCAGGATGGATAAAGAAAAACTCGTAAAAAAGGCCACAATTATTATTATCATAATGTAATTTTCCACTAAAGGCAATATGACAAAACGTCAATAGAAACAAACATGTATATACTGTCTTTGAAAAGTTTGACCTTTAATTAGGGTTGAATGATTTTAATTGCGATTATTTTGACGAGAATCACGATTACAAAGGAAATGGTGATTTTTACATCATTACTATTCTCATTTTGTCATTAAAAAAATCACATTTAAAATGATTAACTGTGCGATATTTGTGCAAATCTGTGAGAAACAAAGATGTTCTCTACAGTCTGTAGAATAAGACGTGTATAGGTCAAGACTGTAATTAACACCAAATGATATGTTCACACACATTTTGGCTTTAACAAATATTGCAGCTCTTATGATTTCGATTCATGAAACGTTACTTTGTTTACCCGGTGTTTAACAAGAAGTTTAAACCTATGATTTACTCTTTTTTTCCCACTTAGGTGCAAAAGTCAGTCTTTTTATTGTCTGGCGTTTATCTCGGTACTGTTAATTCTCAACAGATTTGTACTTTTTTTTCTTCTTTATATATCATGAACACGTACAAACACTCGCTTCTTCCAAATGTCTTGTCTTCATCCTTGAACATAGCCTTCATATGCCATGTGGGGAGAAACTGCAAGCAACATTTTGACATGTCTCATGTCCCCAGTGTGGATTCCCAGCATTCCACATGTACTATGAAAACCTGCTGTAGTTAAAGTCACTCTCCGGGTCTCCCGTCTCTCTCTTTTGCATCTCTGTTCTGAATACGTCAAGGTGGGAAATGAGGTGTCAACAACTTTTGCGGTCCGTATAATTGAACACCACATTTTCCCCCCCCGAGAGGACACAGAGAGTGTGTGTGTGTGTGTTTGACGTATGTTTAGAAGTATGTGGGAGACGCGTTGACTTCACTTGCTTATTAGACAAAGGGAAGCGTGTGGGACGAGGGGTTCCGACTCTTTGTCAGCTGGTAATTATCACCTGAGTGAAGGTCTGTGATTTTATTCACGGAGAGGTTGTGACGAGGACAGGTTAGTACACATGTACAGTACAGACGCTAGTGCGCTCGCTCAATGAAATGGCATTTTAGCAACTGAGATGTTTTACAGATATTTTCTATCCCCAGTGAGCAATTATTCCTCACTCTCTTCCGAGTCTCCCACACGGTGTTCCCTCCTCTCTCAGTCTCAGGGTTTTCTGCGTCCTCTCCTCTCTTATTTTCGTGGCTGCACAGCTGAGTTCCTGACATACCAGACGGGGCAAACTGTCTCCGATGGTCGTTACACAGAGACTTAATGAAAGGAGAAGTGAGGCGGAGAGCGCGGCGTAAACATAAAGGGAGGTATAGAACCTGGAAATAAAATAAAATACATGCTCCAAGGAGGGAAAAAAAGCAGCAATCACTCACTTTTTTAATGAATGCTTTCTTTATTATCAACAGCACAACTAGCTAAAGCAAAGAAAGACAAAAAAAAGTTTATTTTTGCCTGAGGAAAAAGGAGGAGGACACACTTTGACACTTTTACCACTTCATTTATTTTCAGTTTCTGGCAGATAAAGGTTCATTTCTGTTTTTCCAGTGACGCAGACGTTATTTATGTTGCACAATCTGGCTGCAGTTCTTTGTTGTTGTTGTTTCTATTAAATCGTTTTCTTTTCTTAGAGACATGAAAAGTTGAAGCTTTGGAATTGAGTTGATCTACGATGAATCTGCAGCACTGGAATCATGATGTCTGAGCAGAAACAGCCAAATCTATAAAAGTGCTTTGTTAACACTCTTGTTCTTCTCTCGTCTTCTCTCCATCAGTGTGGCGGTCACTCGTTCCAAAGACGTGCCGTCCTTCGGCCCCCCGATCCCAGAAGGCGTCACCTTCCCCAAGTCCTCAGTGTTCCGGGACTTCCTGCTCGCCAAGGTCATAAATGCAGAAAACGCCGCTCACAAGTCGCACAAGTTCCGTGCCATGGCCACGCGGACGCGCCAGGAGTACCTGCGCGACCTGGCCGAGCGCCACACCACCAGCACGCCCATCGATCCCTCCGGAAAGTTCCCCTTCATCTCGCTGGCTCACAAGAAAAAGGAGAAGAGTCGGCCGTACGCGGGCGCCGAACTGCGCAGCCCCGGGGCGGTGACCTGGCTGGTCCACGCCGAGGATCATGGGAGCGGGGGAGAACTTGAGGCTCTCCTGGCCTTCTCCAATGACTTTCTCATCCTGTTGGACCAAGACGCCAAGGCTGTGGTGTTCAACTGCGCCACGAAGGACGTGATCGGCTGGATGCTGAGCAGCCCGGCGTCTTTGCGGATTTTCTACGAGCGCGGGGAGAGTCTGTCCCTGAGGAGCGTCAGCAATAACACGGAGGATTTTAAAGAAGTGGTCAAACGTCTGGAGGTGAGAACACACACACACACACACACACAGAGAGAACACACTTGCATAAATACAATCATACACGTAACAGTACCCAGTGTTACTATCTAGAGATGATACCTTGATATGATGATACCAATTTTTTTTTTATCCGATTCAAGGCTAATATCTCAACATTGAATACCGATTTCAGGCGGTTTATAGTCTTTTGCTTCCTTTAAACATCATGAACAACTTAACTGTTACTAAGACATTTGTGTTTTTTTGTGTGTCCGATACCGTTATCACACACTTGAGTATCTGCCGATACCGATATTAGTCCGATACATGGTCATTTTAGACCATATATTAATAACACATATGTGCCGAGTCATTTCAAAGACACAATTCAAATATGCCTCAAATATTGTTATTATTTTTTGAATCATTCAATATATAGGAGTTTTGGATAGTATTGGATTTTCCATCTGTCCGATATCCAATCCAGTGATTCTTTTTTTGAAATGGATATGGATAACAATAATAATTATATTTTGGCATTAAAAATATCATTTCAGTTAAAGAGCTTCTACATACTTGTGAATTAACCATTACAGAATCGTAAAACAGGATTTATTTTGAATTACCAAATCTGTTACTCTAGTGCACATGTGACATTAACCTTACATTGTACATATATGTTTTATTTTTCCTTTTGCTTTATTCTCGTTATCAAATCAGTCATTAATATTTGTAGGTCATCCTGTCATTTGCTGTCATATGTGAGGGTACTAAGGTGACATTACAGTATTGCTAAAGGTGACACACTTTTATTCATATACAGCAGGCAAGTGTCACAATCAATAGTCTAAAAGTGCCTGCCATTGATCATCTCCTTTCACCTGGACTCAGTCTCTCCTCCTCTTCACTGTCGCCTGTGCTTCTGTCCGTCTGTCTGCCAGAATGACAGCGCTCTCCGTGGCGACGCGCCAAACGCTGCCGTCTCATTACTGGTGCCGGCTTATTGAGAGAGTTTCAGAAACACTTGTGGACAGCAGAGTCCTAATGGCTCACACACCTACACACACACGCACACTGTGAAGCGATGCTTCCTTAGCTGTTGCCATGGAAACTAGTTAGAAGAAAAGGTGTTTTTCTTATGTAATCACCAGCGCTTCAGATTACATTCATTCCCTCAGTGTGTGTGAGATTTAGATGTGATGGTTTTATGTAACCTGGATCAAATCCACCCTTTTTTTTTTTTTCGATTTGCACACATGCACTGAAACATAGTTAATTTGGCTCAGGACTCAGAAATGTATCACTTTCATGTTCTTTCTATATAAATCTGGCACTAATCTTCAATCATTTGGACTCCCTCGGTGACAGAGAGAGGATAGAAAGTGGCCTTGGGCCACCTGCTTTATGGAACTCGTCTCTCTCTCTCTGAGTTTCTCTATCTCTCTCTCTCTCTTTCCTGCCTCATCTCTTTGCTGTGGTTTTTTTTTTTGTCTTGTTTGCTCTTCATCATTCTCTCTCTCTTGTTCTCTCCCACGCACACATTCAGAGACATCAGAGAGCTGCATAACAATTCCTGTCAGGTGCCAGTCTGCACCATGATTTATTCACACTTTCCCCCTGTGATGTTTGGCTTCTCTAAAGCTTTTTGCGTAAACCGTGCTCAGACACAGAATCACAAGGGACCCGGCAGCCAGGGGATGTGTCACCTGGAGGTAAAGAGAGAGACGGAGGTGAATTAACCCTTTTAACACAGGGGTCTCAAACTCAAATGACCTGGGGGCCACTGAGCATCTAGTCTGAACAGTCGGGGGCCGCTGAAGTGAAAAAGTAAAAGTCCAAAGCAACGTTTCAGTGCGGGTGGGCAATATAAGCTTAAAATGATGTCCAATTTTTCCATCGTGACATAGCAACGGCAATTTTATAATTTTAATAATGGTGATATTTCACAGAATTTCAAAATAAAAGCACTTTTGTTGTTGTGAAATGATGTATAGTTTACAATATAAATGCGTTCATGACGCAAAATGAATTTAAATAGAAAAAAACATCCAGAAATAACTTTCTATTAAGTGGCGGTTAATAGAATTAAGTCAATTATTAAGTCAATGGGTAAAAAGTATCTGTGAGTAAGTGCTTTTGCCCAACTTTCAATACCTTTACAATACAATTTACTGCTAAGAGAGTGTATTAACAGTTTAAAATCAAAAAAACAAGAAAAATTTAATTTAATTTTAGAGATTTTGCATTTTAATTTTGATATTTGACAGTATAAAACATACTTCCAATGCAATTTTCTGAGTATTTGTCTCAAAATAAGATTTTTGATACAAAAAAATTGATGCTCTCTGCTGTAGAGCTACAACTAACGATTATTTTCATAATCGATTAATCTGTTGATTATTATCTCAATTAATCGAGTAATCGCTTGGCCCATAAAATGTCAGAAAACATTTAAAAAAAAATGTCTTATTTTGTCCACAAACCAAAATGAATCAGTTTTGACGATTTATTTGTTAAATGGAGCAAAGAAATTAAGAAAATATTTTCAAATTGTGTTTCAATCATAAAAAAAGCTTCAAACTGATTTGTCTAAATAGTTGACGACGCATTTAGTAATCGATTAATCGAGTAATTCTTTCAGCGCTACCGCTCTGTGGCTTCCTGCATTGGTATCAGTGAAATTACCGTGATAATGACACAGTTTTATAGTGCAAGTTCTCAGCTTTCAGAAACCAGTTGGAATTTGCTGCTTGCTCTGTCTCCAAGGGAAAATAAATATTTTTACCTTCTTTGGAAAAGAAATAAATAAAAGAAGCATCCACTTTGCTGTGACTCCCATCTTTCCATGAAAAAGGAGAGCGAGAGTTCAAAAGTGTGTGAACGCAGCCCTAAAGTGTCACAGCAGGAAACACAGCTGCTTTCATTTCAGTCACATGTGAATACACACACTATCTAGTGAGAGGCTGTGCTACTTTATGCCGAAGCACTAATTCATCTTTATTTATGACCATACAGCTCTTGGGGAAACCCTTAAAATTCCTTCTCTCACTTAAAGGAAGGAAACAAGTGCATATTTTTTAGTGAATTCACACACACACACAAATGTTAAGTCCTTGACATGTGTGAGTTTGCAGTTCAGTTTTATCCACGCGCGACAAAGACGATGATTGTAATGATTTTGTAATTTTGACTGGAACATGACGTGGATTTGCTCTAATGATGTTTCTTTCTCCCTTTTTTTCCCCATTGTCTCCTTCTGTTCCCCTCTTGGCCGCTCGTCATCATCACCCGTCCTATTGTTACCGCCACTTCTTCCCCTGACGCACCGCTCTGCTGTCCACGTGTCCAGCTGCTGACCAAAGGCTGTGAAACATCGGAGATGACGCTTCGCCGAAATGGCCTCGGGCAGCTCGGCTTCCACGTGAACTATGAAGGCATCGTGGCTGAGGTATTTATAAAAATAAAACTAAATAGATAAAACTATTATTATGGCTGTAGAATTGTCAAACAATGTTCATTGAGTAGGTGTCTCTTCCAAGATAGTGTTCACATTCGATATGTGGCAGTTATTCAACCGTCTACGAATGAGCTGAGGTCACAAACGTGTGACACGCTGGTGAATCTTGTTTGTTATTGGTCGGTCGCACCACAGAAGTCCAGAGGGACTACCGTAATGACAAGTATATGGGCGCAAAGCTCTATTTCTCTGCTTTCCGGTGTCCATCCATCCATCTGTTGTCATCCTCCACATGAGGGTCGCTGTGTGCCGATCTCAGCATGGACTGATCGCCAGTCCATTGTTTTTTGAATTTTCTCGGTCTAGGAGTTATGGTAATGATAAGTAAGCGTGGTTAATTATCTCAATGCCAGCTTTTCATTTGGTAGTTTGAGGACAATAAACAATATTAGGTGTTAATATAACAGTGTTTAAGTTATTTTTTACACTAATTTTGTTTGCATATGATGTGTGGATGTGTTGTGTTGAAGTGAAACGACTGGTGCTTATTCCCACAAGAGCAAAAACAAATGCTAATGTATCTATTTCTCCCATAGAGAAAACAAAAGTCAGCAAATTCACAACTTGGCATATGTAAAACACTTTCCACTCTCCTTTTCCTCTCCTCCTCACGATCTGCAGAAATGTGCCACTTCCTCCCGCGGTCGTAAACGTAACCAAACTTGTGTCACTAAACAGGTGGAGCCGTACGGCTACGCCTGGCAGGCGGGACTGAGGCAGGGGAGCCGATTGGTCGAAATCTGCAAAGTCGCCGTGGCAACGCTGACCCACGAGCAGATGATCGACCTTCTCCGAACGTCGGTGACCGTGCGCGTCGTTATCATCCCGCCACACGACGACGCCACTCCGCGCAGGTAGGTGGGACGGGGCCATTTTAATATTATCTTACCTCGGCTTACCTCAATCGCTTATCTACAGAGGAGAGGTAAACAACCTTGATCATGTATGCCAGTGGCAGTTAGTATATGATTGATTGATGTTATTGGTCATATTTTTTATATATTTGATGGCTTGTTAGCCTGTCCCTGAGCGCACACACACACACACACAACTAACTAACTAACTAACTAAATAAATAACTAAGGGTTAAAAATGCTCAATGAAATGAACTCACATATTCCACCCGTAAGGTTTTACCCAATTCAGTACGGACATATGTTATTAAAGTTCCATGGTGTGAAGCGGATCCCCCCTCCTCTCCGCAGAGGCTGCTCGGAGCTCTATCGCATGCCCATGTCCGAGTACAAGAGCAGCAGCAGCGACAGCGGCTCCTTCGAGTACAAGTTCCCCTTCCGTAGCAACAACAACAAGTGGCAGAGGACGTCCAGCAGCCCGCAGCAGTCGCTGACCGCCTCGCCGCAGCCGCACACGCCCAACCGCGCCATCAGCCTGGGCAGCTCTGTGGGGAAGACGCTGTCCGCCGAGAGGCTGGAGAGGGGAGCGGTCATCCCGCGCAGCGTCAGCAGTGACGGACGACCCCTGGACCCCAAAAGGTTAGAACGGGCCCGACTTTAAAGTTTGGATTTGTGGGAAATCGCAGTTAAAAACTCTTATGACGTCTATTTTATGAATATTTATAGCCTCTATTTTGATTTTTGTGTATGAACAAAGCAAATAAAAGTCAGCTGTTGGGTATGTAGTTGATTTATGAAGCAGACACTTTAAAATATTAATTTTTTTTTTGTCCAGACTTTGTGGGAACTGGGGCCACGAAGCAGGAATCAATGGAATTTCCTTTCGAAGGAAAAGTTTGGAACGCTGCCTGTTCAATGCTTTGCTTTGTTTATTTCATCTTCCTTCACTTCTGTGTGCCTGTAAATTCTCACACTTCCTGTGTGTGTGTGTGTGTGTGTGTGTGTGTGTGTGTGTTTGTCTACCAGGATGTCTCCAGGCACCGAAAGCTATAGCCTGGTCTCCTCCCTGGCACTGGGACGCTCTCCGCACAATCGGAGCTCTCCGAGCAACTTGTCTTGTTCCAGTGACGCCTCCGGAAGCTCTGCTCACTGGAGACAGAAGTCCATGCCTGAACAGTAAGGAAGAAGTCTGTTTCGGGGATAAATTATGTATCGTCACGGAACAAAACAAACAATAAATAAATCACACACACATCAGTTTGATACTGCACTACACAAATAATTGAAGCTGATCTCAACCCAGAGACTTCTCTCACTTAAAGGAAGGAAACAAGTGCATATTTTTTAGTACTAGTATAGTACTAGTATAGTATATTATACTATACTACTATATTATACTATACTCTAGTATATTTTTTACACAAATAATTGAAGCTGATCTCAACCCAGAGACTTGAATACAAAACAATTAAGACGTTTGTGTGTTTTTGTGCTTATTTACCAGGTTTGCTGGTCCCCGTCATTCTCCCATGTCGACGGAGAGGAGAGAGGAGGGCGGCTCCAGCGGAAAGTCCACTCCCAACTGGTCAAGAATGGAGGAAGGTGGAGGAGGAGGAGGAGGAGGAGGAGGAGAACGGGGTTCGACCGGTAATTGTTTATGCTTTTAAAAACGATTCACATCAAGGATTCTTGGGTCCAAGAAAGCTTTGTTGTCATGCAGCAGTCAGAGCTCCGTAAATGCGTCCTCTGTCTTTTATAAATAAATACAGATACAAATATTTCTGAATGATCGTTGAGAGCAAATATCTCTTTCTCAAGGTCACCCTGCAGAGTGACATCACACCATAATACTACAGAGTAACAACTGTGAACACATTCATCCATTGCCCATAAAAACTGTTTGAATTCTGAGAGATGAATTTGTATTTTTTTTTATAAGCAAGATAAGGTCTTAATGCCTCTGCAATCGGACAAGAAAAGGGGTGGTGACAATGAGACTAACAGAAATTAGACTCAGAAAGAGAATTATTGGATTAATCCCTGTTTACTGACAAAATATGGCTCTTTCTTTAAAAAGAGAAATAGGGGAATTTCAGTGTTGTTTTCCTTCCTCTCCCTCCGGTCTGTTCTTCTTTCTCCATCGCCGTCTTTTATTTTTTGCCTCTCGTTAATTTTCTTTACTCTTGTTGTCCACTGGCTTCTATTTAATTACGAGCGCTCCGCAGTGCACTGCATTTTCCTCCGATTCCCAGCAGGATGTCGCTCTGGTTGATTGTTGACCAGTGGACTTCCAGCCATGTCCGCGACCCTGTCTCTGACCGCCACAATCACAGGGAAGGTTCCTCCAGTCTAGTTATTTTGTGGTTGTTTTGGAGTATTTATGTCGTTATTGGTCAGGGAGGAACAATGCGAGCTATGCCAGCTCGGGGAAAGTCAGCCAAGTGTCCGGCCCTGCAAAAGTCCACTCTGCTGTTTCTGCGGTGAAGGGTTCTGTCTTTTTCCATTTCCTTTTTTTCGATTTTTCATCCTCCACTTTTGGCCCCTTGACCCTGCTGGTCTGCAGCGATGGTAATATGGCTTCGAGTCATGCAAAGGGCAGCTCTTTTTTAGCTCTTAATTGCACAAACACAAACAAAATATTCACTCGGGCCATTACTGGAGTCTATATAAGTTTATTTAATATAATTTTTGCATTATATATGCACTCTTTAACACTATTTTGCTGATTTCCACAGCCCGTGGCAGCTTGATGGTTAATTCATGCATGAAGTGGTGACATAAGGGAAATTGCTATCCTATAGTTTTAAGTGTTTTTTTTTAGCTACACTTCACCACAAGGTCACATCTAACAAAACAGTATATCACACAAAAACTATGTTGTTTCACATACTACATAAACCTGCACACACACACACAGCCATCTCTAATTAGTGCAGAGAGCCCTGTGGCTTTTTCTTTGCAGAGCAAACGATGCCGAGTAATGAATAGTCTGAGACACGAGGGTGAGTTCACTACATTAAAAGATGCAGGCCCGGCAGATGTTACGGTGCCTCCTGTAGCTGTCGCTCTCACGGTGCTGTGGTCATTAGCAGCTTGTGCTTTATGTCTCATTGCATAACATGCATGGAGACAATCGCACCAACTGTCTCATTGAAGTGAGGCTTCAGGACGCGTACGCACATTCTCTTACGTGGCACAACTTGCCCTGATTTAAAAAACAAAGCTGCCAGACTCTGTATGGGGACAAATTTCTGTTTGATGGGTTTCTGCCTTTGATGAGAAGCGAGCTTCTGTTCACTGGGCTCAGCACAGGCGGAATGAAAACAGCGCTACGAGCCTCTACGAGGAGGTGTCGTCGCTGTGTCGCAAAACGCACATCAACGAGCAGAGAAGGGAACATCTTCTCTGTCCAATCATCACCCGGTCGCCTGTTTACACCGTGTTTTTGTCACTAAACCCCAGCTTTGTGTGTGTGTGTTCGTCTTTGTTGTTGCAGAGACTCCGGTTTCCAAGTCTGGTCAAGGTTACTCTGGAGCTCCTCGCATCCAGAGGCAAGAGCAGGTCATCCACATTTCCCCGAAGAAGGGAAGCCAGGTCTGACTTTTACACTTTGTCTTGAACTATGTTCTCCTACAATCACAACACAGCTGACTGTGAAGAACCTCTCTTTTCAAAGTCAGTAGTCGGATGTCTTTAAGTAACTTTATGATGTTAGAGTCTCAAAATCACTGATAAGACCTGCTCTTAACATTTGTCCCGAGTCCTGTCACATGCAGACAACATTAAATATGCCCGTTCACACCTGAATGCATCTCCTGTGACCACCATATTATGGCTGGATGTGGCTTCACCCTCCTGAAAAACAGGAAATAAAAACTTTAACTGATCATGTGTTGGTCAGTGTTATTATTATGGCAGTGGCTACAAATAAATAAAGCTGCTTTAATGTATTAACATTCTGGTGATTGACATTAGCTGATTATGTTTTGTTAATGGGTTATTTATTACAAATTAATTTATTACACTTTTATTCACAGAAATAAAGACCTGTTTCATATATTTAATATTTAGTTTGTACATTATTTTTGTGTATAATGGCACCGCAGTTCAGAGGTCAAATGTAGACTGGAGAGACAAACCTGTAGTATTGTGCAATAACTGATTTTTTTTTTGTATTATTTCTTATCTCTAAACAGTTAATTGGGGGGAAGAAAATGAAAATTGGTTAAATATATGGGCCCAAAAGAATCGGCTGTGCTGATTTCTGAAATTCGGCATTGGCCCTAGAAAAAAAACCCATATCAGTTTCTGTCCTGAGAGCAGTTTGCATTCATGCATGCTCAGGAATGCAGAGTCCTCAAACCACCTCCAAATGTTTTTGTGTTCTGATGTGAGGTCAGAACACACTGGGAGTGTTCAGGTCTGTGCTTATTGCTGCCTGAATGGGATTCAAATCACTCAGGGTGGATTTTAATACCAGGTCGGAACATGATCAAAGTTACTGATGCTTTTCTGCTCAGCTGTAAACACCCCTGAGCTACTATTTATCCTTTAAGCCTCCACTCTCTGTTTTTCCCTGCAGTCGGACGGCCCTTACTCCGGCCACTCCAGCAGTAACACTCTGTCCAGCACGGCCTCGAGCGGCGCACACAGCGACAGTGACAAATGGTATGAGATGGGAGCGGGCGGAGGCTCCAGCGGCGACCCGGGCGACCCTGAACCCAACGGCCTGGGCGGAGGAGGCTACCTGCAGGGGGCGTCCGCCGACAGCGGCATCGACACCAGCTCGTACGGCGCCTCGCACCACTCCCACCCGCACTCTCACCACGGCAGCACCACCTCCCTGCTGGCGCCCAGCGGGAGCAGGGAGAGCAGGGAGAGGTCAGCCTCTCCGTGGCACAGCCCCACCGAGGGAGGCCGCAGGATGCTGGAGAGGTCGCCCGCCGCTGCCGAGTCCCCTGGCCCTCCAGGAGAGCGGAGCCTGGAAGGCACCGGGCGCAGCCCACCGACTCATCTCCTCATCAGAGATAGCAGCACTTTCAGTCTGAGTGATGCCGGATCACACTCGAGGTCTGTGTTTTTATGCTCGGTGGTCATTTAATAGTGTTTGTTCAAGCAGGACGAGATTAGAGCCACAGTTTACAACTTAGTCCTTTTAAGGAAGCAGTTCCAAATCTGGGGGATGGTGATTAACAAGTTAAGATGAAGAAGATAAAACACTTTTTTATTATTTCTTTTAAACCGCTTCATAGTTTATGTCCTTTTTTACTCTGAAAGAGCGTTTAGATGAAAACATAGTAGGATTTTAGCTTTGGTTCAGTAAAAATGGCCTTTGATTTGACCTTGTTACTTTGATAAATAAATACAACAGGAAATACGGTGATATAGCCACAGGAGAACCCTCCACCAACACAGGGTGAACAAAATGAGAAATGCTGTGTGAATCTCAGATATAAAGTTTCATGATGCAGCTTCATTTACATCAGTTCTGTGGGTTTTTTTTTAATATATAATTCAGCTGCACCTTAATTTGTCATGTCAGTTATTGGCATCATCTCTGCAGCACTCGTCATTACTCAGGCTAATATTTCCTCGCCCAAGAAGAACATTTAATCGACCATCTCCCTGTTACCTATTTCTTCCTGGAAACGAAGCACGGGAGTAATCTCAACCCCACGTCTTATCTTTCCACATTAGGCCTCAGGAAATGTGAAACATGTGTCCAGTTTTTTTTTGTTTTTTTTCCTTTTCCCCCTCTGCAGTTGAACTGCCGTCAAGAAACAACAGAACGCCTGTGCACTTCCTGTTTGAGCAAGTCTTAATGTGCCCGTTCAGATCGAGTTACAGTTCACGACCTTGCTATCGTATTTAAGCCACATTTGTTTTCTGTCGTAGTCTGGGAAATTGGGAATGAGAGGCTGCCAGGATTGGCCTGAGCACAGGTGACACCGCGATACAGTTTCCCATCTCTAACTCAATAACACACAAAGTTCCCTAACAGTAATAATGTGCTGAATTATCTATAAGGCTTTTTATTAACGTTTGACCCAGAACTTATAAATAAAGGAGGGTGAGAAATAATTCTGATAATTCTCTATCACTCTTGCCTATATCAGTTTAGACTGTTTGACGATTTTAACACATGTTTCATGCATCCACGCCATCCCTAACACCTTTATGCCCTTTATGAAACAGAGAAAGCATCTGAACTGGATAATGCTGTTGCATTCATATTTTCTGAAGTAGACAATGTCTTACCTCAGGTTTATTGGACTTCTTTATATCTAAAATACTTAAAATAAACGTAAAAGTCAAGTGCGTAGAGTAGCTTTTCATTCCCAATCACGATTCTTTGGCAAGAGTTGCTAAAAACTGTTATGAAAAGCAAAAACGTGCAGTTAAAATGCAATTAATTGCTATTAATCACTGAATGTCTTGCAGTTAGCTGTCAAAAATAGTTTGTCAGCTTTAATTTATCCACTTTAATCCTCTGTTTCTAATGTTTTTGTGGTGGTGTCGTGTGATAAAAGCACCAGTGTCTTCTTTTACTGCTCTTATGAGTTTAATAAAGCTCTAAATGACTATGGTTTTTTTTCCATCCTAGACTTTTTTTTTAATCTTACCACCTCTACCTCTGCTCCGTCTGTCCGTCAGTTCCAGGCACTCGGCTCACAGTTCCCCCAGAGAGGAGTCCTCGTCCTCGGCCACCTCCCCGTCGTCCCAGTCCTCGGTGTCTCCCGGGCCCAAGAGCTTCTACCCGCGTCAGGGAGCTCAGTCCAAGTACCTGATTGGCTGGAGGAAGCCCGGCTCCACCATCAATTCTGTCGACTTTGGCGACACACGCAAGTAAGGAAGGGTGAAGCGAATGCAGCAATAAAACAGGCCTTTATCTCCAGATCCATGTCTAATCCTAGATTTAAAGTGTATACATCTGCATAAATTATGTAAATCATACATTAATTATAATATATGTGTAGAGGGGGATGTTAGATTTGAGTCATAGATTTAGTGGGTCATCAGCAGCTACAGCTGTGTGTGTGTGTGTGTGTGTGTGTGTGTGCGTGTGTGTGTGTGTGTGTGTGTGTGTGTGTGTGTGTGTGTGTGTGTGTGTGTGTGTGTGGTTTTGTTTATCACGTCCAAGTAATCAGCAACTGAGTGCCTTATGTGTTTTCACCCTCTTGTGGCTGAAGAGAGAACTGCACACAATATGCACACAATAGGGAAGACACCTAACTGTGCAAGTTGTTTGTGTGTGTGTGTGTTTAGGAAGTCTCCAGGCGAGGGTGGACTGGACGTGATTCCGACCCCTGCAGCCAGGCCCTCTCTGCGGGATATGCACTTGCCCCAGCCTCATGCTAAATCTATTATGGAGGAAGATGTGAAGAGGCACGCCACTCCAGACAGCCCCCCACCGCCACGCAGACACAAGGACAAGGTACTCCTGTCTGCATGTCCGCCATGTCCACTTGTCTTATGTCCCTTTTCTTTTGCTGCATATTTTTTGAAATGGCCGATAGCGAAATGAATAATCCAATCCAGTTGCACCAAAGTGCTGTACAGTCTAAAATCGGTACGTACATAGTACACGCAGAAAATAGACATAAGAACATACAATAAAACACCCATAAAATTAGTAAAACAACACAAATAAAAGTTCAACTTGCGCTGTGGTAAAAGCTAATGAAAAGAAATGTGTCTTTAAAAGAGAACAGGAAGAGAAGAAGCCTGTCTAAACAGTTAAAGGCAACTTATTCCAGAGCTTGGAATAAGTTCTTCTTCTTGGTCTTCACTGGCTTAAACAGCTGCAAAAGCTTGAAATCCTTGTTTTCACTGTTGTACTTTCTTGTCAAAGTACTTTCTGTAATTAAGCAAGTAACTCCAGAGAAGAGAGTCAGTTTCCTGTTAATATTTCCTGTTAATTTTTATTCCAGCATCATGTCCAGAAGTCACCACCGAGCCAGCCTCTCAGTCGCCGCCGCTCCCTCCACCGCACGCTGTCGGACGAGAGCATCTACCGCGGGCAACGCCTCCCGTCGCTGTGCGACTCCGTGATCGAGCCGGCGCTCGGTTCCGACGTTCTCTTCAGCTGCTCCACCCTCCCGCGCTCGCCCACCACCCGCGGTGTTCCTCTCCGACGACCCTCGTACAAGCTCGGCGTCAAGCTTCACGGTAAGAAACTGGGGAGTTTAGTGTACAGGATGTACATTTAAATAATGTTAAAAGGCAGTTGTGTTGTTTAAAACACCATTAAAGTCATAACAAGATATTTTCATGTTGATCCCTGAAGGAAAATATGTGTTAAATGTTATATTTTACTCATGTTATATGAATCTTCCTGAGATAGATTCAGCTGAATCTGCTGCCCCCTGTTGGCTGGAGATGGTTCACTAATGTCTTTTTTTTTTTGTAGGTGACCTTTCAGCGTCCGACACGTCACTGGTGGATCTGGTGGAGCGTCACCGTGGACCCCTCCCACAGGAGCTGATGCCCCTCCCATCCGGAGACAGGGACAGCCCCCTGGAGTGGACACACCTGGTGGACGTGGCCAGCACCTTCGAGAGTGAACGAAACACACACTACGGTATTTAACACGCGCCGTTTTTAATAGGAATAAAGACAAGCATGACTTTATTTTTACTTTTATTTACAAGCATGACTTTATGGACTTTTAGTAAATCCGCATTAGTGCTTTTTCCTCCAGTGCTGCTTTATGTCCAGTAGTAGTAATTGTTGTGTGTGCGTCTCTGCTCTTCCAGTCCAGAGGAGTTATGTGTTTGGGGATTCAAACCATCGGAGCAGCGGCGCGTCCAGCCCGCAGCAGCCTCACATAGAGCTGCAGCCTGCTCCACTGTCTCGACCCTCGTCCAGGTGACGTATTACTCTATTAGTCGCTGTCAGGGTCAAATTCTTTGACACGTGAGAAGTTCACCAGAATTGTCTGTTTGTGGTGTTTTATCGTGTTGTCGTGGATGTCGGTCTTTCTTGTAGAAAAAAGAAACCCCGACCTCAGTGAGGCTGATTGAAAATATATTTAATCAAAAATACAACAAAAAAAAGGCTTTGGTTTTGCAGTCAAATGTTTAGATGGTGCAAAAGAAAATATCCCTGACATAGAATGATATTTTACTGTTATATTTATAATGTTGTATCAACAATGACACTAACCTTTGCTGTTTCCTCTTGTCAGTGAGGGCCACATAGGGCTGGAGAGGAAGGTGACTAAACTGGAGGCCATCGTGAAGATGCTCCAGGAAGACTTGAAGAAGGTGCGAGAGGAAACACACACACACACATACACAAACGTGTAGACTCAACAGTGCGTCTGTGCTCTAACAGCCATATTCTATAGTTACTTTGCACTTAAAGATTATTTACTCTTTCTCCTTTTTCTGTTCAAGTGAAAAAATGAAAGTTGCTTGAGTTGATTTTCATACAGTTGAATTAATATATTCTCTTCAGTAGAACATACACAGCGCTGTCACCATTATATACAGTATTTTGCTTCCACACTTTTGATAATTGTTGTAAAATGCCGACTCACATTTTACTATAATTTCTCAAACTGTTGTTTTCTCTATCATGTCTATGTCAAATCACCACTTTATTTGTATATAAATCATTGACTGTAATAGACTTTATTATACCTTTTATACATGCACTTCCAGACTGTTTTCGTTCCACAGTGTGTAGTGTACACACAAAAAGTGTCTTTATATTCTTCTAATTAAGGCTGCAATGATCAATCTATTAATATGAGTCAATTAACAAATCAAATGTTATGATTTTGATCGTCAATTAATCTGTTTTAGTGTTAATGTAGATGTTTTCTTTGACTGAGAAAATCCAAAAAACGGAATAATTTGTGGACGAAAGAAAACATTATGAGGTTTGGGAAACACAAATCAGCATTTTCTGACATTTTCTGGAAGCTAATCACATTAATCAAGGAAATAATCTACAGATTAATGGACTGTCTTTGACACGTTGTGTTAAAAACTAAGGAAGGGGTGTGTGTTTTTCAATTTTCAAGTGGCTGACGTGAAAACAGTTGACAGCAGATATATACCGGTGTATTTTCTCTCAGGTCTCGCTATTTCTTTCTTTTTCTGTTCCACAATTAACTTGTGCTGTGCTTTTGGCAACAGATTAAATCTTCCCACAAATCCCTTAAGTCCTGTTAAGTTGTGACTCATTGTTGGCAGAGTGGACTCGTTCACAATAATGCTCAGCCCGACAGAGGTGATAAAGAATGGTGTCGCCGCCACAGAAACTTTATTATTGTGTCCCTGTGGGAAAAAGAAAAAAAAAACACTTTATTCCTTTTAATCCTGACGTTCTTGCTGTCCTCCGTCTCTGACAGGAGCGTGAGGAAAAGGTGCGTCTTCAGGCTCAGATCAAGAGGCTGTGGGAGGACAACCAGCGGCTGCAGGAGGAGTCCCAGACCTCTGCCGCCAAACTCAAGAAGTTCACAGAGTGGGTCTTCAACACCATCGACATGAACTGACACACTTATCTCTCTCACACACACACGCACACGCACACGCACACGCACACGACTTCTCACATCAACACACACACACACACACAGTCTGGACGGAGACACGGAGGTGGTCAACGCTATTAGCTTCATTTAGCTTGATGCTAAAAAATCTCCCACCTCCACTTCCATTGGCCTTTTTTTTCCACACATGAAGGAGTTTTTATAGCCAACCCAGTCTCAGTTTCCAGCCGTCGACTCTGTTTATCTTCTCAGGATGAGGCCCGAGTTTATGAAGGACTGACCTCTGTCCTCCTGTGGGACCACGAGAGTGTTGCTGAATTGACCTTTTTCTCTCATCTCCGCTGTGCCAAATGTGATTTTTTCCTTTTTTGTGTGTGTGTGTGCAAAATTACAAATGAAAAAAGGCCCTCCTCCTCCTCCTCCTCCTCAATTTTGCCTCTTCCAGTTGACATGATTCTCATTTTAAGGCGACCTTGCTCTGAACGGTGACTGGCGTGTGTTTGTGTCCAAATCAAAGTAAACCCACGGCAGCCGAGGGAAGCTGAGGTTTGCAGGTGACGGCGGTTGGAGGAAGTTCCCCCCTGAAAAAAGCCACGCAGAGTCAAGACAGGTACGCAAAAAAAAACACACAGATACACCGTTAATCTGACGCCACAGGAGAGGATTAAATTGTCCTCGCGTGTACAAAAAAAAAGAGGAGTTAAGAGGTTCCTGTGTTCAAACCTCTGAACCTGCGTCCACATCCTGGAGAAGAAAAATCTAGATTTTTGTACAGATTTCATCGCCCTCTCTCCTCCGTGTGAGTCAGAACTGGATTACAACGTTCCGTCTGTCTCCGCTGCACAAACCCGAACCACCTGACAGAGGACGTGTTTTTAAAAAGCCATCAGAAGTGGTGCCATAAACAAAGAAAAAAAACATGACTGATAACAATGAGTGCTTTTGCTCCATCGCAGCTGTTTGTGTTTTTAAAGCAATAGGAAGAAGAAGAAGAAGAAGAAGTCAGGACTTTCTCTCTCTCCGATTTCTTGGAAGGAGCCAATGGAGGCGTTTTTGAAGGTCAAACTCGTGAGACGGAGTCTCTCGCTGCACAAGAACCTCCGTCTTTCTTCCTGGACGTCATGTTTTTGGGGAGAAAAAGGAGAGGAAGATGGACGCCAATAATCATTCCACTGATTGGAATACAAGAGAGCCAGATACTAAATGATGAGAGACATTTTTGGAAAGGAAAAGTTGTTTTTTTTTGTTAGTTTTTTTTTCTCCTTTTGGGTTAATTTATTTTTGCTTGTATTATAATTCCAATAAATAAATAAGTTGTTCTTATGCGTACAGTAAGAACTGACATCAGTGTTTAGTTTCTCCAGGAAAAAAAAAGGGTCACTAGCTATATTATTATTATTATTATTATAATTATTATTTAAATGGGTTTTCTTTTCCTAGTTGCCGGCTAAAGCCTGACTATAATATTATTCTGCTTTTTAATTCTTCTGTATTCTGTTGTGTTTCGTGGTGCCCGAGCCTGCTGTCGTGTTGCTTACAGTGCCCTCTAGTGATGACCAGTGGAAATGTCATGATTCAATGTGCCGCCCATTCACTCTGTATTTCCTCCAACCAACGCCTCGACAGCAGTGAGTCAGTCAGACGTCGAGCAGGGACACACACACACACACACATACATACACACACACACACACACACAGGACAGGAATGAGAAGCCAGCTTTGAGAGACAATCACAGGTGGATTTTTGATAAAAAGGGAGCATAAGTGTGTGTGTGTGTGTGTGTGTGTGTGTTTGAATTCAAACGTCGGTAGTTTTGCTCAGGTTCTGTCTTTGCTAGAAATGTGAGGTTGTTTTCAAAATAATGGTCATTTTAGGTACCAGGGATTAAAGGTCCAGTGTGTAAATAATTGAGGTTGTAACAAACGACAGTGGCCTTTGCTTATAAGAGAGGACGTAAAACACTCTCTTCGATCATCTCTGCCGTTTCCTTTTTCCCTTCTGTCGTCCGGTTTACACGGGCAAAGAAAGAAAGAAAGAAATTAAAAAAGACATGTCGGCTCTGCAAGGCCTTCGCCTGAAGTACATTTAAAAACAAAAACAAAACAAAGGATGAAACCAGAAAAACAATTCTGATTTTAAAGCAATTTTCCCACTTAGTTCAGTTCAGAGCCTCATTTGCAGTTTGGTGAAACAATTATAGCGACTCAATTTACATATATATTATAAACAAAGACGCAGGACTACAACGAGATGGAACAAACCGACTTCAAACCATCCGATCCTCATAAGAAAAGAGCTAAAATGTTACACACCAGACCTTTTTTTAAATGGTTTATTTAAAATATCCAGTCATCAAAGGGAGCCACAGTTTCTCCTGTACCTCCCAGTGTGTGTGTGTGTGTGTGTGCATCAGTGTTATCCAGTCGTGCCTACAGTACACTCACTTATTTTTGGTCATGTTACGCCCAGGCAGAGCAAGAATGTGCCTTTGAAACAGCAGCTGAGAAACTCGCTAAAAAAAAAAAACACAACCTTTTATTCTAAACAAATAACCCTGGTTAAAAAAACAAAACAACAAACATGTAAACACACACAGCCACAGCGAAGCCTCTGCTTTTTCCTTCTTGTTCAGATGAATATTTTTACTTTGGAACACAAACGCACCACACAGGTATATGAAGTGTATGAATAGTGTTGTGTGTGGTCATAAAAGTATGAACATTTGCCCCCAATAAAAACAAAACCCCGACTCCTTTAAACACAGGCAGCAAGTTTCCTCAGCCCAGGTTTCAAAGAATACACGAGCGTCTTATTTCAGGTGCATGCGCGTTCGTTCACAGTCGTGGTGTCAGCCTTAACTCCCCTCTCTGTCCCCATCAAAGAAAGCCCTCTTAAAGGTCCAGTGTGTAATCAAAGTGCAGCTTTTAACAGGCAGAGGACTTCAGGGGACTACGGTGGCCTGTGCATACCAGGAAAGATGAGCGAAATGCATGATTGTAAAAACATGGTGGCACAAGATGGCAACTGATTCTAAACCCAAGAGAAGCCAAAGAATCTTACTTTAGTAGATTAGATTTCTGCCTATAAACGGTTACACACTGGACCTTTTCTTTAATGCTCTTTGAGTGAATTTGCATCTGATGCAGCTGAAAGCTGGCGTGGCGCCCCCTATCTGAATGTAAAGAGATGATTATTATTATTATTATTAACAAGCCTAAATAAATGTGATGTTTACTATAGCGTGAGATTGCACTCTGCAGTTTCGCTGGCAGACGTGTGAGTGTGGACTCCTCCATCAAAAGGATTTGTAGACTCGTGTTGGTTCTGTTTTAAGAATCTCTTCTTAAGTCGTGGACGGTGGATGGCGGTGTGTGTTTGCTCAGTGACATGAGTCAGTTGTTCTTACAGAGTTTGGCCAGTTGTGAAATATCGGTGTGACCCTCATCCACGAATGTAAAAACCTTCAACCCCCCCTCCCCCCGTCCATTGCCCCGAGCACTGGTTTCCTGTCCCGAGCTCCGCCCATGCTTAAATGATGACTATTAGATGATGTTTTAGTATTTTAATGTACATTAAAAGTGCTCTAGTTTTGTTTTTGTTTTGTTTCTTTTGTATTTCACATGGAGTATGGCCAAATGACAAACTGTACAGTGCAGGTGTTTAAAGGTGATGTATGTAAAACAGCGACGTTTAGCATTGAAAGTCAATCCCACGTCACGGTTGCGAGACTTGACAGTGAAGATGCTGTGTTTCCATCATGGTACAGTTCCGTTTAGTACAGTTTAGAACGGTATGACCCTTGCGTTTCCAATGAGAACCGTACATTTACATGGAGTGTCGTACCAGTGCGACAACAACCAACAACACACCGCAAGACGTCAAGCTTTGCATTAGAAAAGACTGCGGGTGTTTAAGAAACACGGTTTTCTGTCGCCCAATCAGCTGTCTGTCATGGGTCTAGCTCCGCCCATACCAAGGGTGCCCAAAAACTGTCGGGCCAGTTATGTTGCTACTATTCCTAATGGAAACCTCCAAAAATGTGTGCTGAACCAAACTGAACCGTTCCAATCGGCTTTTATACCCAGTGTTCATCCCACCACTGTACTCTATCACCATCACTTATTTTTTTATAAACTTATTTCGTTAAGGTTCGGCAACAGGCGCAGATTGTAAGAGAAAGTGTCTCTGTTTTAGAGCAGCAGCGGAGAACTATCACACGATGAAAGAAGTAGTAAAAAAACATTATAAATGTTAAATATCCGCTAACTGGGTGAAAGATAGTAGGTCTTTACCTCATCACGGTTCATCATCAACATCCTCTACACTTTCACCGCCTCCACCATGAACCCTTGTTCTTCTTCTATTCTGGTGAAGATGTTTTTGAGAGAGGTTGTGGGGCTTTTTAAGCATTATCGGGTGGCGCAAGAAACCAAAACTATGAACCCAGTTGGCGTTCTGCAATCAGTGAAGCCAGTATATTCAGTCTCAACACGTTTCTTTATTGTCTCGTAACACATCATGGTCTCTTTTACGTCTAAACATAATGTGTCTTACATATATCACCTTTAAAAGTTAGATATTCAGATATGAGACGTTTTCCTTGTGTCATAAATGATCTGTTTTTTTTTTTGTTTTTTTTGCCCTTTTTGAGAAGGATCTGATATGGGAAATGTGAATGTTCCATTTTGTGATGTCGTTATTTTTGAGATGCTTTTGCACAATGTTTATAAAGGATTGTGTTTACAGTTTTTTTGTGTGGATGTAAGAAGGGTGAAGTCAGTCCATTCCTGTGCAAACTTGTCTAGATGTTGCTCTCTATTTTTCCAGGCCCCCCGACAGAGAACCAAGCTTGATTTTTATTCTCATAGAAGTAAAAAAAAAAAACATCTTTCACCCTGCCTTTTTTTTTTTCTCCAGACATGCAGTCGCTGATCAGAGCAGAGCAGGCTGGACGTTGTGTGTCAGTGGTCAGTGAACGAAGGTTACACAGAAGCTCAGCCCGCTGTGTCACCATCCGTTTTTGTTCAAACAAACAAACAAATGGGACCAGAGCTCTGACTGAGATCCAGATAAAGCACAACACAATTTTTTCAAAGAGGACTGAGAGTTTTTTTGCAGAGGAATAAGAATAAGAAGAAGAAGTACTGTTTACATCCCCGGCTCCATCGTCTTTGTAAAATGTAAAGGTATGAAAAACGACATTTGCAGTGATCGCAGTTACGTTTCAGAAGTAAATAAATAAATAAATAAATGCTGTATTGATTTTTGTGCCGCTGGTGACTTGTTTGTTTTTGTCCATAATTCATTTCACATTTTTTTATTGTTATTATTATTGTTTCAGGTACAGAATGACAAAAAATGACAAGTTTTTGGCAGGTGAGAAGGTCAGGATTCTTTCACAAATATGCATTTTAATAATTTAAATGTAAATAAGATGATGTGACCACGCTTCGCCCTCACAACAGGGATCCAGGTCATTGGACTTGTTTTCTCTCAGATTGACTGAAAGTGATTTTCTTCATTGTGAAATGTAAATGCACATAAGAAATAATGGCAGGAGAGGTCGTTGACAGGAGGCAGCAGCCTGTTGTTTCACTCAGTCGTCGTATCTGGGCATCTCGCTGTGTTTACCCATATCCAATAATGCATTTTAAAGCCAGTATTGTCCAAAACTGATATTGTGCATCCCTCGAGACAGGTACGTTGTTCCAAACATCTTGGAGAACTGACCACAAATGTTCTGTGGATGTAGTCTGTCTTAACTCTTAAATTAGGACTCTGTGTGGACCATAAAACCACCACTTCCAAAACTCCTTTTTCTCCTTTCCACTGAAGGTCGTACGTTTGGGGTCGTCATCCTGCTGCACAATCACCCGTGTCCACGATGGTCCCGCGTGGTGGATGAGTAGATCGTTTTTTATTTCAAACACACGTTCAACATTTGTGTGGCACAGTGACGCGTTTTGAAAGGAGTAGGCAGAAGTATAAACTTATATGTACTGACCTCAATCCTACTACACTAAATTTACCCATTTACAGTATTTTACACTCCGTATGTTCTTAATGATCTCAGTACAACACAAGAATAAATCTGGCTTTAAACACGACCTTCTTTATCACCGTCCTGCTTTAAACCGCTGTTCTTCATCCTTAAATTTAAAATGTCAACTTTATATATGAGGTGTCTGCTTGTATTTCACAGCTTTCAGGTCGCCATCAAATCCTGACCCAATCCAGAACTTTATTATTATTCCACCTTGTCGTTATTGTATCACCCTCCAACCACGTTTTCAACCGCTTCTATCCAGACTCCAGATGAACCTGGATCCAACAGGTCTCTGTCGGTTCTGAACTCACGGCACTATAGGAGACGGGTTTTTTTTCCGATTTAAAAGGAAAGTAAGCAGGATCTGTCTCTCTTCTGCTACCACATACTGTACCTCTGCATATCCTTGTCTGACCACTGCATCTTTCAAAAAAGACCTTCCAGATGTTGCTGTTTGACCTCTGTCTATCCTCTCACCTCAGGTTTAACCTCCCACACAGCTTTTATACACCTGGTTATAATCCAACAAAATCCCCGACTGTGTGCAAGTCTACTTCTATAAGAACTGATATCTAATCTCATGTAATCTGTCAGTAGTAATATGAAACATCTGTCTTACATTTGCAAGGACAAACAAACAGAGGAGCTGAGAGAGAAGATGAGAGAGCCGTGTGCAGAACTGTCAGCGGTCAGTCACCTCAGCGGCCGCTCACTGACCGCCCTTTGATTCAGTTCTGCCCACCTGCAGCGCTGTTCCGGGCTGTTTGAGGCAAACTCTGGTGCCACTGCAGCGTCAGTACAGAGGAGAGCAGAGGAGAGGAGGTGCAGTGCGGAGGAGGAGGCAACATCACATTAGTCATCTTTGGCTCACAGGTGGAAAACGTGGGGGCTGAGTCACCTGAGATTTCTTTCAAGGATTTGTGCTGGAGGAGAGGAGAGAACAAAGGCTTAAACTCAAGTCCGTGCAGGGACCATGTTGTGTTTTTGTGTCTTGATTTGAAGAAAAGAGAAATGTATCATGTCTTTTCATATATATATATATATATATATACGTATATATATTTAAAGGAGACCATTTATTCAGTTATTCAAAGATTTGTGAGGAGCAAACTCATGAAATGTTTGTGTTGGCCACAGGGGGGAGCTCTCACCGAGCAGCCAGCCAGTGTTTGTGATTTATGAATAGGTTTGCACTATTTTTGGGCCATTTTTGGTCTATTGTATAATTAGCCCACTGATAATTTCACCTAAATTGACTATACTATACTGGGCTTATCAAATGAATTATCATTGTTAATATAAGTTTGCACATTTATTCTCAGAAACATGATAAATGCTGCTAAGTGCACTAAAAAAAAGGGTTTTTTCTATAAATATATATATAAAAACCATGTTTTTTAAAGTAATGCATCTTCATTGGATAATCTTCCCAGAATAGCTCTGAATACAGTAAACAGCCCGTCTGTGGTGTTTAATATTAAATACTTTTAATACTCCATATATATGCAGTTTTATACAGTTATACAATAACACTTTGTCACACTCTGTTCCCCTCAGCTTGTGTGTCTGTGTGTGTGTGTGTGAGAGAGATAAAGTTTAAAAAGCAATAAAATAAGAACCAAATATGGGGCAAATCCCCATGCACACACACACTCACACACACACACACACAGACCCCAGTGGGACCTCCATTTTCTATTTACTGTTGCTCAATAATTCAGTTGGTCCAGAGTGAAGGCTGGAGCTTTCCATCCGTGAGGCGACATGATTGTGTGTGTGTGTGTGTTTTTGTATTTGTCACCTCTTTAGGACATTTTTCTGTCACAAACACTGATCTTGTGAGGACCACTCGTCCTCATGGAAACCAAAACCTGGTCCTAATGAGGAACTGGTTAAATTTAGGGCTCAGATTTGAAGGTTGGGCATTAATTGGTTATGGTTAAGTTAAGGGATAAAGCCTGTCCTGTCTTTGATATGTAAAGTTTTCCTTAACGGTCTGTTGCACATTCATCCCAGAACGTTCTCTTTTGATTTCCAAGAACATTCCTCAAACGTTACTTTTCTACAACCTTTAGAGAACGTTCTCTGTTGGTTCCCAGAACGTTCCTCTAACGTTACGTTACGTTGCTAACCTAACCGTGACCCTGAGGGAATGTTCTCCAAACGTTCGTTTTGGGTTTGGTTGTTACTAACCTTAGGAGAACCTCAGGAGATCGTTGTTTGTTAGTAGGGGATCCTCATAATGTCACTTTTACATTTTAAGGTGAAGACATGTTGTATGTTTGGTATGAGGTTTCAGTTTAAACTCTCCAGGAAATGTAATGACGTCATGGAAACCTGTGTGTGTGTGTGTGTGTGTGTGTGTGTGTGTACACACCTCTATCTTGAGGACCAGATTAGACTCTACAGCCTGTCCTCACAACTTCAAAGAGCTGTGTGAGGATTAACTGTTGGATTTGTGGTTGGGATAAAGGGCGAGAGAATATGTTTTGCCAGTGAATGTGAAGTGTGTGTGTGTGTGTGTGTGTGTGTTAGTCCAGACGGGTCCATTAGTATTAAAGTTGTTTTTGACGACAGTTAGCTGGTAAGTGCATGTATTGATTCGGGAGCTTATTGACGTCCATTTTTTTCCATTTGCACACTAAACAACACATGATAGTGAAGGAGTGAGTGAGGAGTGAGAGAGACAACATGCTCTCTCTCTCTCTCTCACACACACACACACAGTGGTAGATTAGATTATTGAATTGGGTTACTATGCTGCCTGTGTGACTGTAAACATGCTGTGTGTTCACTCAGGTAATGTGACATCTGCTTACGCACTCAAACACACACACACACATACATATTTTCTGTGAATGTAATCAGATTGCTGACTAACAGTAAACTCATCAGTTTCCTCCCTCGCTCCGTCGTTGCGTCAGATGCTTTGATGTGTCTGAGACGACGTCGTCATCGGTTTAGAGCGTGGCTCAGCGAGTAAACAGTTGAATATTTGGGCCAAAGCATGGAATCTACAACAAGAATAGTGCCTTAAAACGTCTTCAGTCAGAAACAAAAACCCATTTCTAGCAGCAGAATCTATCTGAATCAGTTCACTTTTTTTTCCAGAATAAAAGCTCTCAACTCAATAGGAAGTTTTAGAAGATAAGCAAATCATTTCTGATCATTTGTTAAACCCTCTGCCGGGCTGAAGCTGACCACTGCCTCTCTCTCTCTCTCTCTCTCTTACAGCTTCTACACGTTTACACGTGCGTTTGAAGGATCACTCACTCACACTCATCACTCTAGAATAAAAGAACATCATCATGTTATCTATAAATATCAAAAAGAAACCTCTGCTCTCAGGATATTTATCCTCCATTATGTGCAACTTATCTTAATGATTACGCATCCAGATATTATCTCTTTGGAGATAATTAACATTTAAATTATTTCCATCTGAAATGTTAAACAGATTTGTGACAAATTTTAATGTGTTATTATAACACATTTTACATCCATCTGGCTTTGCTGTTTAATGTCCTTTTTTTTTTATTCAGAGAAAGTGTCGTATAGACCCTGTTGACTTTGTTACCCTTTCACACATAATGTGGAATAAACGACATCAAACTTGAGTGTGAAAATCACTATAAAAACACATGGACTCACACAGAAACACAGTCCTGAGGATTCACTCATTCATTCATGGAAAAATATGAACACAACAACTTTCTGTGGCCATTTCTTTTAACTATAAATCTATAAAACAAAAAAGAAAATGGTTCACAAACTTGAAAATACTTGGTAACAGTGGTAAGTTTTCTTCATGTAACTTTGTAAATTTAAGTTTGAATTGTTAACAACAATCACACGCGACATTTGAGTCCAATATAAATGGTGTTCTTCCTTCCTTCCTTCCTTCCAACCTCCCTCCCTCTTTTCTTCCTTCCTTCCTCCGTCTGTCCTTACCTCATTCCTTCCTTCCTTCCTTACAACCTTCCTTCCATCCTTCCTGCCTCCCTCCCTCTGTCCTTCCTTCATTCATTCCTTCCAACCTCCCTCCTTCCTTCATTTTTCCTTCCCTCCCTCTTTCCTTCCTTCCTCCCTCCCTCTTTCCTTCCTTTCTTCCTTCCTCCATCTGTCCTTCCTTCATTCATTCCTTCCAACCTTCCTACCTCCCCTCTCTCTGTCCTTCCTTTATTCATTCCTTCCAACCTCCCTCCTTCCTTCCCTTCCTTCCTTCCTTCCTTCCTTCCTTCCTTCCTTCCTCCCTCCCTCCCTCCTCCCTTCCTTCCTCCATCTGTCCTTCCTTAATTCATTCATTCTAACCTTCCTTCCATCCTTCCTGCCTCCCCCCTCTGTCCTTCCTTCCTTCATTCCTTCCAACCTCTCTGCTTCCTTCATTCCTCCTTCCTCCCTCCCTCCCTCTGTCCTTCCTTCCTTCCCTCTTCTGTCCATCACATTCTTTTAAATCCAACATAAACAGTGTTTCTTTCTTTCTTTAAAAAAGAACAAAAAACAGATGAATAAATCTGCATTAATGTGTATCCCTCAGTGTATCTGTGGATTATTTGTGGATTATCTGTGGTGGATTATCAGAAGTTTACCTGGTTGTCAAATGTCAATGTTGGTGTTTAGGACTTTGTTGTTGCTACATGTCAGTCAACAGTGTTACATGATCCTCATGATCGCAGTGCAACAATGAAACCATGAATAACTGTCATAATGTAACAGTGAGAGGGTTAGTGAGAACTGAACAGCAGCAGATGATTCTCATTCTTTCTCCTCTCTCTCTCTCTCCCTCTCCCTCTCCCCCTCTCTCCCTCTCTCTCTCTCTCTCCCTCACCCTCTCAGTGTGCAGCAGCTCTGCTTTGACGCTGAAGTGAAGCCGCTCTTTTTTCGGCTCCGTGGCTCAGAGGAGGAGAGAGAAGTCAGCACAGAGGTAAGAAGCAGGAGGATGAAAGACACACACACACACACACACTGAGAGAGAGCTTATGAATGAATGAGTGGATGAATGAATGCAATTAGGAGAGAGAGACAAGAGGTCGTGAGAAGACGTACAGCCTTTAATTTTGAAATCCAGTTGCGCACAGACCTGCCTCCATGATCCACAACAGTCCGAGCTTTTAATGTGAAAGTGCAGCACTGTGTGTGTGTGTGTGTGTGTGTGTGTGTGTATTTGTCTGTGTGTGTGTGTGTTCAATGGCTCACTGGAAGAAAAAGGCTGAACCTGTTCACATGTGTGTGTGTATGTGGAAATGTGCGCTACTGCCTAAAGCTGGACCGATATAAAACGACTATATATATATGTGTGTGTGTGTGTGTGTGTGTGTGTGAGAGAGAGTCTAAATGAGCCTGCAGCGCTTCTCACTGTGCATTTGGGGAGAGGAGCGGTCCTCTGAGGATAGAGAGACCACGGGCGTCTCTCTCTCTCTGTGTGAGAGAGTGAGGAGAGAGAGAGAGAGAGAGAGAGATCTACACTCACCATGACTTGTTCAGGTATCACGTGTACATACAATAAAGAGTCCAGTGTGATCTTCTTCTTCTTCTGCTGCAGCTCTCTCATAAAGCTGTGACATGTTGTATGTTCAGAGATTTGAGATCTTTTTTTTTTTTTTTATCATTTAAAACCACTCCGGTCAGTCATTCATTCTCCTCTGACCTCTGACATCAAGGAGACAGCTGCACACTGGACATTTTTGGGACATTCAGAGGTCACATCATGGTGATGTGTGATAACCCAGTTTCGGAAAATCCTCAGGATCAAGCCTCTCTGACGCCACATTCAAAACCCCCCACTGAGATTACATTTGTGGCTCATTCCTATGCTCGGTGTGTGAACTTCAGCATCTACACACCCAGTCTGCTGCCACGTGATTGGCTGACTAATGAGCAGTGTACCTTTTAAACTGACGATCTGATACGTGTGTACAAATCTTTCTGTCTCTGATGTAAATCCAGGAGAATTTGATTTGGTTTTTCACAAGTGGATAAATCATGGTTCTCCTGAGGACAGCAATGTTAAAATATATTGAACAGCCACCAGGGGGCGACTGCAAAGAGAAGTCAGTTTGAACGGAAGTCAAATGACCGAACACTTCTGGATTGCTTCCGATTCTTCCGATACATTTTGAATGAAACAGAAATGAATTGATGGCGCCCTCTATGTTACAGCTGTCCCACCCTGTAAAACACCCTGGCATTCTCATCCAGTCTCGCCTGCAGCGCAGAAGGACGGGTGGTGGTGAAGGAAACCGCCACGGTACCACAGCGTCCTTGGGGAAGACAATGGCAAAGACTTGAGAAGCAGTGAGAAGTGTCATCACCGCATGTGGGGGAGAATAGAGAAGGTCGACACTGGATATTTTCAGCCATAAATGAACTCAGGTTCATTTTAATATGATTCATAAATACCCGCCTGGCCGTCTGGTGCGTTATTCTCTGCATCTGCGTCCAGACACGTCTGAGATTATAGTGTGATGATGACTGAGCTGCATGACTTTTGCCCTTTTAATTGGGGCCAATTGAATTTCACCTCATGTCTCATTCAAAACATTGTAAGTGGACATTTTCTGAACGCTCTCCTTTTTTTATTTTTTATTTTTTTTTTTAATGGCAGAGCTTTTAAAGTTTTTTTTTTTGATGGATGGTTAATTCATATATCGTACAATGAGTTGCAGTGAGGGAGAATCACAGGGTACCTCGCGATATGATACGTGATACATGGTCCACGATACCACTAATATCACGATACAGCGATTCTGTGTAACTGGAGAAAACAAAACGTCAGTGCAGGATTTATCTTTTATTCACAACATGGAGAACAAAGTGCATAAAGTCTACGTATTGAACGTGACCCACCCCTAAACACCAGCCACTGCATTTGAACTTTGTCTTTCTTAGCCTCCTCTTGCGTCACTGGTATACACTTTCATCACCTTCTTGTCCAATCACCATGAGGCTCATTGTCCCGGACTCTTCCACCGCTCTGAGATCAATATGAGCGATTACGAGCTTGGACTTGTAAGCAGTGGGGATTTTCCACACCAGCTGCAAATTGGGGTCAGATTTTACCAGCATACGACGCCCCCGCACTGCCCCCAACTCTCCCTTGCTCCCCCTCACTTATCTCTCTCAGCCCACGTCTTGGCATTTTTCAAAACAAGGCATTGGGTGTTTAGTTAGAGGGGGTTTACCTTCTAAGAAGACAAAGTCAGAGACACATGCACGGCATTTTCATCAACAAGACATTTCATCGCAGGAAGCAAAGAATGATAATGTCATGGACGACCTTACCATTTGGAAGTCGAACATTTTGTGTTTAAACCTTCCCATGACATAAAATGACCCTCAAAGAAGAAGCAATGTAATTAATGGATGGATGGATGGAGAATCCAGTGCAACCCACTTAGCCACAAGGCTTCAGATTAATCATGTCACTATTGTTTGTTATATTTCATTCAGGCTTTGGGCTCTAGACACCTTATCTCCAATGAAGGACAATCTTAACACTTCAGCATACCAAGACATTTTTGGACAAAGCGATGCGTCCAACATTTTGGCAACAGTTTGAGGAAGACCCTTTTCTATTCCAACGTGACTGTGTCCTAGTGCACAAAGCGCAGACAATATACGTAGATGATGGTTTGACTTTGAGTTTGAACCCAAAACCCATCGAGCACTATTGGGATGAACCGGATCAGAGATTGTGAGCCAACATCACTGCCTGACCTCATCGATGCTCTACAGAATGAATGGGCACTAATTACCATAGAGATCCTTTAACATCTTGAGGAACGCCTTCCAAGAAGAGTGGAAGCTGTTACAGCTGCAGAAGGAGACCCAAGTCCATATTAAAGTCCTGCATGTGTATTTGAATACGTCCTTGTTGGTGTAACTGTTGGAAATATCTATTCTTTCTTAAAGAGGAATAGAAATAAGGTGTTTTTTAAGTCCTGTATTGTTTGTAGGTGCCTTTTTCCCCTCCATTCTCTCAGTGAATCATGTCCTGTCCTCGCTCCAACAGAAAACACGTGGAAGCTTAATCTGGTCTCCATCCTCACATGAATCTATTTTTAGATGTGAGGCATTACATCAAACGCGTGTTGTATATTCTTCTTGAGGTGACCACCAGAGTTTCTCGAAAGCCTTAACGCACGACCACAGAATCTGAAACAGCACAGGTTGCCACTGCGCCCCTCTGAGTCACCAGATCGCTAAATCACGGTTAATCCGGGCTGATCGGACAAGTGTATTCAGCCTGAGCATTTTCATTTATATGCAAAATCAGAGCAAATGTTGGAGGTCAATGTGTTACCAGAAATGGAGCAATGGGAATGTGCAATTTGAGCGTGACTGGTCAACAAATCAGACATTTTCATTCAGCATGAGCTGCAGGTCCCACGTACCTGTTAAACATCTGCCATAATGAAGACAGCAGGTTGAAAGCCATCGATTCAGAAATGCATTCAGTTCTCGCCCCATTTGGATTTTCCAAACACGTGCTGCTGCTGCTGCTGCTGCTGCTGTGGCTGCGGCTGCTGCTGCTGTGTGAGTTCCTTTTGCTCTCAGGCATGTGCAGGGTTTGTATGTTAGCACACAAACTCACGGAGGCCTCCACACCAACAGCTGGCTGATGAGAGTATTGATCTAAAGAGCTGTTTGACATGGAGCTAAATGATTGTGCCAATAGCAAACACACACTAAAGTGCACTCACAGTCTGCATCCACACAGAAACACAACTTGCATTTCACAGCCAAACAGCAGTAAGAGTTACGACTTAAAAATAGCAAACCACCGTGTGTGTGTGTGTGTGAACTTGACAACGTGATTCTGTTATGTGCACAAGCTGTAAACCCAAAATAATGAATGCTGAAAGTGAAATTGTGAATTAATTTACAGTAAGTGTAATGTGTTCTAAATTACAAGGACCAGAAAAGAGGAGAATCAGGTGGAGGCAGAATCTACTTAATGAAAAGAGGAAATAAAATGAATACAGCAACAAACTTCATACTGTAAGGCTTCAGGATAAACTTTACAATGTTTTTCAGACAGTTTGAAGACTCACAGCTCTGTACAATTGCTTTTTAATCTTAAAGGCGACATAGAATGCTTGTATCACACATATATGTTAGTTATGGAGGTCTACTTACATATATTAACTTATTTTCATGATTAAAAACCTCCTAATCGCTGCAAACGAGCCGATCAAAATATCTTCTCACTGACGCTTTCGTCAGCTGCGCTGTTTCAGACCAAAACCACACCCCCAGAACGTGGACTGTGTTGTGATTGGCCAGCCAACGAGACCTTTCCCACTGTCCTGTGATTGGCCAGGTACCTGGAAGTGACGTAATAGATAGGCCAGCTCTCAGATACACAGCTCCCCCTCTGGCACAGTGGATGCTCTGCATCTCAGCAGCTACAACGAGAGTAGTTCTTCTTCTTCTGCGGTTGAATGTACGCAACTGGATGTGCCCGGACTAGTGCCTGCACCAGGAGGCGCTACGGTGGTGAGAGGAGTGGTGAGGATTTCTGATGACGACATCAAATTAAGGAAGTGCAGATCCCAGGAAAACAAGACAACACTATTTTCTCAGCAGTGGCTGAACTGTTTGTTCTGAAACTTTAGGGTTTCATAAACGAGGTAATGACGCAGATACACACACACAAACGCAGCGTTAATTGGAGCTTCCGGTCTATGTCGCCTTTAAAACACACACATTTACCCCATAAGTTTCAATATCACTCAGTGAAATGTATTGCTGATGTGAAAACTTGTACTGATTTGATTCAAGTTTAAAAAATATTGATAAATATAATAATTATTAATATACTGGGGTGCGTAGACCTCAACTTTAATAATGAATAATTTTATCATTTCACCCTTACTTTCCTTTTCCCCAGCAATAATAATGTCTTACTTTTTTATTATTATTATTTATTTTAGTGTGTCTTGGACCTTGAGTCTGAAAATAAAGCTTATCTATCTAACTATCTATTGAAAACATTTAGAAGTAGAAGTTGTTTTCAATCTTACTAAGTTTATTAAGAAATAGAATTGCTGTTCCCCCCTGTTTCTAGTCTTTTTTGCTAAGCTAGGCTAACCCCAATTCCAGCTCCTATACTCATAAATAGTTTAACATTTTTAGAAAAAGTGTATTTATCTAGTAAAATATGTTTTAATGTGTACTAAAGTTCATGTACTTTACTAACTTTTGGCCATGTAGTCACCTTAATTGTGTGTTGTTCCCAGTGTCTGTGCTACACTAAGCTAACAGACTAACTGAAGGTAATTAAGCTAACAGACAAACAGAGGTTAATTAAGCTAGCTGTGGCTGTAGCTTGATATTAATCACAGGCTCAGTGTGAAAAATAAATGGACATCAAACTCCTGCTGAGGCTTTATTTTGTCATGTTGTTTCATTACTTTTCATTTTCTGGGAATATATAATATTCTGCGGCTGTGTTGTCAACCGAACACAGTCCCCCCCCAACGCCCCGTGGGCTCCTAAAATCCTCGTCTCTGCTGTGCCACATTTTTGGTTTGTGGTTGTTGGATTAAATATAACTCAGAATATGGAAATATGCACCAAAAATGCAAAACTAAGTGACATGATAAGGGCTTGAGGTGAGTTTTGGCTTAAACGTATTCCTTCCTTATTAATTATGCAGTAAAAAGAGACCAAACAGCTAAATTCTGCCCTGCGGCCACTGAGCAAATTAATCTGGCCATGAGCGTGTACAAAATACTTTAAAAAAAGACAGCTTTATTGGACACATGCTGCATGTTTGGCTCCTAAAATCCCATTAATTTAAATGTGGGTTTTAATATTCAATCGCAAACATGGTGTTTTAAAAGGTTTAAATGTCACTGATTATATTCAAGTTGAGTTATGTTGCTTCTTCCTTCTCGTTTTATTTGGCTTTTATTTGTCTCCTAGTTGTACATTTGGGCTTTGAACTACATTTCCCATGGGCACTCGCACAACAAAGCACCACAGCTGTACTTGATGTCGTTAAAACGCTGGTGATTCTGTTTGACAAACATTTGCTGGAAGACAGTCTGGGCACGAGTATGTTGCATTTTCTCTTGTATTTTATTCTGCATTCTGTGGATTTGTTGCTCTTTTTGGAAGTATTTACTTGAACCTGCCTGGGAGCAAAGCAGCAGGACATGTTTGAAGGGTAATTATGTCAGTTTTTTTATCCCAGTTTCTTACAAAACACAAATATTCATCTATTCCGAACTGCCTACCCCACTTAACTATCTACATTGTCGTTTCTTATTTTTACTTTTATATATATATATTTTTATTTAATTTTATTTATTTAATTTTTATTTTTATTTTTATTTTTTTTTCCTCTCGCTTAGTGTTTTTATTTATGTATTGTACGGTGTCCTCGAGTGCCCAGAGAGGCGCCTCCAAATAAAATGTATTATTATTATTATTATTATTATTAATAAATATTTGTGAGCAGGTTCCCAGAAAACATTTGAAACTGATTTTGTATCGTCTACAAAGCTCTCACAGAGGTGTCAGAGCTGTTTTCATTAAATTACTGCAAAAGTAAACCTTGTATTTAAACTCACAACAATCACATTTACATTTTCTTTGTGGAATTATTGTTGAAAGTGCCTCAATTTCACTTCATTCAAGTGATTACCTCAGGTTTTCTTCATATTTTCAATATGTTTTCGATCTCATTTTCCCACATTTCAACCTGTTTGTCCACATTTGCAGTTTAATGGTCAACCTCTGCCAGGTGTCCACTGATAGACTTGTGTTTCTTTTGATAAAATACATTGAATTATATTCAAATTTGAGTGTAAATGCATGTGTAGAATGAGGAGGGGAAAAGAATAAACAGATTCATATAACTTCACGTATTTAAATCAACTTGGTTCAGCACCAGATGAGGGACGGTTTTGTTTGAGTTAAGAAATATTGGCCAATTTATAAGTGCCCTTTGCTTGTGAGAGATTTATAAGGATTGAGTTTAAGACTGGAGCAGGAAGATTTGTCAAATCAAAGATTTAAGTCGCAGTAGAAACACATTGACATCACTCTACGATGTTAGAGAAGCGTTGAAAAGCGTTTAAAGAAGTGTTTTTATTTGACCAGAAACATGATGCAAGGACACAATAGCCTGTAAGTTCAGGCTCACGTGATGGTGTGTCGGGAGGAAGTGCAGAGGAGAGATAACTAGGACAATTAATGATGCCTTTATTTCATCCATCCCGCTGACAGAAGATGAAGGTAGGAAAAAAAGAGTCGGAACACTTGAGTAATTCATCTTTTTCTCTTTCTCCTTCTCAGTCCATCTTCGTACAACAGCTCCCAGACAGTGGAGAGACAGAGGGAGCACAGGAGGACATAAAGAAAGACGGGGATAAAGAAGAAAGGATAAGTCAACGCAGGAGGTGACGACTGAAGGAGGGACTGTAATGATGGCTGAGGCACCTGAGCAGCAGCAGCAGCAGCTGGAGGAGGAGGAGCAGCAGCAGCAGCAGCAGCAGCGGCAGGAAGAGGAGGAGGAAGAGGAGCTGGAGGAGCAGGAGTTGGTGGACACTGTGGACACGACAGAGCCTGATGAAGAGTCCGAAGAGCTGAAGGAGAGCGTCCGCCCACCACCGCCGCGACCTCTGCTGTCCTTCAGGTCCATGAGCAGCGTCGACCCAGAGGACGACTCCCCCAACATGATTGTCTACAGAAAGGTAAGAACAAAACATCATCGACGTCATCAGCTTGTTTTTGAGCTCAGTGTGAGCCAGGAATAGTGTTGGCCAAGATGATCAGCTTTCACTTTACTTTTAGAAACAGGCATTGGAAAGAACCCTTTTCTGCAAAGTCCAAACTCAGACGCCCTGACACCTTGAAAGATCTTTTTTAAGGTCTAAAATCTCTCTCGCTCAACAACAAACTGGGCTCAGGCACTTTTCGCACACATATGCCACGTTTGTCCATTTGTCAAAAATGTCTGAGTGAAAGTGTGTTTCAAAGCTGCAGTTTGCTGCCAAAATAGCGCTGAGATGGGAAAATTCAAGGTTTGAATAATTTGCTAAATGGGTGGTTTCAGGAAATAAATGTGTTGGCACTTTGTCTTTATGGCTTATTAAAGTGTGGATGGAGAGGAAGAATACTTTCTGGAGTCACTGTAAGTGCTCTGTTTTGTACGTTTTACTGGTTTAGCTGTCAGGGTATCACAGATAATAAAGTACACATACATTATTTTTCTG
The DNA here is from genome assembly GCF_019176455.1 of Solea senegalensis. Taxonomy (NCBI): domain Eukaryota; kingdom Metazoa; phylum Chordata; class Actinopteri; order Pleuronectiformes; family Soleidae; genus Solea; species Solea senegalensis. The sequence continues at coordinate 15,008,561 of NC_058037.1, read as the reverse complement.
TCCCTTTGAGGACCGACTGATAATGAGGGGTGTACATAATACCAGCAAGGAGAACTGTGTTTTTAAGAATTATTGTTATCCTTTTATGGGTAAAACAACTACAGGGGAAGACACTTGTCTTGTCAAGATCATCCAGCCAGTCTAATTAATCAATCGAACTTGAAAGCATGGGTTACATGTTAAAAACAGCAGTGGAGAAAAAGTTTAAGAAAAGAAGTGAGGAAATGCTATCATGGAACTCTCAAACAGACTAAAATAGATTCAAATATTAATGGGTGATCTAAACAAGAGGTAAAAGAAGGTAAAAATGAATTAATACATGAATTGTTACCGATAAAAGGTAATGAAATAGACATGTGAGTGAATAAGTAAGTAAATAAATCAATAAATTAGCTACTATATGAGCGATGAAAGATACGAAAAACTAGAACATGATAAAATAATGAGCAGTAAAATAGAGAATTAAAAAATTGGTTAAAGGACACTAAAAGGGAGCATAAAATAAATGAATGAATGAAATAAAAGTGTATAAATGGATAATAAAAATCCTTTGTGCTTCTAAACTTTCAGGGTCATATGTGTCTGTTGAACTCCTGGATTATTTTATGGCAGGAGCTTTTTGTGTTTTCTGGACAGATGGTGGCAGCAGTGAAAGTGTTGGTAAAAGATAATTCATTCAATTCTGGGTTTTTAAAACAGGAAACATAATGACAAGCAAAGTGGGCTAATTAATGAGGGTAAAAAAAAAACACAGCGGTGATTTTCAAGATGCTACCTGAGTCACCTCTGCTCTCATCCTGACAAAACATCTGGCTCATTAATTTCTAGGAAAGAAGGATAAAACCCCTCGGAGGGGAAACTGTAATTGTTCGTCACGGGTAAAATGCCAAGTACATTGAAGCTGTAGTGCGTAACTTTTAAATATGAACTAATGTCAGTTCACTCGGCACCGATTAAGTCTATCATCTCCACACGGGTTTAGATCTGTTGTGGCCTGGTGGCATTTCCACGCTGCACACAGGAAGTGATTTGTTTCATGTCAAGGCGGATGAAGGCAACAGCAACATTGTGCTAGTAAAGCATGACAACACAAAAGGAATTCACAAGAGAATTCTAATTCTTTTCATTCAGTAGTTTGACAGGAGAAAGGCTCTGTGTCCCCGCCCGCCCTTGTGCTGCTGGTGTATACACACAAAAGCTCCCTCAGTCAGGTCTGGCTTTGCTTTCAGATGAAGAAACAAATACTGTTATATTGTTATAGTTATTCTTCTTCTTTTTCCACCAAATGAACTGCGTTTTCGAGAGCCTTATCATCCCCCAAAACTCACGATTTTTTGTGGCCTCATCAGACCTATTGGAAAATGTATGTTTGAAAGTGGGAGGGGCTAGAAACTGACGCCAAAAAACTTCTATTAGGTCGTCCGGTGTCAGGTTTGAGCGTACTGTACGCTCATGTGCGTACAGTACATGAGCGAAACTTGGTTTGAATGCTGACTCATTTTCTTAAATATGTCCGTCCACACGGAACCCCACCCCCCAGAAGACTCAGAATGCTGTAGTATGTATGCCAGGCCTGTAAGTGGCGCTGTAAAGCTATGCCACAAAATGTGAATATTCCTGGGTTTGTTTTTTTTTGCCTTTGTGGTCGACTCCTCACCTTTGACCTCATTTATAGTGGGGAAGCGCGGAGGGCTGGGGATCATATCTCATAAAAAGAAGGTCCAGCAGGGTAATATTTGCCCTAAAAATGACCTGAGAATGAACGCATGGGTGCGTGAATAAAGACATCCTCTCCCCCCCCGCAGTGTTTTGTTACGATAGATGAACTCTGGGAGAGAGAGACGGTTAGCGTGGTGCTGTGATGCTCGCAGCAGCGGGGAGGCGGTGGGTGATGTTGCTGTTCTCAGTATGTGGGGAGGACACCAGGCCACGAACACCGTCTCTGTGTCAGCAGGCAGCTCATTTGTCGTCACAGTAAAAACACACATTTTGATAAAAAATGATGTAAAACAGGGACAGAAGACAGAGGAAATTGAAATGACTCTCTGGTTTCCTCCCACAGTCCAGAAACATGCAGATTAGGTTAATTATACACTTTAAATTGACCGTAGGTGTGAATGTGAGGGTGAGTTTGGATTGGCTGCAGCTCACCACGACCCTCATGTGGAGGATAAAGTGGTAGACAATGATTGAATGAATGAATGAAATCCCCTTTGTAATGAGGAGAATTTGGCTGAACTACTTGTTTACTTGTGTCAACAAATGGGGACAGGAGTCCGCTCGTCACACGGAGCTCACGACTGCACTTCTCTCCACCCACGTGGACACGATTGATTAATAACACTCTTCAGAACTGCTTGTTGCACGAGGCAGTGTGTGTTTGTTAGAGGCCGCCCGACAGCAAGCGCAACATGGTGACGGCACACGATAAAGATGGAGCAGCCTTGGGGAGAAACTCCTGGTGGGATTTATTCTGCTAAAGTGAGCTACATAATTTTTTTTATTTAAGGTGTTAACGTGTGAAAGTTTTCCTTTTGGGAAAAAAACGTTGTATCATCCAGATTATAGGAAGTGAAAGTTACATTTTGGATTCCTTCCATTCATTTTCCTTCTGCTGATGTCTGGTTTTCCTGCTGTGACTGATCCTCAAAAGGAGTCAGTTCTCACAAGTCTTTTTATGCTTATGTTCAATGGTCCACTGTGTGAGAAATTGTGACATCTAGTGGCGAGACTGCAGAGTGCAACAAATGGACGATTCCTCCTTTTCCCAAGTGTATCAGGGAACTGTGGTGGCTCTTTCCTTATGTACATAGGAAAGTCAAAGGCTAATTCTTAGGTTATATACAAATCCATACCATGTTCATTTTAAAGCATCTATACACTTGAACACAAATTTATGTGTAGCTTATGGAAGTGCGACGATATGCCACAATACAATATAATTCCGATATTTAATTTGTGATATATTATCTCTATTTATGTCACAATATCATCACAGTATATTAGTCACGATACGATATCATCACGGTATTTAAGTCACGATACAATATCATCATGCTATAGCTTATGCAATAAGAAGCAGAATGTCTGCTGTAACTTAGTTACAACAAATTGGACATTTAGGGAAATTTAAAGTGTGTATGCATAGTTGTGTGTGTGTGTATGTATATGTGTGTGTGTATATATTATTATTACATTATTATTACATGTCATTTAGCAGACGCTTTTATCCAAAGCGACTTACAATGGAATTGAGTACAGTCAGCGAGGGGTGGAATCGAACTTGCGACCATTGCGACCATGATGTTTTTCGCACATAGGGTACCGGTCTTAACCACTGAGCCACTCCACCACATATATGTATATATATACATATATATGTATGTATATATATATATATATATATATGTATATATATATATATATATATATATATATATATATATATATATACATATATACATATATATACATACATATATACACACACACACATATACATTCACACACAACTATGAAGTGTGTCATACTCTAGAAAGGTGTTCATTTCAAGTCTTTTAGTTTTACTGAAATACTTTATACAAACACACTTAAGCCTCAAAGAATGTGTAGTTACAGATTTGCTGTATGTTGTTTTGGCTCAGTGACATCTACACACACACACACACACACACACACACACAGAAGTGTAACAAGTGGACTGTCTCTGCTGAAATACGCGTGTGTAATTCTGCTTCGTTGTTTTATCAATGGACTTGGTGCATTGATTTTCAGTTTTTACGACTGATTGTCTGACACTCACACACACACACACACTGACCTTTTGAGCGTAACATTTTATTTCTCCAGGAGAGAGGGAGGGAATTTTATAGTGTTAAACAATTACAGTGAAATTAATGCACTGTATGTTTTCACCCTGCTTCTAAGGGACAGGACTTTTTTATACCTGTGTGTCCACTATATATAAAAAAACTATAAACGGAATTTAATTGTATTCATACCTGGGGAACTCAGCACAGACTATCCAAAATTAGGCTTTGTAAAATAAAATAAAATGTAGTGTATGTGCTGAAAACGACAAGAGGAGCAGCAGGAACTGTGACAGCAACAGCCACTGTCACTTTTGATAAATGAGTTCACGAAGCAGGCGAAAGAGAGAGGAGAAAACTGGAGAGGACAAAAGCTTGTGTTTCATACACACAGTGAGGGTTGCCTCAGATGAATCACAGTAAAAGAGCACATATGTTATATGTAGTTTATATGCTAACCTTGTAGATTTACAGTGCATTTCTCAGCTGTGCACACTGATGCTTTTGTGTTGATGTTACCCCAAAGAACGCACAATATTTGTTTATAGTTGTAGAGAAATAGAGATACAAGGATAAGCCCTGACCTCCAACCCTACACTGTTAACTATTCTTACAATTTCACAGGCTTTAATGTAAACAAAGTGACGTCATTATCATTTTACAGATTTAATTGTGATAAAAAATTCTACTTAATTCCATATTTCTGTGTTTTATTGTCTATTTTTTTTGTATTTTTACTGACTTAAACACAGTATTTTGTATTTATACATTGATTTACCATGTTATACTGGATGCAGTGCAAAATTCCCATGAAGTAATGGTAAAATATAGTATTAAGAAGTGAAGTACTGTGAAGCAGTAATATACAGTGTTTTACAGGGAAAGGTTTCTTAAAAATTAAGTACAAATATAAAGCTCTTGGAGTTACACCATTATCACCAACATTTAAATACAATGGTGTAAATAGACGGCCAGTGGTGAAGCTCACGCACCACTGAGAGCCACGGTTTGAGAAACGTGGCTGTTATAAATACAGTATCTCAGTCACTGTAATTTGCTGTGAACGTAATGCAACCAGTCGCCAGTACAATGCAGTCAATAATAAACAACACCATTTTTTTTTTATTGTAGCTTTAATACAGTTTGAGAAACATCACACAAGTCACTGAAGACTTTAGTGAGAGTTTATTACAAGTAAGTTTTATATTTTACTCACTGTCTTATTAGCTTTATTTTCATGTATGCATTACTGACATTGACATTATAAATTGTATGCCAGCCAAGCTACTCATTCACTTCTACACAAAAGTCTGCTTTATTATGAAATATGTATTTACGCACATATGTATACGTATGCCTGGCTGCCCTGGACTGTGGTCCCATTTGTCTCTTTGGATAAGTCATCAATCATCTTAGAGCGTGAGGGGGAAGGGAAATGTAAATCGTGGTCCTCTGACAAGCCTCTGGGACACAAACCTAAAGCGCCACTTGAAAATAATGGAGTTTTGCGAGGAATGAGGAGAGCTCCTCGATGTACACGCCGACCTTTCACTCACGCAGGGTCACTTTTCGTCTTCTTCTTTTTAAAGTTTCTCTGTGGTCGGAGATTGAAAGGAAATAAGAGAATAGGAGAAGTGATAGTGGTCAGTGCTTGAAAACTAATCAGGATAAGAAGTGAAGCCTCTCGTCGTCAGGGAACCATTCATCTGCTAAGAAAAAGATGTCTCTCTTCTGTCTCTGCTTCCTCCCTCTGTTTCACCCTCACTCATCCTCACTTACCTGTGTTATTAGCAATTAATTTATGTCTATTCTACTAATAGTCTTTTTCTCTTTTGCTTCATTTTCATATTCTGCACAGTGGTTTTAATGCACTGTGTCTCCGTTTGTGTGAGATGAAGTCATCACTCACTCATGTTGTTCATCGTCAGTATCATTCAAACAGAATTCACGCGTGAGTGCACAGTGTTGACACACATTTTCACCCAAACGGTGTGTGAGTCTGTGTATGAACACCGTTTCCCTTTTAGACCTTGGGAGTTGTGACTAGAATACAGGTTAGCTTTGGTTATGGTTTAACTTAGTAGAGATATCAGTGACTGTGCTCACAAAGATAGAGGGTACAAGTACAGTATGTGTGTATGTGTGTGTGAGGGACCATGAATAAGTAAAGACCGCTGATGCAGAGCATGTGTGTGGCTGCTGTTTGCGTGTGTTTGGACAGCACTGCGCGCTCCGTATCGCTCCCCCCTTTTCATTATATTCCAAGCGCTCTGGTCTGACAGTAGCAGCTGTCGAACTGCAGATGTGTTTACGTAACGAGCTGTTTATACAGATTTCATGTTCTCATATTCCTGCGAGCTGCCGGAACGTGCCGGGGAAAGAGAGAGAGCGGGGAGGCTGAGGAGGAGCCATTGTCAGGCAGAGAGAGTGAATGTTGGATGCAGCAGCTGCACAAACCCTCAAGTCACCACTTTTAATCATGTATATATATTTTTTGCTTGAAATGACACCTAATACCAAGAGCAGTTGTTTTTTTTTCCAATATTCATATTGGATTTGAAAGGTTGATCCTGTATCTTTAGTTAGAGATGAGCAGAAGAGATTATGTGCAGGACAGTTCCAACACAACACTACAGCGGAACCACAACTTTACTTCACTGAAGATGGTGTATCTTGCCAGTGTTTGGTCATTTTTGCACTTCAAAGTTTAACAACCCTCATGGTAGCACCTGTTGGTAACAGTTCTGTGACTTACAGAGCACAGAGACAGTTGACACGCAGACATTAGGACACAATAGTATTTAAATGTGTGCAAAATACCACAGCGAGCATTGTAATAATTGTAAGCATTGTTCATTTGACTTTTTTCCGACTTTTTTTCTGACCTTATCGTGACATCACTCCCACCTCTGACTTCCTGTGTAAATAGATCGAGTTGTAAGCTGCTGTATTCTTTCGATGTCCCGCCCCTCACACGCATCGACTCCTCTGCGTAGTGAGCCGGTCATTCTCTGGTCAATCCTTCCTCAGCGACTCCCCAGCATCCACATATTGACTTAAACAAACGACTTCCCTACAGAAATGTCCTCATTATTATCATCCTCTTCCTTCAGAGGCATCACTCTCTACTTCCTCTTGATGAAACACTGGACATATGCTGTCGGCGGGTGATGGAGGTGAACAGAGAGAAGTCTGTCTCCTGTGTTGAGCTATGAATTCATGCTGAGTCCGGTCGGCACGTTCAAAGCGGGAAAAAAAAATCGGTTTGTAACCTGAGAATTTGTTTCTCAGCTGGAACCAAAAAATAGTTGGTTCTTCATTGTGAATTGTAACTACGTCAGTGGGCGTGTCCATACTCTGGGTCGTATAAGGCGAGCGGGAAGTAGAGGAAGTATGGAGGAAAAAGTGCCAGTGTTGTGTTGACTCCCACCTGAGTAACTCGGAGTAACATCTTTCCACTTGGTTTCCTCTTAAACTGGTCTGGTTCAGATGTCGGCGTGATTTATTACATGTTCCCATAAGACAGCATGACAGGAAATATTGATCTTATGTCAATCATGTATCCATTGATGGTGGACATGTTCTCTGTTTACTCAAATAAATGCATTTAATCGATACAAGGCAAGAATACACAGCACATTCTGTGCGTTTTTATCTCCTGAATTGTTTTTGTTTTAAATCTATGAAGCAGCATTTGTTGGCTAATTTGCTTAAAGCTGGAGCAGACAAACACGTTTAACTGTGAATTTGTGTTGTTATGCTTTGTTTACACCAGCTGCTTTGTTTTCATGAACACGCTGACCAAATGCTCAGAGCTCTTCAATGTAGCCTTGAGGGGAGGGTGAAAGAAAGAAGGGATGTTTGTGCATTAATGCACAATATACCATGTCTTTGCTCTTGTTCCTGTGTTGCTCCACTGTGATTTTGAAACTTCACAGGGAAAAAAAAGAACCCATATAAATTGATTTACATGGAATATTTTTGCAAAACAATCACTATACATCTGAAATAACCTCAAGTCAGATCAAAGCAGTCTCTTGAGCCGTGAAGCTTTAAAAAAAACCAAACAATTCACTGTCACAGTTTTGAACCGATTTAATAAGCGTGTTGTTTGTTGTTAACAGGACATGCCGGCTGCACAACGTGATTAATTATCTCGTGCCTTTAAGCCCCCGAGCCCCCGTCACAAACCGTAAAATTCTAGTCATGCCTAGTCACCGCAAACCGGCCGCATATTTATTAGGCAATTTCCCATGGCAAAGAAATTCATTGGCCGGCAACAACATGAATCACAGCTCGCACACAGCTTTTCCCCCTGAACTCCAACGAGCACCGGTATCCAAGCAGATACTGCGGATCAGGATTGTTACTTTGATCACGTACCATCGCCATCTCCATTCATTTTAAGCAGGAAGCAGCTGAGCACATTTTCAACCCTGTAGCTTTGTTTATTGCACGCTGCAAAGGGCGCTGTGTCTGTGTGTGTGTGTGTGTGTGTGTGTGTGTGTGTGTTTTTCCCCTTTTTTACCTTGGTCAAAAAGTGTCAGCCGTGCAGGAGACTTTAGAGAGAAGTGATGTGGAAACGTTCAAAAATAAATCAAAAGCGTTGAGTTCTAAGATTCTCTACATTAGAGATGTTAGTTATCATGTTAGTCTGGCTAAAACCTGACGTAAAATAAATTTGTAGAAATAGACAGACTGGGACTATTTTGATAATTGAGTAAACGGTTCCAATTATAAAAACAAGCTTTCTGATTTTTCAGCTTCTTAAATGTGAATATTTTCTGGTTTCTTTGCTCTGTATAACAAAGAAATAACTAATACTGAATCATTTCAGTTTGTGGGTAAAACCAGACATTTGAGGCACTGAACTAAATAATATTGGGCTGAATGGGTTGAGGGTTCAGGGATTTTTAAGTCTTTTTAACTGATCTACAGTTCGGCATTGTTCACTATTGATTCTTGTGTCTGTCAACGTCATATTTTCAACTCGGCTCGCGTGGAACATCGCCCGATCAGGTACTAAAAGTAGGTACTGTCCCTAACGGAAAAGCAAAATAAACCAAGTAGAGCTGAGCCGTGCTATATAATGGAAAACGTGTTTCCTGGGCTGAAGAGGAAACATTGTGTGCACTTAACTGCACTTTTGCAGGAATGTGTGAGGCATGTTTTCATGCAGCGGGGTGTGTGTGTGTAGGTTCTTGTACCTCTTAAGGACCTTTTGTGTCATAAACAGGACCAGTATAGTCCTAATGCAGACCAAAGCCTGGGCTAAGATTTGAAGTGTAGTTCAGAGAAGGTTAACGTTAGGCATTAAATGGTTGTGGTTAAGGTTGGGGATAACGCGTCCAAATAAATGTGGAGTCCTTGCAAGGATAGCCGGACAAACCTGCATATGTGTGTGTGTGATAAGCACATGCACCTAATCATGGTGTTGCTGCCTGCGGATATCAGAGGAGATCTCATCACAACAGAGCAGGTAGAGAGCAGCAGGCTAATCAAATCAAGGTGATGCTGATATGCTAATTGCGGGAGTTTCAATTGCAAATCTGAACATTTCCATGTTCACTCACTTCTGCATGTTTTTCCTCGCTGGTTTTATTAGTCTGTGCCCACTCGCTCTCCCTCTCTTCCACTTTTTGGTGCTGGTGACAACTTTTTAATGCTTCAACAAAATCATCGGCGCTGCTTTAGATGACGGTGCTGCATGACTTTTCATGTTGTCCCCTGTCGCGTTTCACTTGCCCTCAGAGAAGCTCTGAGATCTGTCATGGCTGACATCACTGTCAGTTTGCAAACTGGCGTATTCTGCAGCGATACATCACAAAGGACGCGAGGGCGAGGACGGCCAGATGTCATTCTCTGTAGATCGCGAGAAGTAGCCGGGATGAGCCGAGGACAGGGGTCTGGACAGTATCTGCTGCAGTGAGAAGTGGCAGCGGTCCCTTCCCTCGGAGGGAGAATTCCCTCCGCTTGCAGAAATAATGACATCCCGACTCCCCGCTGAGTTCCTGTATCACCCAGTTCTAATCCAGACTAATCCTCCTCAGCGAACACTTACAGCTGCACTGGCTCAATGTGCACTTTCTCACTTGGAATGAGTAACTGGACCAGTGAGTGAATAACAAAGAGAGATGTGTTTAAGGAACTGGAAATTGGTGATTTCATATTAGTCCAGGTTGTTTAAAGTGTGGTTTTATGAAGTATTGTGGCAGTCAATATGTGTTTTAAGTCCATGGAGTCACAGGACAAGAATTTGAAACACCAGAGCTGTAAAATAACTCATTTAAACTCACCGTTGGAGGCAGTCGTGGATGAACTTGTCCTGTGTGCTGTGATTTTAAAATGGCCCGACTTTCTCTATGACCTTTGGTGCAGGAGAGTGAGGAGTTTTCAAAATGCTGTCTAATGCTGAGAGAGTAATGCAAACACATTTGCGTAAGATAGGTTTTTTTAACCAGCTGAGCCAATGGTTCAGTGGCTTAAATCTGTCGTTCCTTTAGCAGCCATGTTCTCACTGAGTATGAGCCTGTCTGGCCATATGTTTGACACCCCTGTACTACATTCAAACAAATTAATTGTTAATACTAATAATATCTTGGCACTGACTCAATTTAAAATCAGTTAAAACTGCCTCAGTATGTTTACTGCAGTTGTTTATACAAAAAAAGAATTTACTACGTCCAGGTCTCAGCTGCTGAGAAGAGATTCTAATAAAATTGTGAATAAAAAGTGCTTTTAATAGTAAATGTTCAAGGTCAAGACATTTTTTAAATTATACAATTATTACAAATACTTGAAAGTCATACAAATGTATGCAAATGTATTCATCGTCTCATGATATCAACTACTGAAGTGCCATCAAAGAGCATTTTCTTCCTCTTTTCCCTCAAAGAAAAATGTCACTGCAGTTTCAGTTTATATCGCTGTATTTATACAGAGGCCTCATCTTTATTAGTATTATTATTCCAATGAAAGTTTGCTTTGCGGCCAGAGATTCATCATAAATGACAGCGGTGCATCAATAACAGTCACTGTGAGAGTGTGAAGTGAGCAGTTTTGCTGCTGGTTTTTGCAGCTCCATAATTCCTGTGTGTTACCAATGTGCACGTGTAATCGTACGAGTTAGTGAAATCACTAACTAGTCTCATCGACATGTAAGGGGTTAACATATTGTTTTTCTTCGTCTAGAACAATGACAAAGCCATTTTTTTGTTGTTGCTGTAATGAGATGAAGGATAACCTTGTTGTGCATGTCAAATTTTGGCAGAAATCACAAAGGACTGTACATCAAAGGCCTGCACACACACACACACACACTCGCCCCCACATTGACACACAAATAGGGCGAGAATGAGAAAGCAGACTTTCACAATGTAAAAGTGAATTTATTCAGAGAGATGTTAATATTTGAATAGACGTCCCATCTCCTTTGTGCATAAATACACCTGCTGCCATTATTGTGGCACACGGCACTGAAGAGCTGCCCAACCGAGCGGAGCCGTGCCGAAAATAATGAGGTGTCGCGGCGGACCCCATTCACAGTCTATTATCGCTCTGCGGCTCAGATGGGATGGTCCTGACGACACCAGCATTGTTTCCAAATAAACAATAAAGGTGTAACGTGTGGGATCTGACCACTAAATCATCCCCACATTGTGAATATCACAAGGAAAACAAAGTCTGTTTTGATTCATTTATCCAGGGTAAACTACCGCAGCCGCTTCAGATTTATTCTACGCCATTTCTTTCATGTGTCGGTGTGGTGGCGCATGGACCTGAAACATGCCATTTGTAAAATAATCGTTTTAAGTGTTACTTAAATATTTGTTTGCCGTGCTGTGATTTGTGTTTTATCTTCAGTGAACTCTCTTTATCTGAGTTTTGAGTAGTTAATCCGTGACAGTAATCTCTAACAGATTTTTACACGTGTGCATGCAGAATCTGTAGGCGAGGGATGCCGTGAACGCACCACGTGGAGAGGAAAAAGAGCTGGGCAGCTTCATTTTGACAAGTCCATCAGCTCCACACAACTCTCTGTGTTTCTCAGTGTAGTGGTGTTTAGATTTCGTGTGGCTCGGTGACTTTTTGGAAGGGTTTTCTTTGTCGAAGTGTCCAGGGTGGACCCCGCCTATCACCGTATGTCAGCCGAGATTGGCACAGCTCCACCTGCAACAGCAATAAAGTGGTAGAAGATGGATGATTTTCTTCGTTGACCATTGGTCACCATTTGACGCCATTTGTTGACTACTCGTTGGTATGTTGAAGATTTTATTTTGAGGCAGCAAAAAAAGTTTAAGTTCCAGGTCTGAGGAAGGATGTTATAAGTAACATGTTTAAAACTGTTCCACACTACAAAACCTTAAAATCAACCATTAATTCATTAATAGCCAACATTAAACAGATTTTACAACAGTGTGGGGACAGAGCATGGCCCCATTTTCAACTGAATAATGTCACCATCAGTCATCACACAACTTAGGCAACCTAGGAACCTGCAAATCCACAGAAATAATATTAAAAAGTTTGTACAAAGTAAGCAAATGTCTCCCAGCAGAACCCAAAATACAACTTCGCAGAGGCGCCGTAAACCCTGAAGTGACGTGTGTCAAACTACAGTGTGACCACACTTCCTATAGTGTCTGCCCTTTCAAATTAAAGCCATGCGGGGTTCAGCGGTATAGGTTTTGATTTGATTTTGAGTCGGGTCTCTGCTTGACGGAGCAAATGGAGGATGTAGCGTGTGAACAACATTGCATCATTTATGTTCACAAAGAACAAACAGAGGTGGGAAAATAACCTCGAAAACAACAGAAGTTCCACAAGTGTCTTCTTTGTGTATACTAAAACAATCAGGGTGTATTGGCTTCCAAGCCCAACTCCTCATGTCTTACCTTCATAGTCACTGTCTACAGCAGGCTGTTACCCCACAGATTGTCAGGTAACAGCTGATGTGTTCAGAGATTGGAGGAGTACCAACCTTAGCAGCTGCACACTCGATGCACAGATATGAAAGTTTTATCAGTCACCAAATAGCAAGAAACAATTCATCTAACAAATCTGACAGTGAAGATACCAAACCCCTATGTCTCACCCAAAAGCTATTTTTAAAGTTAGAATATGCTGCAAACATGACACGGACCGTGTACATCTCCAGGCTCCGTGTTGGAGCTAATGTTGCGTGGATCGGGGTTAGCCTTGTGTCGAGAGTGCGAAGGAGCTCGGAGACGTCAGGAACCCGGGGTAGCACGGGTTGCGGCGCCAAGTGGCAGGTTTATGATTAATGAATGTGAACTTTTGTCAGGCACGCTCCTCGTGTAGCCTCAGGTCCATTAGAGTACTCGCATGGACACACATGCACACACACACACACACACACACACACACAAAGGAAAGAAACGGGGAAAACGCACACCTAACTGATGGATGATTCGGAAGTAAGACCACACATCGTTTTTCCATTAGCGTCTCTTCTCATTGTGCGCCGTCTCTTATTCCGCACGCCTCAATCAATCTTCCGCCGCACGCCTTTCTCCTTTGTTTTAACCCAAATGAGTTTGCTCTTTATCTCCTCCACTCTTTCTTCTCTTATTTCAATCAGTCGCTTTTATTGACACGGCACCCAGGGTTAGATTTATCGCGGGATGCTCACGCATTTAAGCTTCAAGGCGACGTGAATAACAATCCATGCCGCAGAACAATATTGATCTAAGCCATTCCTGCACCGCTGGTCTTCATTTGCTGATGTTACTCCATGAGCCTCAGCGGGGCCATGTGCAGAGTTTAATTACATTCATAAATTATCAAAGCATCAGAAGGCAAATTTTCACAGACTGTATTCTACATTGTGCTGCTGGAGAATGTGCTGCGTGTGTTTGCACAAAGCACAAAGGCAGATTGTGTTCATGGCGAGCGGGAGTCTCCGGGGAGTTGTGTGATGAAAAAGGTAAGACTGGAGTGAGAAGCCACATTCACTTTGTGACGGGAAACAAAAGGGAGCATGTGGGAATTATGGAATTTCTGAGAATCGTTTGTTTGTGTCTTTATTGATTCACTCTTGTCTTGTATGAAACTGTGTTCAAATTATAATATAATGCGACGCAGTGCAACTTAATTGTCCTTCGTTTATAGAGCAGAGCATCAGAAAAACACAGGCTAATATGATTGCTATCATATTGAATATAAATGTTGTCATTTAGCGTTTTAAAGCTGGTAATAATTTGGCTAATTTTATCTATATATGCTACTTGGACGCTGAACACTATCATTTATATTTTACTTCTATTTTGTTAATCTTAAAGAAGAAAGTCCAGGTCTGTGACCTGGTCCAACCGAGGGCCTAGGATAAAAGTGGATGACGATGAATGAATGAATGAATTTATTAATTAAACTTTGTAAAGAAATAGCTAACTAATGTAGACAAACAATGTTTGTACAATATCATAAACTGCAAATATTCAGGAACTTAAATCCTGTTGAGTAAATGTACATGGTTTCTTTACAGTTACATACACAACAGTAAGATAAAACGTATTATATTTTTATAGTATGAGTTAATGTGTTTATATTGAGACACAGATACGATTGTGTGAAATTTAAAACTCAAACACACATTAAGAATGCCAAGGCTGTAACTAGAGATTATTTTCATGATTGATTTATTTCTCAATCATGTGTAAAATGTCCATAAAACCGCAAAATGATGGTGACATTCAGTTTTCTGTCATATGAGCAAAGAAACCAGCAAATATTCACAATTAAGAAGCTGAAATGAAAGAATTTCCAGTTTTCAGTTATTAAAATACATGATGATTAATTCAGTAGTTGTTTTTTGTTGTAGCCCTAGCTGATGGTAAGCATTTTACAGACTTTCTCCAAACAGCTGTACTTGTAATATATAAATATTTTATAGCATTTCTTTTATTGCTCTGTCCTCTGTCCTTCCTTTTCCCCCCCCTCTTATTGCACATTTTTCCTCCTGTGTTGACAGACAGTGATATTTATGTAGATGGAGAAACAGAACAGGCTCCACTGAGAACAGAGCCAAGGGAAACTCAGCAGCTCAGTCCATGTGGAGTTATTAGGGTTTAAAAAACACCAACAACCTATTTATCCTCATCTACTGTACAGTTTCATCTACTGTACAATCTAAAGGCAGTCAATACTGTGTGTGCAGGGAGTGAGTTGTGGCCTGGTGACTGAAGGGCAAGAGGGTTTTTTTTAGAGCTGTGAATGAAACCATCTCTTGATGCCTCCATGGGTAAAGGTGTGCTTCTTCTCTCGATGCTCCCTGCTGTGTCAGAGCAGAATAACCTCTTAAAATAACAAGCCGGGAGCAACACGTGTGTAATCCCCACAGTGGGAAACAGTTTTGAAAATAGAGACACCCCACAGTGCATAAAGAGGAAGATGAATTAAAGGAGGATAAAGGTAATGTAGGCTCCTGCAAAGAGGAAAGAACAGGAGAGTGAGTCAGTGAGTTTACATGCACGTTAAAAGTCCAACTTTAGTCAGACTAAGATAATTTGGTTTTCTAGATGTCATGCTAGTCCGACTAAATATGAGCCAGTCTTAGATGGACTAAGACAATAATGTGGTTTTCTTGATGTCATGCTAGTCCAACTAAATATGAGCTAGCCTATGTCGGACTAAGACAATAATTTGGTTTTCTTAATGTCATGCTAGTCTGACTAAATATGAGCTAGTCTTGAGCTAGCCCGACTAAATATGAGCTAGTCTTAGTCGGACTAAGACAATAATTTGGTTTTCTTGATGTCATTCTAGTCCGACTAAATATGAGCTAGTCTTAGTCGGACGAAGACAATAATTTGGCGGTGGCAGCGTCTTTCAACACGGCAACCACAATAGAAAATGCTCCATCTAATTTGTATCATGATTAACATTTACAGCAAGTACGAAATGTCCAGAACCACAGCGTGATTCATCTCGCTGTTTGTTTTTCTGTGACATGAAGGTCAACAGGAATTCAATACGCACTAGCTTATAGAGAGATACAGTGCTACCTATGGAGGCGGAGTCAGACGTACACGGCCAATAAATCGATTTGGTCCCCCACATGTGTTCTCGACACTGGCCTTAGCTCGATTAAACTGACTGTGAGAAGGAAGACATGTAAAAACACACAACGATATTGTTGGAATTGCAAACTGTGTGTTTAGGATTTAATAGTAATCAACTTCAAACATATGAGAAGACAATAGAAACAATATCTGTCTGTCTCATTGTTTTACCACAGTGTATGAAAAGTAAAATGTAGAAAACTTTCCAGAATGGTATAAAAAAGTAAGAGCATATTAACTTTGAGAGCTCTGGTGTCTGCAGCATGACCTCAGACTCCAGTATCAAGTGCAGAGAACAGAGTGAATGATAAAACTGTGATGGCTCAGAGCTGTGCTTCCCAGTATTCCTGGGCTATGACCTTTTTTATAAAGTCAAGTGATGTCTACTTGTTTCTTCTGGGCTGTGTGAGAGCTTCAGAGAGTTTTTCATTGTGTTTTCCATTAACTCAGAATGAGCCCTTTATCTCCTCCACTAAGACCACTACACATGTTGTGTTGCCCTTTTCCCTAGTTGCCCAAATTAGATAAACAAACTTCCACCACTCCTCATTCTTGGACGATACCAGTTGTCAATCACATTGGTGTCCTCCCATATGTGCCATCATTTCTCGTCTATTTTCCTCTAAAAATTGACATCATGTTCTGTCAAAGAAGAAACTGAAACTCGTCACTGCGACCATGAATTCCTCAGAAAAGTGTTAACTGACGTCAAGTGAGATTTAGGCTCATTTTCCCAGTGGAACTGCAACTTCTGTCCTCCTTCCTAAGCTTCATTCACAAACTGGAAGGTAAATATGTAGTACAACCTCCTCACATACCTTCTTCCAACCACTCCATGACAAAGCATCAATCAGTTTGTCCTCCAATTTGAGCACGCAATGTCACAATATCGGTTGAATCTCAACAATTTTCCGACATCCACTGACACATTTTAATCCAAGCGAATGCAGCAAACGGGGATGTCTTCGCGTAAATATGCAAAGTTTGCATTGTGGTTGGTATGAGTGACAGGACATCCAGCAAAAGTTACAGACTGTTGCTTTAAAGTAGACAAAGGATGAGGCAAAGAAAGTGAAAAGTCGGCCAAGTAGCATTGAGCAAGTAGAAGCTGTCACATCTGAAATGTCACATGACGGCGCCAGACTGAGAAAAGTGAAGGAGGAGCAGTTCAGCGAAAACAAAAACAACTGCAGGGCGTGATGAATTAAAGCCCACGATGAAGATGAATCTGTCAGGACAGATAAGCAGGATCTATTTTCCCCTCACGGCATCCCCCTAATTCCAAAAAAGAGAAGATGGACGAGGTGTTTACACAATCCAGATAAGTATAGATTTTATAGATCCCCGCCTCTCTGCCTCCTCTATCAATAGGGCCCATTAAGATGTAGCCATCAAACCATCCATCAGCGGAAAAGTTTCCTGCTCTACCAGCCCATCAGGCTGATCTATTAGGGCGCAACACTCTTTCAATTATATGAACCCAGTCTCTCTTTGTATCACTCTCTTTTTCCATTTCACTCTTTTGCTGCCTTCATGTTTCTCTCTCTTACCGAGTCAGTCAACAAATCATGTACACACACACACACACACACAGCGAGGAGTTTACAATTTCCTTAATTCACCTCCTGTGTAATCTTTTCTGTGTCTTCTTCTTCCTCATATGAGCCTCCAGGCAAAGTGCTGTGTTGCCATGTAGTGAATCTGCTAATTCGCTGCTTCCAGTCCAGAAACGGCCTCCTCGTCTTTGAAATCATTTGTCTTCAAACTGTATTTTTTGCAAACAATCCTCAGATACGCTCGCTGAGAATGTTATCTTTCCACGACGAAACACTCATCTGTGGTCTGGTTGAGCAAACACATTAATTCTCCTCATCGCTCATCCATCAGCACAACCCTAAGACCATGAAGGGCTTACCAGGATTTGAAGGATTGGATTTGGCGGATGCCAAAAATCCAGATCCTCTCCTTTCAAAGTTTTGAGCTCTTTGCTCACAGTGCAGTATCGATCCGACTGTCAGTCGGTGTTAATATTTCATGTGGTTGAGAGGGTGCAGGGATTTAGACGATTGGACTGACTGACAAAGCTCAGTGAAAGCTGATCAATAGCCATCAGGGACGAGCAATAATCAGCGAGTGTTGGGTAGAGAAGGTTTTTTTTTTTTTTAAAGCAGCAGCAAACCGAGGAGAGCTGATGGAAACGCAGCAGTGAAGGTGTGCTGCTGATCACCAGCACCTCAGGAGAATTGATTGAAAGTATCTGTGGTTCTCTACACTTGATCTGTAGCTGACCTTCACCAGGAATTAAATTTTATATGAAATATCTCTCAATTCTTAAAAACTTAGAACCCTGTCTGTCCATCCACCCCCCAGTTATTTTGGGTTCTCGGTGAGCTGGAGTCGGTACTAGCTGACAAGATGCAGGTTGTGATATTTATCAATTCACATTAAAGGTCCAGTGTGTAAGAATAAGTGAGATTGTAGAGTGCAACACAGTCGCACAGCCACCAGCAGCAACATGGGGTTAAGAAACTTCCCCATGAGCACATCAGCGTGTAGACTATGAGTCAGGGATCGAGCCCCCAACCATCCCTTTGAAAGACAACCTACCACTGATCCAAATAATAATAATGATAATACATCATACTTATATAACACTTTTCTGGACACTCAAAGACGCTTTACAAAACACAACACAAAACAAAACACAGGACAGGACTGAAGTAAAGTTCCTGATGGGTTGTGGGAGTGAGTTCCAGAGAGTGGGGGCGGCTGCAGCGAAGGCTCGGTCTCCTAGGGTTCGGTGCTTTGTCCTGAGGGGAGTGAGGAGGTTGGAGTCTGCGGATCTGAGGCGGCAGGTGGGACAGTATAGGTGGAGGAGGTCGGTGAGATATGAGGGGGCCAGGTTATGGAGGGACTTGTAAGTGATGAGGAGAACCTTGTATTGTATGCTGTATGGAACAGGGAGCCGTTGGAGTTTTTTGAGGATGGGGGTGATGTGGTCACTGGAGCAGGTGTGGGTGAGCAGACGGGCAGCAGAGTTCTGGATGTATTGTAGTTTTTGAAGGTGAGAGGAGGGCAAGACCGTAAAGGAGGCTATTGCAGTAGTCGAGTCTGGAGGTAATGTGGATGTTCTGCATCTCAGCAGCTACAACGAGAGTAGTTCTTCTTCTGCGGTTGAATGTACGCAACCGGATGTGCCCGGACTAGTGCCACACCAGGAGGTGGTGAGAGGAGTGGTGAGGATTTCTGATGACGACATCAAATTAAGGAAGTGCCGATCCGCTTCGCAGAGCCCAGGAAAACAATACAACACTATTTTCTCAGCAGTGGCTGAACTGTTTGTTCTGAAACTTTAGGGTTTCATAAACGAGGTAATGACGCAGATACACACACACAAACGCAGCGTTAATTGGAGCTTCCGGTCTATGTCGCCTTTAATGTCAGAGAGGCAGAGTGTGACAGTGGAGAGAATGATTGGGGTGATGGATTTGGTGGATATGTACACCTGGGTGTCGTCGGCATAACAGTGAAAATGAAGTCCATGATGACGGATGGTATGACCAAGGGGAAGCATGTAGATGATGAAGAGGAGGGGGCCGAGTACCGAACCTTGGGGAACACCAGTGGAGACAGGGAAGGTATTTGATTTGAAGCTGTTTATGGAAACGTAGTGATGGCGGTCGGAGAGGTAGGAGGAGAACCAGGAGAGTGCTATGCCGATAGTTTGGAGACAGTGGAGGAGGATGCTGTGGTCAATGGTGTCGAATGCTGCACTGAGGTTGAGGAGGATGGAGAGTGAACCAGAGTCTCTTTCTCTCTTTCTCTCTCCACTCTTCTACTCTCTGTCTTTCTGTTTGAGTTCTTCTTCAAGTGATTGAACCAAATGACCACTTAATATCAATTTATTGTGAGTTATTTCTATGTTTTTAATTTTGCA
The DNA here is from genome assembly GCF_019176455.1 of Solea senegalensis. Taxonomy (NCBI): domain Eukaryota; kingdom Metazoa; phylum Chordata; class Actinopteri; order Pleuronectiformes; family Soleidae; genus Solea; species Solea senegalensis. The sequence goes on along the minus strand of NC_058037.1, from coordinate 14,988,735 downwards.
CCAAGAGACACTTTTATTTTGAAATTCTATGGAATATGGTAATGCAAACCTTTATTGTGATATAATTATGTAATATTGTGACATGATTTCCGCCCACTAGGACTGAACACTTGGTTTTATTTCCTCAAAAAGTTGCACTTCTTTTCACTTCACTAGCACTCTAGTGGTCCTGAGGTGATTTGAGTTTTGAGACTCATGTTCTAAATGCTACACATGAGACCTTTAAGTAGATCCTGTGCAGTTTCAAGAAACTCTGAAAATGCCACCACCTTGACCTTTTAATCTGACGAGACAAAAAAAGGGCAGCAAATACACCAACTGAACATTTGTGGGTCTTGCACACTGTTGTCAGAATAGAAGACCAAGAAAAAGCTCCATTAATTTATTCAATTGTATTTGTATAGCGTTTTACATAGTGCAGCAGAAACCTAAGAATATTATAGAGAGAAGAGAAACCCAACAGTTTACATAAAGAGCAATTGGTGTCAGTGGAGAGGAAAAGAAGGAAGACATCTTCAGATGTGCAGCCATCTGCCAAGGCTGGTTGTGGTGAAAGGAATAATGGGGGACAGAGGAGAGAGACGAGGAACAGATGTGTAACCGTTGCATGGGGTTTTGGGTTTAGTCAGGACAATTCTGAAACTGTTATGACATGTTTATAGTACTACAATGTTATTTATACAAGCAATAGCATTTTTTGATTGATGAGAAAATGCATGCTGATATCAATTGTAATCCATAATAATGAAGACAATACTACTGGATCCTGCAGCCCAGGACTCACTCACACACACACACACACAGGATAGGAAGCAGTAATCAGCTTCATGCATTATTATGTTAAAATTATACTAATGCAATGCAATCCTGGAAGCAGGTGCACAATATTAATAGTGGATTACATTTTAATATTTTTCAAAGAAAATACTGCTGAAGAAGAGCACAACCACGTTTCCTCCTAATTAACATTTCTCAAGGAGATGGCAACACCGCAGGGTAAATAACGACACACCACACACCACAGTCTTAGCTTCCGCTGCCTTATTATCCATGGAAACAGTCACCTCATTATGTTTTTAACTCATCTTGCCTCCAGTGATAAATCATCATGCGTCTTTATCTCGAATCGGGAAAATTCCACGCGTCTTTTTCCACCTGCGTGATCCGCCTTAACGAGGTCCAGGTAACAGACAACAAGTCACTGTGATTTCATTCCAAGAATAATTTGTGCTACATGGGTTAATTCCCATAGCTTTTCATGTTCTCGTCCTATTAATAAATCCCATGACATCGCTCGTATAGCTGTCTATAAAGTGTAATTACGTGTGTGTGTGTGTGTGTGTGTGTGTGTGTGGTTTCAAGGATCTTTTTCCTTGCGGCACCGATGGCAAATAGACCTATCATTTCCTTTTAAGCACAGCTTGAATGTTTTGTTGTAATAAGACTGTCAATTCCCCTTTGCCCACCAGGACTGAGCCGTCTCGTCCGGCCCCTCGGGTAACTGATATAGAGAGAGATTGTATAGACATCCTAATGAGAAGGTCTGTTTCATTGTTACCGATACCATTTGGGAGCCATAAGTCCCCATTTGCTCACCACCAGCCTCATTTTTAAAGCCCCGATTCCAGAGCCACTTTCCCCCCGTCTCTCACACACACTCACACCTTCCTCTGCCTCAGTCAGGAAGGAAGAAAAACTGTTTGTCCGAGTCAGGAAAAACATGCCAGAGGGAGTCGCAAGGAAACTGCAGGTCTGGGAGAGAACAACATTTCAAGCTGTTTTTATTTTTATTTTATACACTTGAGGTGAGGTGACTGCCTTAAAGTGCTGCTGGATCGCCAGCAAATCTCTTGCAGTAAAGATTCAGGAAAACTAAGCTCTTTTCCCCACACGCAGCAAACCTGCAGATTGTGCTTGTTTTTGACTTGTCACAATAATGACATTGTTCCAGTATTTTGAGGCAAATTTTTCACCCAAAGGAGGAGATGATGAAGTGGGCAAGGCATTCACCAAACAGTGAAGTCATTTTTACTTTCTGATTGTCTGGCAACCCTTCCAGTAGGTGGCGCCCTAGTTGACTGCCTGTGGCCTATGTTGGTTGACGCAATAAGATAGGTAAAAGCAGAAAAATGGCTGAGTGGGCATATGAATAAATAAATGTCATTTTGTTTTCTTTATGAAACAGAGTTGAGTAAGAAATGTCATTTTTAGGAGACAAGGTTGTTGTGGGTTTGATTGCATTTGTTAATTAACTTTTACTAAGAGCGTTGTTTTCTTCTCACAACAACAGAAGACTCAGGTACAGAATATACTGCAGTACTGCAGATGTATGTGACTCAGTCTCCACTGTATTTTTGTCAGTTTTCTTTGTTTATTGTTTCCAAACTAATAATTTATAAGTTCCACATGAATTGCTCAACGTTTCTAATAATACACAACATAATGATCCGCACTGCGCAGCGAGTCGAGACTAAATCCGCCCTCCTGTAGGTAGAAACGTCGCAGAAAGACCTTCCATAATCGCTGACAATATCCAATAATTTGCCTGAAAGGGTAGCTGCTGGAGATATGCTCATACTTGTGTTGCATTGTGTGGTACAGAAATAGCTGCAGAGAGCTGTTCAGATAATTGGACCTCTTACTTCTGTGCACATATGCTTTCCCTGCGTCTCAGGCTGCAGAAATTACTCTTAAGCTGCCGTCAAGTTGCTCTGTGAAAGGAGAAATAAGTGCGAGTGCATGGTCACACTCTCAGCACTCACTGTTCTTCCTCCATCGGCTTCAAACATGTTGGTTCTTACATGCTATAAAAGTGGTTTTGACTTCTGAAACTTCTTTTATGTGGATATATAAATATTGTAGCTTAAAAGAAAAGGCTCTTGTCAAGCATCAGTGGTGATATTTATTTACTGTGAGAGTTTATTAATGTTTGACTGCAGATTACTTTGGAACGGACACTGACCTCAAGCAGTTTAACCTCAAACTGAGGACAAACCTGCTGCTCGGAACCTTCAGAAGGAACTGCAGTTGTAAATGCAGTTGGACGCTACAGTTTTGCCATTCACTCCCATTCATACAGCACAACTATTTGCAGTGCATTTTCTGTCACAAATCTTTTATACCCATTCACACTTCTGCCGTAAGGAGCCGCCGAGTTCCTACAGTATGTGTTCTTTTGTGTTTCCGTTAGGAATAGTACCAAGATGAGCCAGTCCCAAACATTCAATTTTTTGGTACCTTTATCTTGGGGGTTCTCTGTTGTTATTCGTTAGGTTGATGTTTTTTTGTACTGCTCAATGTCGTCATTATTGTCATTATTGGCGCACTGGTACAACGTCATGCTCCGCCTGCCAAGTAAAAGTTACTGTTCTCAGTCCAAACACTTTACCTTTCCAAACTGAACTATATCATAACAGAAACATGGCTAAACCGTCTTCCCCAAGGGCACGTGGGCATGTAGAGTAGCTAGAGCGGGTAATTGAACCTTCAACGCACCAGTTGAAAGACAACTCACTCAACCACCAGAGCCAACATTGCCCCACTGTAGTTGTGTAGTAAGTGGTAAAAATGTTATGCCTTGGAGACACATTTTAAATGATAAATCTGATACACGTTGCCTTAATTGCTTATTTTTAAATGCACACTTTCAATTTCTGCCACTAGGGGTCCCCCCCTCTCTCTCAAAGCAATAAAAAAAGACATAGTTTGATTATGTTGGGGAGCAGCGTGGCATCTTGAGCCTCAGCTCACTTCCTTATTAAGTGACCTCTCGTTTTCCGGAGGTTTCTTTTCTATCCCAGTTATTTTTGTTGTTTTTTAAGTTTTACAACACAGAATGATCAGCTGTTTTCTGTGATGTTGTTTTTTTTTTTTTTTAAAGTTGGACACTGGCGGACCCAACTGGTATTGATTAAACACTTCACTGCCTTTTATCTTTTTACATGGCTCCCAAAAACAACACATCCTGTTACCGTACTCAGAAGAGAAATTGGAGCATTTAAAAGTTTATTATCGACAGCAATTTTTCAGGCAAAGCAGCAGCAGCAGCAGCAGCAGCAGCTTCACAAAACAGATGACATCATTAAAAAGGAACCTGAATGAATAAATGAAACGATCCATTATCTTCAACATGAATATATTACTGTTTATTCATATAATTATGTTTTTAATTGCCTTTTGTTTTAAATAACCGCGTTACGCAAGAAAGACAGTAACAGGAAATCATTCCGCTTTTTGTCCAAATAAAACACACACAGCTTTTGACAGGTTTATTATTGGTCTCTCATACACTTTGAGGATTTCATGTCATTAATTTTAGCGCGGCGGCGTCACAGACACAGGCTCTCACGCCTGTCAGTCCTCTCAGAGCAGAGTAATAATCACAGAGCCATTAACGGTGATCAAACACGGTGTGAGGATTCTTTCAGACCAACCTGAAGCAGCAAAACACAAGTCAAGGATGGAACAGGGGGCAGCAGCTCAATGGCACGCTTAATTATAGGGACGGCATATATTTATTTTCATAGCCCAATAATTGCCCTGATATAATGGCAGTGTTTAATGCACAGGGTTATTGATCAATGAAGGCGACAGAAACATCTGTGGAAGCTCAGGAGTGTCTCTTACAGTATTAATCACAGATTGGAAAATGGAAAACTAAGCAGAAACGGCTTATTCAAAATGTTTAATTAAAAGGAATTAAAGCATAAAAACTAAATAATTATTGTATTCAGTGTAAATTGTAGATTCTCTCAACCATTTCTTCTCGGACACACCAGTGAAGGAGTTTTTATCTAACGTAATATCAGATTTAAAACGATGTGAAAGGACATTATGTCAAACCAAATAAACGTAACCCTTTAATACCTAAGCCTCAAAATGTCCGTATGGACTTATTTTAACTACAAAAGTGATTTTGCCCGTTTTTTCCTGAATTTACTGCATGTTAAAATAGTGTATTAGACATTTAAAAATGAAGAAAAAAAACACCAAATTTGAAATTTGAACAGTGTAACAGTAACATTTGAGTTTTTGTCTCAATGTGCTGAATCACAGGCCAAAAAATGGAAACTATGCACAGGCATCTTTCAAACTCTCTCCTTTCTGGTGACGAAGATGCCTTGTGATTGGCCAAAGACTCAAAGACCGTCACTGGCTGATCTAACCTGTGTTCTGATTGGTCAAAGTCGCCTGTCTCGCTTCAGATTTAGTTGTGAGAACGTAAACAGAACCCACATGAGGTATCAAAATGACTTGTTCTCTCTTATATCACTTGATTTGCATAATGCTGATCAATTATTGATCAGTGATGCCAAACAAATCCTGCCTTCTGTCCCTTTTAAATGATACAGAGTAATGTTTTAATCATTTTGCATTTAGGCTAGAAAAAAGTCACATTTTGTAGAACAGGAAATAATTAAATGGAATGGCTTTATAGGGTTGAGATCTATAGATTATTGACTCAAATTATCCTTTTAACAGACTATTTCTTTGTCATGCAATTATACAACAAATATGCTCAGCCAATATTTTGCATATACTTCTCCTTTGGTGTTTTATCTCCACTTAGCTGCTTCCTGCTGTGATGGAGATGGAGTGGCCGCTGATTATTTTTTTTCCTCTTCTCAGAGAAAAGATGGCAACAAAAGGCAATTTTGACAAGGAAACAAAAAGGCATAAATGTGGTTTCTGTCATGAAGCTGGTGTGACTCGCCTTTGTGGCAAAGTATAAGATCATAACAGTGTTTTTATAGAATTAATTTGACGAGCAGAAAACAGGAAGGAACGGTGTGTATGTGCTGTTCGCTGACAACACTAATTGGCAAATTATAATAAAGTTGCCTGTAGAATTTAAAACTATAAATTCCACCGGAAAACATCACACGAGATGACTTTGTGTCAAGGCTCTCGTTGTCGTTACATTTCAAACTGATTCTGGTGGTTTTCAATACTTCTGATGCCAGGATGTCTGACAGGTGTTAAAGGGTGTTTTTTTTCTACAAGGAAGGAGATCAAAACCTTGTTGGTTCCTTCAAGTCTTTTGCTTGAATCCATTCAGTTTTCTGCAAGAAATCTTTTGAAAAGAGGAAAACAACAAGAAGTTTTCCTTCACCCGACACAAAGCCTGAAGCTTTAAAACATGTATTGGAGGAAGTTGTAGCTTTCTGATTAGCATCAAAACTCAAAAGATGTTGGTTTGTTCAGTGTGGGTTACCGAACAAACATAGCGTCTGCTTTAAGGCTCGTTCTGAGGTCGTAAAAAAACAATTCATTCATCGGGTGATCGCACACTTGGTATATAAGTATAATCCGTTAATTTGCTGGAATAACATGAGATCAAACATGCTGCGTGAACGTGTTAATGTTCAGAGATAATTATCTTTCATCCTATCATGTTTTCTTATCTGTGACTCTCCTCTGATCTCCATCACCCTTGTTTAATTGCATCTTGTGTACTGTTCTGCTTATGGTCTGTATATAATGTGCGTGTATAGGGTGAGGGTATAGTGTGTGTGTGTTTGTGTGAGAGAAAATGCTAATCAATGGTGGCAGGTCAATTTTTCAGAGGAGCTGCTGCGTGTGTTGAGGTTCACAACGGTCTAATTAACCCAGAGGAGCAGAACAACACCCTCAGATTTTATGGATTTGTCACATTTATCTGTCAGGCTTCTTCGTTTTATGTACGGCGTCTTACTAATCAGCAGTCTGGCAAATCACACCATCATATTTTCAAGTGCCCATATTTTCATTTTTTATAATAATATGACTCCTGTTATTAGTGTGGCATGTGACAGAGGCAGCAGCAGTCGAAGCTGCAGTGTGTAACTTTTGTTGAGCTATTATTCTGCGGCTGATGATGGATTTTTTGTTGAACATGACACATGTACATAAAATATATAGGACAAAATAAAGATTAGATTGTTTGGGAGGAAGTCTGAACTTATCAGGCCCCACCCCTTCTCCCTGCACCAGTAATTTATATGGCATTATTTAGACATGATCAATATCACATATACACAATAATCCTGAGCATCATTAACCCTCATGCGGCACAGATCCGTGCCACAGGCACACCCTTATTATTATCATTATTATTATTATGGTATAATGGTGGTAATAATAATAACAACAATGCACAACTCCTTATATGGACATCCTTGGGGTGTGTTTTCTTTTGCATTGAGTTTAGTTATTTTTCTTTTTTTTTAACAATTTTTCTTTATTTTTGTTCATGAAAATGAGCCAAGCGAACTTTTGAACTGTGACATATTTCCAAATTTCACAAATTCAGTATGATTTTTAAAGATTTTTTCCCCAGTTGTTTTATATAGTTGGTGAAAAAGAAAAAATGTCATCAGATTGAAAAAAGATATAAGTTACACTATACTGCATTCTTATCGCATCTACAGTATATAAGTTTTAACATAGTACTGGACAAAAGCAGCCTAAATGTATCATTGATAATGTTATTATTTACTTATATAATATGATTCCTAATATTATTATCACTATTTCACTGGTGAAAATACTATTACTACCATCACCAACAATAACAACAATCCACATCAACAACATAGATTACATAATCCCCTCAAACAACAATTATGTAATCCCTGAAACCAGCTTGTGAACATTATTGCTGTGAAAAGATGGAGCTGGAAGTGGTTTTAGAAATTGGTGGATGACACCATGACTTTGTGGATGTATTATCACCATATTTGATTACTTGATGCCACATTATCAATCAATTTTATCAATCAAAAGCAATCTACTTAAAAGAACATGGCTTGATGCAACAATGAGATATTTCCTAGCAGTCTCCATTATCTCTCAGTGCCGATATCTTGCTTCTTTCTCAAATAACTCATAAGTGCTGCTAGATAAATGTAATGGAGAAATCTCCGTGAAGTGTTTGCTGCATCTAATGCTCCCCAGAGTATGAACTCTTCTGTTCTGCTGGGTTTCTTTTTTTTTTTTTGGTCTCTATTTTATTTTGAAGGTCCATTAGCTTCCCTCGTGTGACTCTGTGGCACCACTCCTCTAAACGTTATCGGTTGGTATCACACTACATCAGTGGTTCTCGTCCTGTCACAAAGAATAACGCTGTCTTCTCCGTGTTATGATTCACAAATGCACCGATTCAGCCCCTTTCCTGTATACATGTCAGAGTCCACAAATTGGCTGTTTTTGATCTATGATCCCTGCTTTGTTTGTCCTAATTGCTGCCTTTTGTCCGAGGATCACGCATAGCGGATAGTGACAGAGTGCACGGGAGTGAGCTTGGTCCCTTTTTTTTGTTTCAAGAAAAGACAAAGCTTCCAGTAAAGGGTGAGAGACGAGCGGGACACGGAGCAAATATTGACCCTTCACACAATTTAGTGCGGCAACAACCTTGACAGCAAATCTATGGGTGTATGTAGCTCCAGTTTGCTCTGCTCGCATCCACTGACTGCAAAAATAACAAAATATAAACACAGCTGCATGAATGAAAGTCAAAGTATTTCACCTGAAAATGATTTTTTTACAAGCTTACTATGTAGGAGAGTGGTGTCCAAGAAGACCGATTCAATAATGTAGAGACTTTTTCTTCAAATGGCAACATAATTAAATACAAGACAAATGTTTTCTGCCATATTTAAACAAGATGAGCATGATATTTTCATGAGACTGCAGAGAGACAGATAGACAGAGAGAGAGCGAGTTGCTGTTGAGAGACGACCTTGAGTTGCTTCAGCTTTACTCTCTTCTCTTCTGGTAAACTTGCATTAGCATGCTTTGGTTGTGTCTCTCCACACTGAATTATTTTGCAGTCCCATCCCTCTGTTGGTTAATTTCCATAGGTCCTGGAAGCGCTGTCCCCCCTCATCTACATTTCCATTTCTAAGCCGTGAGCCATGACACTCTCAAGAAACCTGTAGGAGTCCGAACGTTTACGTGCCCGGTTAAATCCGGATCTAAGGCCACAGTCCAGACCTCGTTGGGGAGTTTTTGCAGCTTGGTCGTGACACATCATCCGTGCAGAACGTTGTACTTGGGTGGTGTCCGACAACTGTTGTGTGATTGGCCAGAAATGTTGTCATCCCCTGTGAGGACTTCCCAGGAGTTTGTGAAGTATAAAACTTTGTTCTTTCCACCTCGAGATAAAGAACACATTTCTCTGTTCTTATACAGGCCTTGAGACAGGCAACCGGAGAGTCTGAGTATACATGTGAAGGGGAAAATTGGCTGTTTTATTGGCCGTGTACATCTCTCTATAACTGATATTGAATCAGTTTCCTGTTGACCTTAAATCACAGAAAAACAAACCGCGAACGGTGAGCTGGATGTTGAGATGGACCGTTCTGTATGTTTCATACCAGCTGTAAATGTTAATCGTGATACAAATTAGATGGGGCATAGAGTATAAATGGGCCTTTAGTGGACCAACTCCATCATACATCGAGATCTTGTTGAAAAATGAATGATTTCTGGCAACAGTGCTGCAGTTTATACAACGTCTCCTTCTACATGCAGGAGTGATCGCACCATGAATGACATTATCCAGGTATGTTAGTCAGACTAAGACTATCTCGAGTTGAACTTGTTTACATGGAATTAAGAAAACCAAATTATTGTCTTAGTCCCAACTAGAATTGGACTTTTAACATAAATGTAAATGCACTGATTCATTCGGTCTCATCAGGCTGGCATAAACAATACATTTTCAGAAGTGAGTCGGGGGGCCACATAAAAGCCTTTGAATGTGCCACAGTCGGCCTGTAAAAACACATTGAGATGCCTGGAACTTCTGCAGTAGGGCTGCACAGTACATCATAAAATAATGGAAAAATTGCAGTATGACAAGTGCAGCATCCAATTTGCAGTGTCGCCGATCTAATTCAGATAAGAAAACAAACATGTTTGTTGACAAACTTCAACCAATGAAAAATCATGATTTTGGTCCCTTTTTTTTTTGCGAAAACAGACAATTACGACGTCAACGCGATCATTCTTTCCAATTGGGAGTAGACTTATTATTATTGCATTTGTTATTTTTCTTTATCATGCTCTGCAGCTCCACTTTGCAGCAGAAGAGAAACTGCGTGTTTGCACACATGCATGCTTTGTTCTCATGCGTGCAAGTCTCTGCACACAAGGATAAATTAACAATGAAGCAGGATGAGTGAAATGACTCTCCTCCATCAGCGGGGTCATCTTCAATATTGTATATGATCCCCGATCCTGGGAAAAACCGTGGTGAAGAGGATTCTTCATGGTCGTTTGCATCAACATCACTGTATCTCTACATCTCTCTTTCTTTGCTTCTCCCAGTTTTCACCTGCACATTTCATTTCCCGGCACCAGCGAGCCGTTTCAGTTTTAAATCAAATACATTTTCATTTCTCCGTGCACTTTATTTTGACGCTGTCATGCCGTCAAAAAAACTGAGGGTGCTTTACACAGTATGAAATGCACAGTGTGTGTATGTGCTTGTGTGAGAGCGAGTGTGCATGAGCGTGTTATCTTCGGCCCTGGCTGCCCTGAGGAATAACTGTCCAGAAGAACGCTCTCTGTGCCTGCTAATAGTGTGCCGCCACTACTGTATCTCGCTGCGTGCTACGCTGGAGAGAAATGACTTCCCCACAAGATACGACCGTCCACGAGCACTCAAGCCTGAATCAGCAGCGAGCGAACGAGTGGAGCCTCATCTACTGGATCTGAGAGTCCAGCCAATTTCTGTATTCATTAAAAAGCACTTTTCATAGCTTTTCTATGACATTTCAGGGAAGATGAAGGAGTAAAAGATGGCGCTGGAAGTTGGAAGTGTGCAGCTAATTATACAGGGCAACCTTCACTAATCTGCATCCAGATTAAGGCTGCTCGGTTATGGAACAGATAATAATCCCTATTATTTCAAATGTTTACTCATTGACTTGATCTTCAAACAAATGGAATTTATTGCATGGAGAGAAAAAAGGCGGCTTTGAATGTGAAAGGGACAGGAAGTCACACCTGTTATAACATTAAAAGTCTTATTTTCAGACTTAAAACCCAAGTTTCAATTGATTTAGCAGCCCTAATCCAGATCTGTGTTTCCGCAGTGGTGGGTCAGTGGTTGAGTGGGTCATCTCTCAACTGGAAGGTAGTGGGGTTTGATCCTTGGCTGTGCCTCACCTAACATCTGTTAACATCAGAATGTGTGAGTGAATGGGTGTGAATGGCAAGAACTGTAACGTAAAGCAGCCTTTAGGGGTTATCAATACTGGAAAAGCGTTGTTCGCCATTTTATCTCCACATCAGAGGTAATCTGCAACCATACTACTACCATGTCCGTACCATATCATGTGACCTTCACCTCCACTGGGCAAAGTTTATGCATGTAGTTTTTATTAACGATTTCTCAGATGGATACGTTGCAGCATAACTTGCTTGAGTTCAGGGATTTCACTTTAGTGATACTGCATTTTCAACCGCTGCTGTATTGTAAAATAGCTGCGTCGTCCTGTCTGGTGTTTTTCCAGAGAAAACGAACCCCTGATGATGAGCACTTCCTCTCTTTAATGTATACTTCCTGTCTGGCTGCACTGTGCCATCCCCAGGCTCCACTCACTTGTTCATTTACAGTGTGCTCCATTTCTGAGGAGCATTTCCTCCCATCATTCTTTGCACTTGTGTACTTTCCAGCCCGAGGGCTCTCAAGAATGGTTTAAAAGCAGCAGCAGCAGCAGCGGCGGCGGCTCAGGGCGCTACGATCACCTCAGTGACAAAACCAATGGGCACATTCATCTCCAGGGTCTGACAAAGAAAACGGATATTGCTCCTTGATGAGGGCCTGGATGAATAAGTCTGTCCTGGACCCTGTGAGGATCCAGAGGGGCCCGAGGAGTAATGTCTGGCTGCTCCACTATCTATCAGGCTAGCAGCTCCTGTGGGGGCCATCGCAACAATCGAAGGCTAAAGTATGGGCGTCTCTTCACAGGCGTGGAGGGAATCTGTGCTGTTGCACCTTGAGTACGGACACAGATTAATGGACTGTCTCTTGGTTCATTTGTTCCTTGTCTCGTGTCATTCAATGCAGATGAAGCTGTCCGTTTCCTAAATTGGCTAAAAGATGGCGGCACCTTTTTGTTTTTAGTTCTTATAAACAAATCAGACATTTAATTATTTTGTTGATTACATCACAATGACACATTTGTTTAAATCCACAGGTCCACAAGATCTCGATGTATGATGGAGTTGGTCCACTAAAGGCCCATTTATACTTATATTTTTGTTTTACATCCATCCATCCCTGATACTATTTCCATCACTGCCCTATGCTCATAAGCAAGTGTTTAGTGTTAGGTAGATATCAATGCACTTATTTTAGTATTCTGTTAAATGTTGTCACAAATATTGTTATTGCAACTACATGATGGAGTATTGTGATGTCATTTGGAACTCATGTCGCCCGCCTCTATTGAACGATTGCTTTGAACTTTATTTTTTTCACCCAACTGTCCAGACTAGACCCTCTGTGGCCCCCATGAGTTTGAGACCCCTGCTGTATAGACTCTTCTTGGTCATTTTCCTGACTGATTGGACCATTTAGTGTAACTGCCTCCACCATTTCTGGTGGTTTTGTTCCGTCTGACTCTCAATGAGGTTAATGTCTGGACTCTTTGGACAATTCATGGTTTCACAGTTTGACCTGATAAATCCTGGCTTTTTCATTTCGGAAAATGCCTGGAAAAACCTGAACATCAGTCAGCTGACTTGTTCATTTTTGGGTGAAGTAAGCGTCCCTGAACAAGACCTGACCAACTGATGCCACCTCAGATCATACCACTGCACACAATTAAAGATCACACCTTGAATTAAAATCATTTTATTGTTGGCCTTATACTGTAAGTAAACAGCAGACCTTCTTGGTTGGTTCAGAGGTAGTGCTGAGGCAGCAGATGGCAACATTGAAGGGTTAATAAATTGCCCTCCACTCCTCACCTATTGCCCTAAGGAATCCCAGAGTTTTAGCGCTGGGGTTTCAGTCTGTGCAGAAGAGAGCAGAACAAAATCTCCAGAGACACCAGCCTTTCAAAGTAAGATTCATGAGCACAATATTTGGATAATTTAGGTTTGGGGGGGTGGATATTGATGGGACTGCATACATTACACCAATAACTGATTAATCCCCTTTTGCTTCAACCATCATTATTATTAAAATTATAAATTTAATGAAGAGACATTGCTAAAAAGACACTCCACCATTGCCATTAAAATAGTCCACCAGTCACAGTTTGTAGAGAGTATGTCCTGTACTGAAAATACACTGTAAGTTTTCATTCTGAGAAAAAAGTCTGAAATGAATTAACCCATTTAAAATTGATTTCTTTTAGTGTCGGTGCTAAAAAAAAACATTTGTTCTATTGAGTGTTAGCTAGATTAATGTGCATTATGATTGCAATAAATTCATTATGTTGAGGCAAAAACATGAGAATGAAGCGAGACATTTAGACAAGTATTTTTTATCAGCGATTTTCTTGTGAAAAGTACTCGGGAGGTATAAGAAAAATAAACCCTCAGTGGAAGGTGTTATGGTTCAATTTGAGCGGAGCAGGTAGAGTTTATAATTGGACCTCTGAGGATGTAGCACAGACAGTTTGCTATGTGGTTGAATCTGTTGGGGAACCCTCTCCTCTCCACCGCTTTGTCAGACCACCCCACCTTCTCCCTGTACGACTACAGTAAATCAAAAACCAGCAAAAAGCCTGTATGCTGAAAACTCAAGAGTCCTTTTCTTTCTTTTAGAACAGCACAAATATAAACCCAGCATTTCCTCTTTAATCTTTTAACACCTAACCCTCAAAATCTGGCCTTTTTTTGCTTATTTTAACCATAAAAGAGCCAGTGTATGTCAGTGTTTTTGCCTATTTTTCCAGAATAACTTCCAATATCTGGCAGTTATTTACAGTTTACTGCATGTTAAAATAGTGTATTAACAATTTAGAGTGAAGAGAAAAACCACTGTAGTTGTACATGTGCTGACAAAGACACTGATTTGCTGATAAGAACTTTATGTATAGATGTTCGAAATTTGGCTATGTGCTTTAAAAAAATAAATAAATAAATACAGCTGTAAGACAGAATTCTTTCTCTGGTTTCTTAATCGTCTTAGAGCATGCGTTCATTAGCACAGAGCTGAGCTGAAAATTGGCTCTCAAACATGACGAAGCTTTTGTGGACTATTTTTCTCCAGATTCTGAGACAAAATTTAAAAGAGAGACAACTGGAACTCAGTAGTCAATAAAGGGAAACGTGAAAATGTTGTGATTTTAATTGACGGATGCCTCAGGGACAAAAGACGATAGTGAAATGAACAGAGGGGAAAGAAAAGGGAGCGAGCTGTTCCTTCACAGATATTAAAGTCTTTTTTTCATACGAAGCCTGGTCTTGGGCATATTGCTCAGATCTTTCTCTCTGCTTTGCTCAGAAGCAGCATATGAACTGTTCCCCAGAGTGTTGGAGAGAGGACTTTAGAGTCAGGGCTGTTGACTGTCTGCGTATCCTCCCCTGTTTTTAACCCTGTACATGAGCTCTGACCAGGCCTCAACTGAGCCCAGCTGTCCGTCTGTGACGGCTCTGCCACACACTCATCACTGGGAACATAATATTATCATTTGCTGCGGTTTGCTTTGTTTTGCTAACAGCCTTAGCCAGTGATTGAGAAAAAAAACACAAACCCTTTAGATTAATTTGGTGGTGTGGTCTAAGCATTAACACAGTGGAGACCCAAAGCAGTCTGGTCACATAACAACAACAATAATTGGATCCTCAACTTGTCCACAGTGACCTCAGCAAGTTTGAAGATGATCGCAGTAAAGCTCGAGGACAAGTTCCTTCAAATACCATTGGTGTGAAGTCGCCCAAAACTGAACGTTCAAAACACGATGGCAGCTTTCCCGTTGGGTTTGGATTATGGTCATAATGTCATTTTTTTTTCCCTCCCAACTTCCTGCACATGTGTACCGAATTTTGTACACATACGATAAACCTGCTGCTCTAGCTGAATTTTTCTTGGGGGGGGCGGTGCAGTTATTTGCCCCTCCCATCCAATTTTTGATGCACCTTCATTGAACCATATGATAACCAAGAGTATTTGGAGGTTAGCTGTGATGTTGAGACAACTTTTGTTATCTTTTAGTGCAAGTTTTATGAGTAAAAATGTGCCAGTTTGTAATTTAATACGCTGTAGATTATGTCATAATCTGCCGTAGGCAGGTTGGGCCTGTTCTGTTCCCCCCCTGGGTTGAACTGGCAGAGCAGAAAATCATCAGCGTCCTCCTGTGATGATTTCTCACCCTGTGCCAGGTATGGATGTGTCTGGCTTTGAGACGTGAGGTCGGCTCCGTTGGTGTCTCTCGCCGCTGACAATGAAAACCTGTCTGGATTGATTATTGCCCAGGGAGTGTTTGGCCTTGGTTCACTCTCTGCAGTCTGTGGCCATTTGGCCGTCTCCCAAACAGAAACTCAATCACAGTTTTTTTTATATATTTTTTTTATGGGAACTTTGACCGCTCAACAATTTGTTTCATGGCAGGAAAAGTTGGGTTCTGTTGGTGGAGAAGCGTCAGTGGAGTCTGTGTTGGGGATTTGTGCAGTTTGGTAGCGTCAGGATACATCCACGCTTGCCATCTTTCATTTCTATGTTGGCAGATTTTTGTTTGAATTGATGTTGACGTGAGTGAATTGTAGCAATGTGGTCGAGGTTGATGCTGTTTTTTTGTGAAAAATGTCATTTGATGTGCACAAACAACTTCTTTTTTTTTGCACATAATGTGTGATCCCTGGTCTTTCAAACATCATAAAACAAATCTGCTGTAACCAGTTGGTTAGTGTGAACTCCGAGTCTTTTCCAAATTGGGAAATACTGTGACAGTTGTGTAGTGTGTCCACAGAGTGAGTAAAATGACTTAAGAAATTTACACCCACAAATGTCAATACTAGCAAATTGCAAAGTTATTAACCACCAGGCTTCACAGTATGATGATGATTAACTGAATTATCATTCATAGTTATATGTAATTCAAAGTGTGTCTTTGTCAATGATGTGGTCTCATTGTGCCTTGATTTATAGATTTCTTTCACCGTCAGCTACTACACTTAAGATGGATTGGTTTTGCATTAACTGTGATGGATTTCTGCACCTCTCTGTCTTTCTAGACCTTCATTCACGGTGCAGCAGTTTCTGCTCTTGTAGTCACTGAGGCGCTAAAAGAAAAGGCCCCGTGATGTGATCTTTATGCTTTTATTCTCTCACTTAGTGATGTCACTGACGTATGAAATGTGCCATTTGATTCTGAAGCTGTTTTTTGTTTTTTTATTCTGATCTGATTTGGTTGTGAGGTCACAATAATCAGACGTGTCACATGTGGTTTTTAGTGGATTATGTGATACATGAGTATAAAAATGTTCATATTAGAATCCATGAGGCTTTTTTAACTGTAGGCTACTCGTGAGTGACCTTTGACACCACCCACTTGCAGTTATGAACGTGAACTGTCAAATCTGATCTTTATCGAACAACGTGGCTGCTAATGTCCTTTTAGCACGCTGATATTAGCAGTTATGTCCAGGCAGCAACAGCGCCACAGAGCAGCTAACGTAGCTTTAGCTGAGTTTTGAGGGCACAATCTATAGATCTCATGATCCTAACGCTCCAATCACTGAAGCATGTTTTTCCTTTCACTGGTTACAGAAAAAACAACAACCTTGTTTCCATTACACAAACCGGGCAACTTTGTCATGTCTCCGTCATGAATCCTGCGGCGTTGTGCGCTGCTCATCAGCTGCAGGCTGGAGATGTACTTAGTCATCTATGGAGAAGCCGTCCTGTTGTCATTACACGTCCATTAACAGTCGCATCACTTGGCCGTCAGACGCGCTGGGCTCAAACCAGTACCGCTCATCATCATCATCATCACTGTCACAGAGTCATCATATCTGACCTTTTAGACATAAACCCCATAAACTCTGCAGGCAGACGGCTCCACCATCACCGCCATGAGTCATTACACCCACTCTGGGTGTAATGGCAATTCATTTGGGCTGAGTATGCTGGTGTTAAGACTGTGTTAATGTGTGAATGATAGACACACAAACATTTTTACGAAAGTTAATACATTTAAGACGTTTAATCTGACCTTTGCTACCCCGCCTCTCGTCCTATGTCTGCTGGGATTAGCACCAGCGGCCCCCGCAACCCTCATGTGGAGGATAAAGCGGTAGGTGATGAATGAATGAAGGACTGAATCTGACCTTTGCCAGACTGGCATGCTAATCTTATTCCCGAATCAAGAAATGGGCCGATTTTACGTTGTTAGGGATTAGTGTGGGAGCATGGGATTACTGAGGTTCTCTGTACATGGTCAGAAAGAACATAAATAATCAGAACCTGGTGAAACAAAAGGCCAGCGTATCTAGGGCTGAAACGGTTACTCGATTATATTGATTTTTTTTCCTTCTTAAATGTGAATATTTTCCAGGTTCTTTGTTCCATAAAACAAATAAAACTGGTTAGTTTTGGTTTGTGGACAAAACAAGACATCATTTCCAGGTCTGATCAACATTTTATGCCGTTTTATGGATTTTTACGGATTAATCAGTGATTTAAAATAATGGTCAGTTGCAGCCCCTACACATATCACACTCGTAATCTAGAACCAGAAAAAATCATTCTACCCTATTCTACCCTAAGGGTTTATTGGAAATATTCAGATCCGATTTTAGCATTACTGATTAAGTTCATTAAGCTTTGACATAAATGAGCTTCTGCCCCCATGTGCACAAGTCAGTTGATATAATATATTCAGTTTTCAGATTAGTTTTAAAGCGTTTCTCACATAAGAGAGTGTGAATATTTGATCCATACTGTGTTGATTCTGAAAAACAACCATTAACCACAACCAGAAATTAGAGAGGACAAATCTCCACCAAGCCATACACGGTGGATATGTGGATTATTGCCAAAATCAAATCATTTCTATCTCGTGTCATGACCCTACATTCCCATAAAATGTCATAAAAAAGCTGTTTGCATTTTGAGTTATGTTGCTCATAAACGGACAGAGAGAAGTGAAGGGAAAACCTAAGCTACTTGTGGTGGAGGGAATCATTCAGCCCTTTCACACCAGCAGGACTCTGTCCCAGTTTTCCAACCAAATTTCAAACCGGCCAACAAAAAAAATGGTTCAGAACCTGAAAAGTACTCATCTGGTACCAAAAGATAGTGGTTCTTACTCGCAATCAGTGGGCATGGGATATTCTGGGTTGTGAAGACAAGTGGAAAGTAGAAGAATCCCAGAGATTTTGCTGGTGTTATGTTTACGTCCTCCCACTTTGGTTCCTCATAAACTGGTGTTTATGAAAGCACCAAGGTTCTGAGGCTCCAGAACGGCACCAGAGCCTGAGCCTGAACCAGAACTGTATCTGCCTGAAATTGTGTGTCCAGGACAGGGTAAGACAAACTCAGTGCGTCACCTGAAACTTTGGGCTGATCCCTGGACGTGGAAAGATTTCGTGGTTGCTCTTAAGATTCCTGCTCCTCAGCTGTAAGGTTAATTCTAATCCACAAACCAAATCACTTTACAATTCAATTAACCATTAACTCAAAAAAATGTCAAAATACACATGAAACCAAGAATCTTCCCCCTCAGCTCAATTAAAAAATTGGGGTTTTATTTTTTTGTCTGTAACTTAGCGAGTAGAGTATCGCGCACTCATTTTACACAGATCATTCTGAACACACATTTAAATGCTCATTATCTCTGCATTTAGTTCAGCGCTTCAGGGACTTTTATTGTGGATCACTGGTTTACCACTGAGGATGTTTATGCCCCTGTTGTGGAGACTGTAATTTAAAGTAACACAGACAGACGAGCCTCTTCTTTCACGTCCATTACAGTGATATTCAGAATGTTGGAAGGGGGATGGGGTTTTTTTCCCATTATTTTACTGCAAGGCCTGAAAAGGCTCCTGGCAGTCTAATCTGTAAAAAATCAGCCTGATTGTTTGTTGTGCTCTGTAGAAGGCCGTGTAATATCTGAAGCGCCGCAGAGACCTTTAAGTAGCAGCTCTGGGATTCAAGCGCTGCAGGAGTAGAAAGGTGCTGCACCGTCATGAAAAGCCTGTTCTCAGAAGCAGTGCTTACCTCAGATGATACTACAGTACATACATACACATGATCACACTGGAGCGCTTATCAACCAACAAACAAGCACCGCAGCTTTGATTGGATTAGGTTTTGTGTCAGTCCACTTTAAAGTCATGAGTCTTAGCATGGTGATTAAGCTGCTGGATGAATGTGAGCTGAGCGACATGAATACTGGCTGATCTGCCGCCGCTGTGTACTGTAGTCTACTCCAGACATCTCTACACTATATGATATTTGAAAAGGTGCAAGTAAGAAGGGTTTGTTTCTTATCAAAGACTGTGTATAGAAGTAGACTGTACTCTTCTGGGAGTGGGGTGCTGAGGGTGTTGGGTTATAACTTTCCGCTATGTAACGTGATGACATCAGCACACTCGGGTCTTTAGTTCACAGACCTCTCTTGCAAGCTGGCTCCTACTGGACAATACTAGCTGTCAATCACACGGACATCATGTTCTATTAAAAAAGAGCTGAAACTAGTCAGTACGTTTACATGCACAGTTTAGTCGAGCTAAGGCCGTAGTCTGACTAAGACGGGCAATCGGACAACTTGTCGAGTCTGAGTATACATGCGGAGGAGCAACGGATTTATTGGTCGTATGTCTGACTCCACCTCCATAGGAGGCGCCGTATCACTGTATCAGCTAGTGCGTATTGAATCACTTTCCTGACACAGAAAAAAAAACAGTGAATGAGATGGATCGTGTTTTGGTCCTGTATGTTTCATGCTTTCTGTATACGCAGAAGTCCGACTAAGCACATACATGCAGGAGTAATCAGACTATGAATCACAGGTATTTTAGTCCTAGCTCAAACTAAGACTAACTTAGTTAAGACTGGGTTTTAGTCACTTTCAACATGCATGTAAACACAATGAGTGATTGGAAAAACTGCTACACCTTTAAAACCAGAAGGCTACGTCCATATTTATGCACAATCTATGCTTATAACACCATCTTTTTGGATCCGTAATGATCCTTAGGACCAAAAGCAGCACACAAGCTGAATACATGCATGATATTGACCTGAAATGTAAATTTAATTAGGCTCAGACGTTGAGTCAAATGTGTCCTGTCACTGCATTTTTCACTAGTTATAGAGGACGAGCTCTATTTATAGCGATCACACATTTGTTACTGGGGATTTTATGGCATATGCATAATTAAGCGCCTAAAGGGCTGTGTTTCCCAAACTGTTTGGAGGTTCGACTTTCTAAAGATGACAAACTTTCGCAACCCAATTTATGATATAAATTGTGCATAACGTAACATTTCTGACTATTTTTGGCGGACTTTATATTAACCTAATGTTGAATAAACCAGTTATTTGCCCGAGATTTGTTTGGAAAGTGTTATTTAATAAATGTAAATTGGTTGAAACTTCACTGTTAATGTTGGATTCACAGCAGTGACGTCTCATTTTCACCTTGCATGTTACTTTATGTTGAATACATTTTCAGTCCTGGAGCTCAGAGTCGCGTAATCTCATTCTCTGGTCTTTTTGAATCATAATTGCACCGTCTATTTTAAGCTCCTACTTTATGTGGATGACATTTTAGACAAACAGTATCCGTCTGGGTGGCTATAAGCAAGTTCTTTCTTTTCTTTTTTTTTGGAACCGTCACTTGACTTTTGGTACAAGTG
Organism: Solea senegalensis; assembly: GCF_019176455.1. NCBI lineage: Eukaryota > Metazoa > Chordata > Actinopteri > Pleuronectiformes > Soleidae > Solea > Solea senegalensis. The sequence continues at coordinate 14,967,927 of NC_058037.1, read as the reverse complement.
TTTCTTGTCAACGCACAAGTGCCACTTAAAGCTTGTGTGCGGCATATGTCGCAATCAGTGTGATGTCTCAGTACTTGATTGTTGAGAGTGTTGTCGTGAAGGTAAAAATTGCAGATTTGATTTAAGCAGCTCCAGCTTAATCAGATGGTCTGAAAGCATATTTTGCCTCCCATGAAATTTTGATTAATCATGATTAGAAGAATTTAATGATTTCATTCTCCCGTGTGTGTTTGAGTGGTCTTTTTACTGGAAGGAAAAAAAGATTATTTAACCCCTTTTGTCAGTCTTTAATAATAGACTGAATCTGTTGCCATGGATGAGGGGGTAAAAAAAAGTAGAGTTATTTAAAGGTACACAATGTCTGATTTGGCTATTTGTGAAGTTGCTGCAGCTGAAAAGCTCTCACTGCGTCCTTCCTTTCTAAGTATGTAGTCGTCGGTTATCATTAAAACTACAAAGGTGTTAAGTTTAACCATTAAAAACATGGTGGTCCATCATAGCGGCCTCTTTAAAGGCATCATTCCGTCATAATAAAGTTGACAATTCACACAGACAGGTGATTGTACACTCAACAAAAAGTTCAAGTTTGGCGAAATAATTACTGAGGCTTTGCTGTACTCTTACACTCTGGACCCTGAAGTATTAACCTAAATAACCTAAATTAACTTAGCCTAAATATCTTACACTTCAGCTAGATCTGAACAATATGATCACAGTGGGATTAGTTTAAAAGATTTTGGTGATTACAATATGATTCCCAATTGGTTCATCTGATCATTTTTCTATTTTTTTAAAAAAAAGTGTCTGTCAACAAATTAATAAACATGTTCTATTTTTGCACCAGTAAACTCCTGCAGCACTGCAGAATGTCATCATAATGCACACATTTTTGTTCTAATCTCATTTTCTTATACATGTATTTATGTGAATAGGGATATCGCACTTTAGTGAACAGGTAAATAATCTTGATTAGAGCCATGATAGACGTCATAGGTTCAAGGAAGACAAAACATTCAAATACATTCAATAAAAGGTTATATATATTATATATATCACCAAATAAGGAGGAGCTGCCGAGGCAGTTGCAGCATCTTTCAGTTTAAACATTCCATCTGGTCCATATATTGTAATTCAGATTATCTTGTGTAACCCTGAAAAATAAAATACATTCTCCAAGCACTCCAAAATTGACTCTAATTAGCGTTAAGCAGAACTGTGTTTGATTAAAAAAAGAAAAGTGATTATAATTAGCATGTAAAGGCTCAGATGTCTAAACTAAACTGTGGTCAAATGAAACGGTCGGATTATTGCATCCCGGTGTTGCAGAATTAAATGTCACTCGTCTGTCTCGTCGTCGTGCAACCTTCTGGCCTTCAGCCCAGTCTGCTATCGATTTAGCAGCATGTTACTATTACTGGTGTGGAAGACTTGAAGCTAACATGGTTCAGAGGATCTAATTTTCCTCTGGAAACATGTTAGCCCGCTATCTCTGTGCAGACATCCCCGTTCCTCGGGGCTGTGGCTGACATTTTCTCTCAGCAGGACTTTTTACCTGCTTCATTATGGCCACAGTCGAAGCCTGGTCTGCCTCCTCTCTCTCTCTCGCTCTCTCTCTCTCGTGCTGACTCCTCCAAGTCCAGAAAAGGCTAATTACAGCTGTTTTTTTCGGGGTCAGGGAATTCAAAAGGGGGGCTGTTCTGCAAATGTACAAATGCTTTTGTCTGCTTCCTGTTTCGAGGGTGGGTGGGTGTGTGTGCGCACGCTCAGTCGTGTGTGTCCAGCTGTGACTTATTGTTGTTGTGTATGACTCAGGACGCTTTAACCCACTTAATGATGTAATTCTGTGTTTTTTTTATCATCATAAATATGTGACAAATCCATGTTTGAGAGGAGGTGAGGCAGTTTCATCTATAGAGCAATTTTCTTGCACAAAGGCAAGTTTGCAAAGTGCTGGACTCAAATATTCAAAGACACACTACAATACAATCAATACAGTGGAAAAATCAGAAAATAATTATGAATAGTATTAGGTTTAAAGAAAAAAATGGTGCAACAGATAATGTACACAAGAGGAGATAACAAAATAAATCGAAAAAAATGAAAGAACCTAATATTTAATATTTGTAATATAATATTTGAACCCTTTAATACTTGGGTAAGTGCTCGTTACATTTCCGCACTTACGTGACAGTTTGTGCTATAGGGAAGAATTCCAACGGTTTCTGAAGGCTAAGAAGTTGCACTTCAAACCGGCGCCTTAGTGCCCCTCCTCCCCACACAGCGGTGTGAAATGCCTTGAAGATGCTCCTTTCGGGTGATAAAACCACCACTGAGGTTTGGTGATGCATTTGAGGTCAAAGAAGCATGTTGATGCTTGTAATGTACAACTACGGTGTTTTGTTTTCTAAATAAAATTCAGTTTTTTTTGTTTTTCCTAACTTTAAACTGTTAATATACTCTTTTCACATGCAGTAAATCGTAAATAACTGCCAGGTGTCAGAAGTTCAAACGCTCTTTGTCACGAGACATTTTCTTTGCCCTTTGATTGCTACAGTAAGCAAAAAAGTAACATTTTGAGGCTTAGGTGTTAAAGGGTTGAGCTAAAAAAATGGCTGTATAGATACAAATATTTACTTAACTTTACATAACGTTGTGTTTGTCTTTGACTCTGCACACTCACGTCTCAGTAACTTCAGTAATCATAACACAAACAATAAACCAATAGCATCTGTGTCGCTGCTGTATGTAAATAAGTGACCATCCTCTGGGCAAAGGCATCGTTAAACTGCAATCAACAGTGTAGTCCTCGTCTCCTCCTGTCTGTCTGTCTGTCTGTCTGACAGTGAGGTGATAACACTGTGACACGCAGCCCGCTGCCTAAATAGAGCAGCTTGCAATAAATCTGATGAAATCTCACCTGCAACCATCTCATTTACCAACTCCAAAATCATCATCGTGACCTTTACAGAAACGTATTTCAAGGCCACGCTCAGACTGACTGACAGATGGACAGTCAGAAAGACAGAGATGTTATGTTGGAGCAGCAAAACAATTTCCTCCCCCAGATAAGCAGCCATTTTAGTGACAGTGCCGTCCACATGTCGTCCTTGACACTTCTAATCAGGGACACTGTCGCTGCAGCGCTGCGTTCAGCACTGATTGGATAATAAATACAAACAAGGCCGTTAATTTATTGTCCTCTGATGGAGAACGAGAATGGCTGCAGCCATTTTTCAGCACTGATACGACACTGGAGATACAGTAGATTGTGGATATGCAGGACTGGCGCATTGCTGATTAATACTTAACAGTTTGCCTTCACTGCAAGAAAGTCAAAGATTGTTATGTGATGGTTTTCCCCAAACATCAAATTACACCAAAAGCCATAATCATTTTATTATGTTTCTGTGATGGTTAATACATCAGTATGTAGAAGCTCTGTAACCATGGTGACATTTTCCAGATGTACTGTTTTACAAAAAACGAAAAAAAATAGTCAAATTATAGTTATTTACTTCCATTCTTGAACAGAAAAACAAGTTTTAGATGTTGAATGCTATCCTTCGATTCATTTCTGACTTCTCAGAGAATAAAAAACAAAAATTCAGTTCGTTTGGCGAATAAATACGTTTTTGAAAGATTTCAAAAGTATTGGTTTTCTCTAATACATTTGTACATATTATAGTACATTATTATATACTTCTGAAAGCTGTTTGTCCTTCAGACTCAGGGATTGTTTTCCATCTATACTGACAGTAGATTTATAGATCGGAGAAATAAATAACCAGAATAAACCAAATAAACCCACTCAGGTCATCATTCTCCTCTCCCATGCGAGAAATTGTATAGTACACAAATAAATTAGAAGCAAAAATTAATGAAAAGACTCAAGAAAACAAAATAACTAAAAATATTTTAAGTTATGTTCACAAAAGACAACTTTGAAATACTAAAAACAAGTTACATCAGGGTTTTGCTGACATGATTGCTTAAACCAGAGATTTATAACAATAATAAGATATTCCTTTATAATTAACACACCATTAATGTATTACATTCAACTTTAAATTACATATTTACATATAAGCTTGTTTAGTGTTTTAATTGCAGTCATTATTTACCTAAATTTTTATTTATTTCTCTGTTTTTTTAAATGAATAGATTCAGTTTGCATCGTACATTTTTGTGTTATGAAGTATACGTCATTCCAAATTAAAAACAAGCACTTTTACTTTGAAATTCTGTTTGACCCCTCTGGATTAAACCATAAGAATAATACCCCATGTTTTGAACAGGTGTAATTCTTAGTACTGTATAATAAGATATTGCAGAGATATAACCAGCCCTATGATGTGCTTTCGTCTTTTTCTCTCTGTAACATGTTGACATCTCGTGTGTGTGTGACTCAGCTGATGTAACCATGCGAAGATAAACAACGTTCCTCACACACAGAGGAAGTGTTCGTGTTTGAAATTAGCATTTTTTCCCCATGTGGGGAAAAAGTTGGCGCTGTGTTCCCAAATAATAATGGAGGAGCGGGACAGCTGTCGTGCGACCTGCGACGAGCTTGTTGCGAGTACCTGCTTTGATTAACGGGGCAGGAGTGGACGGCCCGTGACAGCAGAGGCCATTAAAGTAATTTGAGCAGCTGCCTCTTGCGCGCCATCAGCGTCTTGTTAGAATCGTATTATTATATTGATTTTGAAGTGTGGCCCAAAGCTGCCTGTGCCCTTCCCCATGGCAGACATCCAGGATCTGATTCTGTTAACGAGACGGAGAGGGTAACAGCAGCCTCATGGTCAAGTTTCTCCAACATGTGTTGCAGTTATGTACCAGGGGAATGCACTAAAAAGAAAAAGACATAGAAAAGAAATTGTTTTAGTCATCATTAGTAGAACAGTATTTCTGATTTTCCTCCGAAGTACAACCACAGGAAGCTCAAATACGGTACCAGTTTGAGAAAGAGTTTTTTTGGACTGTAGGGGGAAACCTTGAGAAAACCCAATCATGCAAAATCCATGCAGAAAGACCCACTACACCAACCGTGTGGCCCTATCCTCGAATGTGAATTTGTTTCATTTGAAAATCCCATACTTGGTATAAACTGGGTTTCCCAATTTGTCTCAGGTTCATATAATATATATTATAGAACATATAATATTTGGGCCAATAGATCCTCATAAATGTTGTACTCTAAAACTTAATGAAACGATTCAATGGGACGTTTAATGCGTGCAAAGTTCACACCCTTGAATTTGAAACTTAAATATAAGAAATGGGTGAAACTACTACAATAATTTGATATAAGCAGTAAATTAGGTTCAAGAGGACTGAAATGATCTGAACAGGGTTTGATGTTTTTGTCCAGCTCTTCACAGATGTTGCAGAAGGTTTTTTGTAAGTTGTTTTTATGTGTGTATCAGAGAGTGTGGGTAGTGAGAAGTTGGTCGCTTTGGAGACAGCTATCGCAAAAAAACCTACCACACGTCTCTGAAGCTATATATAAACCCTGAAACAGATCCAACACAAAGAGAAAGGAGGAAATATGTGGTTAAATATGTTCTTCTTTTGCACCTGAACAAACCAAACAAACACATAAAATGAGTGCTAAGAGATAAGAAAACAGGAAAATCGGTGCAAATTCAAGGTAATGTGCACGTGGACCCCACACACTGAGAAAACCACTCTGACATTCTATATATACTTCTTCTATACATGATGTTCTCTTCCTGATATACGTGCTCCTGCTGCCGTTTTCATTCCTCTGACCCTTTTAGCTTATATGTGGATATTTATAATGTTTGTGCGACGACGGTAGTCGCCCACACTGGGTCAAAGCTTAAATGACGACTTCCTCGACAGACTCGGAACACATTCCACTTTACATTAGAGTGCTTTAAAGTGACAGAACGCACCGTAACTGAACATCCTGCACGAAAGAAGTCATCAAACAAAGTAACTAAATACTTTTCTTTTGTTCTTGTAGAAAATTAAAATGTGCATGAGGTTGTGCTGTAACTACTAAATAAAAGGTGGAATATACTTTACTCCAATTCTGACGTCCTTACACTGGCTTCACGTCTGCCAAATAATTCATTTGTAAGTATTGCTGTTAGTCTATAAAGCACTGAATGTTTTCGGCCCAACATACTCACGACAGTATGTGTTTTTGAATAACAAAGGATACAAAGGTTTAAGACAAATATTCACTGTATAAATGCAGAGACCTGCCGACACATGGAGCATAAAGTGGGAGAATAAAGTAATCATTTGTATTAAAATGCTAAATATAGGAATATCTTGAGCAATCCTCGCCTGAAACAAATTTTCACTGTGATCAAACTTGTCCTTCTCTGTGTCCCTGTCCTTCGTTTCACCCCCTCGTCTCCTTTCTTCCTCTGCAGATTGAAGACATTGTCACTCGTATCCAGGACGAGACGGAGGGTATTCCCATCAGAACTGTCAAAAGCTTCATGACCAAAATCCCCAGCGTTGTCACAGGTAAGACACAAAGACAGGAGCGTGGGACATCAGAGGCACAAAAGGGACCACTGTTGTCCGACCCATGTCTGAGTCCAAGTCCTGATTTTCACAACAAGGACTCGAGGGACTCTGACGGGGACAGAACCTGCAGTCTGCAGAAATTAACTGTAGCAGTGCATCTGTAATTTGAGGTTATGTTCTGAGACTTTGGAGGAATTCTGAAACCCTTAGAGCCTCATTATTCAACTTTACACTTACTCGTTCTGTTAGGTGAGAGGAGAATTAATAATCTTTGGTGTTAGTACAGATTAAAGTCATTTAAAAACGACCTGTTATTCAGTGAGTTTTAAAGGTACTGTTCAGCAGATTTAATTACCGCCGCTTTGCTAAGCTAACTGACAAATGGCCGTGGCCTTTTTATTGACCGGGCAGAGATGGTATATTGATCTGCTCTAAAGCCACTGTAACTGTGAAACTATTTGTTCTGTGAAATCCTGAAGTCATATATGTGTGAGGCACTTGTGTTCAGTTCCACCATCGTCTATTTTATCTGCTTCAGCTGATCGTCTGAGCACAGATGGTGGGTTTGTGAGAACGTTTCCTCAAGCAAATGTCCAGAACATCATGTTTAACGAGTGTTATGGTCACCCAATGACTTTCCCCATCGAATAAAGTGTCATAAAGTATGAATTTTCATGTTGAATTGAAGGGATTGTTCACTGCTTGGCCCCAAAAAAGTCACATAATCTAATATTTCTGATCAGTGTTATGATCTGGGTTTGCTTCACTTGGTCAGATATAGATTCAGCTTAAACAGCTGAGGTCACCTGACGAGCTAAGCATACTCAAAGACCAGGCTTTGGGGTGAACACGTGCAGTTATCAAGCATAAATAAATGAGTAAATACTCTTTTCTCATGTCTCAATAAATGTAATGGGCCTGCATGATAAAAAATGAATTCAATCTTACATTGAATGCTTGATTTTGATAGGGAATAGGAATAGGAAATTGTATTTTGTTACTGAAATACATTAAGTCTATACTATACCTACTATACATTTCAGATCACGACAGTAAAAGTCACTTTTCTTATTCTCATTCTGGTCTTTGGTCAAAAATGACCAAGTTGATGTAACTGATTTGAATTTCCCCGGAAATCTGGTGCTCTTAAGTCTAGAAAAGGTGCATCAGTTAAAAAACAACAATAATGTGGTAATTATAGAGTGGAAAATGTATGGAAATAAGTCCAGATCATGGTCTCCATGTGTTTTGTTATGGCTGCTGCAGAGGATCACTAGATGATTGCAGAACAGCCGGAGGACGACACACGATTTAATGTTATGGAGAGAAAGTTTAAGTGTGTGAAACAGATTGAGTAATGTTGTCCTCCGGCGGTCAAAGTGCCCTTAAGCAAGGCGGTCAGAACCTCTGACTGTCTCAGTATACACATATCGTCTGCTCTGTCAGGGTCAGTGTGTGGGTACATGAACCGATGAATGTTTGTTGATGAATAAACATTTTGAATATAAAAAAACTTTAATCTTTATCACTTAGTGGACGTCGACAGGTATGGATGGGTAAGTTAGCCGCCTCGTCCTCCGGCTGCAGTCGTTTCATTTGATCAGCTAAATCACTTTAAGAGGCCGCAGCCACAGAGGGCGGCTTTGACACGCCCCGCGCAAATCATGGAAGCAAAGGAAGGCCATTATCATTCTTCTGTTGTTGTTTTTTTCTTCACTCCTTGCACTTATGGAAAATGCATTACCCCCACTATGCCATAAGCAGAGCATATCAATAAACACAATTACTACAGTGGCGGATGGATGTGTGGAGCAGCAGCTGAGTGCCGAGGGCCAGGAAACTAATGAATGATAGAGAATTAAACACTACCTCCTCTGGGACTCTGAGAGAAAGCAGAAGGGAAGCCAAGATAGTATTAAACTCTTTAGATTCACCGCAAATACACAAGAAATATGCTTTTTGGAAAGTTTATCTATTGCAGTCATTACAACTACAATGTCAATCCGTTCCTAAGTGCTGCTGGCATCACAAATCTTATTTTGGCTCATTATTTCAATTTGAGGAAAGAGCTTGATCTGTTAAAAAGTAGAAAACATGTCAACAAGATGAATCACATTGTGCACATTTTACACATTTTGGCAAGACTGTGTATTTTTATTTGGTCTTGTTATTTCCAGCTCAGCTCCTAAAATACACTATGTACAAACATAGTGTTACACTCGCATTAGGTGCAAAAATGTCCCATTCAAACTGTAATTTATTTGTAATCTGACTTCCATTAAAGCATAATACATGCATTTTATTGCCTGGCTGTCAATCTAGGCTTTAGCCTTGGAATTGATGATTTTTTCTACTCTCCACATTTTGGCCGTATTCGGCATATGGAGAAAAATAATGCTATTTTCACTAGATGGCACTGTCACAAGTGTTGCCGCTAATTATTGACATATCCCAGACTGTAGTAATTCAACACAAAGTTATTTTACTTTGCATGCAGTATATTGAAAATAATTCATATTTTCTGTTTTTATCTCTGGTGTCATAATTCAAAGGGTTAAAATCTTTAAATGTGAATTTGTGTTTGATATCAACAACTAGGTCAAATGTTGGTGAGTATAAATTCAGCTCAATACAATTAGAATTTATAATAATATATAATCATATTTATAACTTGCTTTTAAAAAGCACATTTTTTTTGTCTTTAGTGGTACGAGTGTGACTAAAATTAGTTACCTTGTACTTCATCTAAACTCTAAATCCATAGAAATGTTATTTATTTCTCTTAAGAGAAACATGTCCGCTTTAAATCTCAAGGCAAAGGAAGGAAATATCCAGTACTACTAGTTAGCCAGTGTGTTGCCTTTTTATTTTTTATTTTATTATGAGTATTTGTCACTGAAGGATCATTATTTGCCATTTGCTCTGTGCTCTGCTGCCCAAACTCTCCCCATAAAATGTGACACTGGAACCAAATGAGACAACAATTTCCATGATCCCATGCTGCTTTTTGATTTCATGAAACAAGATATTTTGTTATCGTTTTGACCTCAAGTGGCAGAAATCACATACTGTGAGTTTAACGGGGGAAAAAACACTGAAAAAGACAAACTTATTACACTGCAGTTCAAAAATAATGTATATTTGTGCAGCTTTAAAACTCACTGTCTCTTTCAGGTGCAGACATTGTCCAGTGGCTGATGAAGAACCTGTGCATTGAAGATCCAGGTAATAAAAATAATGTAGCTTGCCTTTGTTTAAAGGCCAGTTAACAATCAATTGAACATGTGTGCCTAATAAAGTGGCTGGTGTGCGCTGGGTTACGTCATAGAACAAACAGAATATTTTTCTTCATCTCTTTATTGACTGATCAGACAGATACGAGTAAACCAGTGTGTTTTACCAAAGTAGGTCATAACCTTCTTTGCATAGGAGATGACATAAGATAAGTCCTTTAGTCCTTTATTAGTTCCGCAGTCACAGCAGCAAAGACAGGAAAGATAAAGGGTTATAAATAATAAACTTTGAATTTTTTATAGAATTTGTACATTTATATTGCACTTATGTTGTTTTGTCTGTCTATATTTAAGCAGTATATCGAGTATTAAAGCAGTATTCTGACTCCAGAAGGAAATTATGGTGATACCGATCCAGATTCAGAAGTTCTTCAGGGCTGCAGTGGTTAATCGATCATTCATAAATTACCAGACAATTTTTTTGATAAATAATTAAATTGTTGATGTGGTATTTTTGTCTCTGTTCTGTTTTTTAACTTCCAAAATATATGAATATTTTCACAGTTTTGTTTCAAAAAAATCATTAAAGCTGTATGATTATGGTTTGTGGATAAAACAGTGGGAGACAGTTTTTTATTGTTAGTACAGGAGCCCACGGCACTGAGTCAGCAATTGAGTCATCCTGTATGTTCCAGTCAATCCAGAAACCTATAGCTGATTTAAAACAACAATGACACAACAACAGGCTTATCTGTGATCTATAACTGTAAGAAAATGGCAATGTTTTATATTTGGCAGCTTATATAAACTCTCATATTCACGTCATTGCATACTCACATACAGTACAGTAGGATGCTGCGTCACAGATGATCTCTGCAGTGCTGAGGAACCTGCTATGACCTGTGCTTCATCTTCTGTTGCTTTCATAGCCGAAGCCATGCACATCGGGAGTCTCATCGCAGCTCAGGGCTACTTCTTCCCCATCTCTGACCACATTCTCTCCCTCAAAGACGATGGCACCTTCTACCGCTTTCAGGTGAGACTGCATACGTCATGTTGTCATGTATAAATCTGGGATCTCAAAGTCAAATGACCTCGGGGGCCACTGTTTGGTCAGTAGGGGAGAAAAATACAGCAAAATAATAATATTTATGATGATATTTCACCTCGTTTTAAAATAAAAGTGTGTGTTTTGATATGGAATAAGTAGTTTACAATATGAATTTGTTTATGAAGCAAAATGTATCTATATAACAAAACATACAGGAATAAATCATTATAACTTTTTAACTTTCAATTGTACGGAAGAGTATTAGGGCACCATGTAAATAATAAATAAAACAGCATGAATTCTGAGATTAAAGTCAGCATTCTGAGAAAAAAAGTCCAATTCTAAAATTAATCTGAGATTAAAGTCAGAATTAGGGCCATATGTAGAGAAAAAAACCCAAACAGAATTCTGACTTTAATCTAAGATAATTCTCAGTATTCTGCCTTTTTTCTTTACATGTGGCCGTAAATCTGATTTTAATCTCAGAATTCTGAGAAAATTCAGATATCTGACTTTAATCTCAGATTAATCTCAGAATTCTGACTTTTTTTTTTATATATTTCTTGTGTTAATCTGAAAGTTTAGTGCGTTGATTTAACTTCATAGTTATAGGTTTACAGTTACATGTAATGTGTTTACAAACCCGAAATAGATAATTGGCAATTTGTTGAACTCCTCTCAGGTCACCTGATACTAGGCTGAGTATCTCATGTTTCCAGGAAGCCCAGTAGAGTACATTGATTCAGATTGAAACAGATTGAAACAGTAATGTATACAATGTACATATATATATGTATGTATATATATATATGTATATATATGTATATATGTATGTATATATATATATACATATATATGTATGTGTGTGTATATATATATATATATATATATATGTATATGTATATATGTGTGTATATGTATATGTGTGTGTGTGTGTGTGTGTGTGTATATATATATATGTATGTATGTATATATATGTATATATATATATATATGTATATATGTATATATATATGTATATATGTATATATATATATATGTATATATATATATGTATGTATATATATATATATATATATATATATATATATATATATATATATATATATATATATATATATATATACTTTATCTTCAGAGGCAAATGGAATAATGTTCAAAGGAGGCATGGTAGTATGCATGTTTTGAGGTGAAAATTCAACATCTGATAATATTTAAACATTTATTCTAAGTCTGTAATAAGCCTGAGATGGACAGGAGGAATTTTCCAAAAAAAAGCAGGACAGCAGAAGATAATGTTGTTGTAAAATTGTCCATTGAGTATAAATGGGAGACTAAAGTAGTAGTACGCAAGGCACTCCAGTGTAGGAAAATATGAAAATGCTTTAATAAAAATATTTGAATATACATATATATGTGAATTAATGAAGGACTTTTATAATTTTCTAGAAAAATAATTGAAAATGTCCTTTTAAATCCTTTAAAAATCCTTAAATATAAATTAAACTTCAAACATTTGATTGGTTTAATAAGGGATTTTTATTTATTTATTTTTCTACATCTGAGTGCCTTGGATGCCTTATTTTGCACTGTAATTGTAATCCATATATGATTTACTTCTGAACAATACATTCCCTTTCATTTTGAGTAAACTCGAACTGTCCCTTTATATTATTCCTAAATCTTCACAAGAAACCCTTTATAAATCACTTGTTCAATCAGTGAATTACACACCAGTCTTGATCTTGATGACAAAAGGTGGCGTCGTCCACTGCCCTCACATCATCCTCAGTGCTATGTCGGCTTCCTGGGACGCCATTAAAAATGAATGGCGATCTGTTAAAATATTCATCAAGCGAGTTGAGTGAGGCACATTTGGGTCCGAGCTGAGTGGGCGCGCACAAAAAAAACCCAGAAGAATAAGAGACAAATGAGACATTTGACTCCCTCTCCTCTGCTCATGGATAAAACAGTGGCGTTGAAGTCAAGGATTAATTATGTCAGACCACTTTTTAATCCTGAATTTCCTCATTAAAGAGAGGAAACAGTGCTCTTTTTTTTTTAGATTCCTCAGTGGGGAAGTGTGCAGCAGCGCACACACGCGGGGAGCTTACAATGATCTCCAGTCTTGTTAGAGGACTGTGTCTCGACCAGAGCCAGAGAGGGAGTTTAATTAATCCAGATGGCACCGTGCACGTTCATGTGCTCTGACCTTAAGGTGCTTGTCCTTCAAAGTAAAGTGGAAGAGAAGAAGAAGAGGAGGAGGAGGAGGAGGAGGAAGGAGGAGGAAGGAGGAAGACTGTTTGTCAGAGCAGAAAATATCCATAAAGATAATCACAGGTTCTTAAACGTCAATAAACATTTTCCTGAGGAGTAAATGGCGAGTTTCTCCAATAGAAACAAATGATGTTCCCATTAAGAGCAAAATAGATGAATGATGGCACATGTTTGAAGACACCAGTGTAATTAACAGCTACTATCGGGAGATGGCTTTAAAAATATGGAAAAAAAATGGAGGTTTTCTACATTTGAATACCTTATTTTTCACGGTAATTTATACTTCATGGAATAAACTGAGAATTCAGAATAAAATTTGATTTATTTTTCATGTCGATAATCATGACTGGCAGACTTGGCTAACGTTTTTTCACATTACAGTATGTTCCCATTTAGAGCTACTATCAGGTGAATTTTGGGGTTTTTCCTACATGTAAATGCCTTATTTTTCATTGTAATTTATGCTTCTTGGACTAAACGGACAATTTAGAATGCAATTTACGTCGATAATATAATAAAAAGTTAATAAATTAGCATTTAGCTCAAAGCTGCTGTTTTGTTTAAATGCAGCACTCGCACAGAAAATAGCTGTAGGCTCGTATATCATAATTTTTTTTAAATTATGTTTTGAAATTCAGAGGAAAATGGATGACTTATGGCACATGTTTGAACACACCAATGTGATTGATGAATACTATCAGGAGATGGCAGTTAAAAATTGGGTTTAGCACCATTAAAAAGGTAAAATTTGAGGTTTTTCAACATGGGAATGCCTTATTTTTCACTGGAATTCATGGAATAAACTGAGAATTTAGACACCAATAAGTTGGTAAATTAACTGGAAGCTGCTAACAATCGCACAGAATATTGTTGTAGACCCATCTATCATCATTTTGGATGAATTATGGCACATTAGTAGAAAGCAGTGTGATTGACAGCTACTGTATTTTTAGGTTATATCTGTGAATTTCTGGCTTTAAAATCAGTATACATTTGAAGATTATTTAGTAATTTGAAAACTTATGTCCATTTCTCATATGGTTTCAATGAGCACTACTTAAGTATAAAACCAAATGCAGTAGTAATTCAGTCAAATAAAAAGTAATAATTACAGTATGCTCACGTTCCGATGCTCTGACCTTAATGTTCTCTTCCTTTAACGTAAAATGGAAGAGAAAAAAAGAAAGAAGGACAGAAAAGTTGCATAAAGATAATAATAATCACAGGTTTATTAGCATTTAATGGCAAATTAGTTGCAAAACAAAGAGAAGGGAAATCAAACCAAATATCTCTCCTAATTGAAACAGCTCAGTGTGGTTTTAAAACTATAATTCAAGGCCATGTGAGGCAGAATATTTATATAAAAGCATGTGTTCTTTGGCTGCCGACGTTATTATCATTATTATTATTGTTGACTCTGGAGCTTTTTCAGCTCTGTCTCGTTGTGTTGTGTTGTTTTTCGCTGCTCCTCTGCATCGCCCCAGGACGCCTCTTTACTGCTCAGAGACTTTTATGCGTCAACTACTCTGAATCCATTCAGTCATGATCATAAAAAAAGAAAAGAAAATGGTGTTGATTGCTCACATAGCAGCGCACGGCAGCAATCATGAGCACCGCTGTGTCCAAGAAAGAAAGGTCAACGGCATCATTACGCTCTTGTTGGAAAAGTTTTGAAAACTGCTTATGTTTAAATCTCATTCTCATTATTTCTACGTCTTTGTAACGGAACATTATGCAGCTGTTTGTGAACAGGACATACTGTAAAAATCACCTTTTGTCCTCTTTCTTCTCCTCGCCAGGCACCGTATTTCTGGCCATCTCACTGCTGGGAGCCTGAAAACACTGATTACGGTGAGGACTCTTTTATGACCTGTTTAAAGGCGACATCGAATGCTTGTATCGCACATATATGTTAGTTATGGAGGTCTACTTACATATATTAACTTGTTTTCATGGTTAAAAACCTCCTAGTCGCTGCAAACGAGCCGATCAAAATATCTCCTCACTGACGCTCTCGTCAGCCGCGCTGTTTCAGACCAAAACCGCACCCCCAGAACGTGGACTGTGTTGTGATTGGCCAGTCAACGAGAGCTTTCCCACTGTCCTGTGATTGGCCAGGTACCTGGAAGTGACGTAATTGTTAGGCCAGCTCTCAGATACACAGCTCCCCCTCTGGCACGGTGGATGCTCTGCATCTCAGCAGCTACAACGAGAGTAGTTCTTCTTCTTCTGTGGTTGAATGTACGCAACCGGATGTGCCCGGACTAGTGCCCGCACCAGCAGGCGCTACGGTGGTGACAGGAGTGGTGAGGTTTTCTGATGACGACATCAACCTACGGAAGTGCCGATCCGCTTCGCAGAGCCCAGGAAAACAATACAACACTATTTTCTCAGCAGTGGCTGAACTGTTGTTCTGAAACTTTAGGGTTTCATAAACGAGGTCATGACGCAGATACACACACAAACGCAGCGTTAATTGGAGCTTCCGGTCTATGTTGCCTTTAAGTTGAAGCCAAGAATGTAAGGCGGAAGTAGCAGTTAACCACAAGGGGGCGACACTTCTGGCTGCAAAAAGAACTTGTTAATGGTTTCAATGGCGAGTTTCTGGTTATCTTCAACAGCACATGATATAATTATGTTCCCATTTAGTTGAAAGATAGATTAATTATGGCACATATTATTAGACACCACTGTTTTAGGTGACAGCTACTTTTAGGTGATTTCTGTGAATTTCTTTAAAAACAGTAAAAAGATGAAATTTGAGGTTTCAGAACAGGAGCTTCTCCTGTTCTGAGCTTCGTCAAAAACTATTTCCATTTCTCATACATTATATGGTTTTAATGAGCAGTGCTCAAGTATAAAACCAAATTTAGTACAGTAGTGTAAGAAACTGTGTTGCAAAAGCTATTGATTTATTTCAGTGACGCAGTAATTCAATTTAACAAAATTCCTACCACTTGAGACTTAAAATGTAACTGTAACAGTTATTTTTTCTCGGTGCATTGATTCCTATTTAAAGGATTGTTTAACAGAGAACAAAAATCAACAAAATTACAAATTAAGTTACTATCAGTCATAATGTGTTGGATTTACTCCTCATTCAGTTGAACATTTGTTGTTTTGGTACATTATTAGTTTATTTTTCATGTGACGTCACCCAACAAAACAGAATATAGAGCTAAAGATTACTCAGATGTGCAGTCCAATACTAAAATACACAAATCAGTTTTAAGAGAAATGTAATTTAGGGCACTGTACAGCAGTTGTCTCAAACATGCGGCTTATGGGACACTTGCGGCCCCCCAATCAATTTCATGTGGCCCTCCAGTTAATATCATCGTCATTTTGCATCACATACTTTTATTTATTGTGAACATTTATTGTTCCATATCAAGAGAGACACTTTTATTTTGAAATTCTATGAAATATCACGTAAAACCAATTTTTGTCAACGTAAGTATGCGATGTTATGATGTAAGTCCTCAAAAAACTTGAACTAAACTAAAAACAGGCGAAATTTTCCTTCAAAACAAACACACACTGAAGACAACACACTGTGCTACACTGATTACAAGAATCTAAAACAGAAACTCAGGAAAAGTGTGTGAATGCAGGTAAACGGCAGCAGATACACGTGTGACAGGTCGCTCACCACAGAAACTCTCCATGGTTTTCAGTTTAAACTGATAATATAATATAGACTTAATATAATATATAGGCACCACTTCTGCTCCCAAAACAGCCGTTTGAGAAAGATGTTAACCTTCATTATCTTCACTGAGCAACAGCTAATTAATTTGAAGGAAAATGTTTACTTGTGTGTAGCCATAACTGTAAGTGAATATTTATAGCAGATTAACTCACAACTCCCACGATGTTCGTCCCTCATACAGAAATAATAACTTTATACAGCCCAATTAAACTGTGTGTGTTACTGTGGTTCATGCACAGATTCAATATCGAGAGAGACCACGAGGTGAAGCTATGCTACAATGGCGACCAATTAATTATCTCATGACATATAAGGTTGGATCCATGTTTTGGTTTGAATGAGACCTACACTGACATTTAACTTGTGGACATTAACTAGCCATATGGTTCATATTTGACATTATTTGTACAAAAACATAGTTAAACTTCATGTAATCACGTCATTATGCATTTATATGTTTCAGTACATTTAAAATATTAAATAATAATGTTATCAAGGCCTAACTTTTCACATTACAAATATGGATATAGAACCACATGTGGCTCTAGAGCCGCAGGTTGCAGACCCCTAAGCTAGTGACATGTCATAATCAAGTTCCAGTGCACATTTAGAATTGAAAAGTAAATACAACACAGAACATAATGACCACATTTTAGAGGAAGCTGAGCTTCCCTTGCCGTCTTACAGAAATCCCCTCTGACATCTCGATGTTTAAAAGATTGTAAACTTCAGCCCCTTTACCACCCATGGTCCCAGCTCGCCTCGCCTCGCCATGGTGCGGTTTAGGTTGGCTTTCCACTACAAAAATAGTCCCTACTCAATGTGTGCGGAGTCATCCCCGCACGGCTGCATGAAACTGCCGCGACATTGTTTTACACGTGACACACACGCACACAAACGAGTGGCTAGTGACTTGTAAATCAATTGTTTTCACTGTAAATGAATCATTAGAATCAGTTCATTTGTAGTACTTCGTCCACCGGAAGCACAGACTCCGTCTGACACAGTCTCTGGACTGAAATAGAGTGGCAGAATTAAATACACCAGATTCCGCTGTTAAATATTGATATTCTAGACTTTTCCCTGGTAATTGTTGGTAGATGAATGCACGCTTTTAGGATTGTTAAGTCTTTTTAAATGATCTACAGTTCGGCACTGTTCGGCTTGATTCTTGTCTCGGACGTCTCTTCCTGTGACAACTTGTCCCCTCCGCTGTGGAGAGAGAAAAAGGACAAGTCAGAATTAGTCAGTCATTCCACTTCAAGTCCTTCATCATCTTGTCACAGAAGCAGCCACGGCTTCTTCACACTCCACTTCACCTCTCCACCCTCCGCCTCATCCGTATTAAGCAGCAGAGGTGGACAAGAGCCATTTACTGTGAGGCAGGAGAGGCAGGTAGAAGACGGGGCCGAGAGAGAGATGCACGGATGAGTGGGTGAAACGAAGGGAAGGGAGGGGAGAGCCGTGTAAACTGATAAGACCTGATGACTCAAACCTCTCCATCTCTCTCCCTCTTTCCCTGTAGCGATCTATCTGTGCAAGCGCACCATGCAGAACAAGACGAGGCTGGAGCTGGCAGATTATGAGGCGGTGAGCACTTGACTGTTCCTCTCAGCTGTTTCCTCTTTGTATTGATCTGTCTGTGTGTGTGTGTGTGTGTGGAGTATGGGGCACAAAGTCACAACTCCTCAAAGGTCAGACTTGTGCGCGTGTGAGATTATATTTACAGAGCTGAGCCGACCCGATCTTTACAACCACAGAGGAAATTAAGATGATTTAGTGTCAGTGTTGTTTTGTTTTGATCATAACAAATCTCTGTCTGGTCCTCTCACAGGAGAACCTCGCCAGGCTGCAGAGAGCCTTTGCCAGGAAGTGGGAGTTTATCTACATGCAGGCCGAGGCCCAGGTCAAGTAAGTGTGTGCGCCGATGTGTTTCCATGGCAACACATCGAGCTACAACGAACACAGTAATGCAGCGATGTCGCTCGCACCCGAGGTATAAAGAAAAGTGTAATCTCAACATCTTGCGAGCCGTGCTGATAAGACTCCATTAACCCTCCTGTAATGTAGTTTCTTATAACGTCTGCTGCTCAGTGATACCGAGCGAGATCACATGATAATTCCCCCCTTTTTTTTATATAACCCAGAAGTCATAGATCGAATAGAATACATGCAGAGAATGAAGGAAATATGGATTCACTTCACTTAGCCTTGATTTAAACACAGCAAAACAAAGGAAAACATGTTAGCACTTATGATGTGCAACTTTGGAAATGGGACTTACTTACTGCTGAATTTTGTTCCCACTAACAGCGTAACAACATGCACTATGGTCACCAACCGTTCCGTAAAATACAGATATGTTCCAGACGTGAACAGATATGAAACACACGATTTTTCCTTATTTTTGGGAATCAAGTCAGTGCAAATGACAGCAAAATGACAGATTAGTCCACTAATGAAGATTCTGTGATTTGAATGAGGGGGAAAATTAAAGGCCCTCTATTAAATTTTCTGTGAATACCTGTGTGTCGTACAGTAGCAAAGGAGACGCAACGAGATGTTAAGGTAAAATGGTGACACGTGAGGAGCAGGAGGATACTGTACAGGTGGGAAAAGAAAGAATGTACGCGAGGGATAACGACTACAGAATAGCGTCTGTTGTCGCGTTTTCTCGGTTGGGAATGGCACAGTCGATGATCTCACTTTTTTGTTTCTTTTGCCGGGATTTCCGACCCTTTTTTGAAATGTCTCTCACTCTTGACTGATCTCGTCCACAGGATCGACAGGAAAAAGGATAAAACGGAGAGGAAGATCCTGGACAGCCAGGAGAGAGCCTTCTGGGACGTCCACAGACCCGTGGTAAGATGAAGTCCCAGTACTGCATATTACGTGAATAATCACATCATATGTTCATTATTAGAATCCCTAAAATGCCAGAAAATGTTGATCTGTGTTTCTTTATATCCACCGTAAAACTTAAGCCTTGGCAGACTCTATAGAGCTGACCCAGCTCCTGATATTAATATTTAAGGCTTATTCTGGTGACAACCACTGATTGTACCCTTTTTTCACATATTGGACCTTTAAATCAAGTTCTAATACAAGGTGAAAGGATTTTTTTTTCTGTGGTTGGTTGTAATTTCTTTTGTGAATTGGAGCTGCTATGGCTAAAATAAATAAAAGTTTAAAAAATACACAAGTTTGAGACAAAGTATTTATTTTTCTTTAATGATATTTAGTTTACTGTCATAGAGGAGCAAATAAACTGGAAAATATAAGGAAAGGGAAAAAATACTTTGAATGATTTACTGATTAATCTGTTTTTTTGGCAGCCCTTCTGTAAAATGCTGACTTGCTATAAAATAATACATAAATTAACCAGTGTTTTATTTTTTTTTATTTTTAGCCTGGATGTGTTAACACTACAGAGATGGACATCAGAAAATGTAGACGCATGAAGAACCCTCACAGAGTGAAGAAGGTATGAGCGGGAATGAAGACAACAAATAAGTTTTTTGATAAATAAATAAAATACCAGTTATCCAGGTATCATTTCAGAACAAATTCAATAAGAGATCCAAGTCACCTTACTTGTCTTTAATGTCCAAATGTCATAGTCAATGGTGTTAAAAATACAACAGAATTTCACACTACTCACATTGGGAAGATCATTATTTCACAGTGTGGAGACACACACACACACACACACACACACACACACACACACACAGTGAAATAATGAGGTTCAAGTAAAGTTTTTTTCTTAATTGGTAAAATATATCGTAATTTCTCTCCTCTTCATCGTTGTTTTCTTGCCTCGATGACACTGCAAAGAAAAATAATCACAATAAGCGCACACATACTTCTGCGCTCCATTAACTCTCCTCCTCCTCCTCTTCCTCCTCATATATCACGGTGAAATGATGCAGTCGGTGTACGGCTTAGCGGAGGAGGGAACGCAGACTCAGAGCCCCGTGCACACGCCTTCACACCACTGCAGGAAAGGCACGAAGGAGGACGTCGAGAAAGAGGTGAAAAACGGTTCAAAAACGACAAAATAATCACCATAAATGTTAGACTTTGGCAGAGAATCATTGTAAAAAATAATCAGTTAGGTAAACTTGAAGCATGGCTCTAAAGAGTTAAGAGTTTATTCATAGATGATGATGATGATGTTGACAACAGTCGCGCTTGGCTTTGGCACAAGCTGTACACACAAAGGTCAAGTGTCTGGTGATGATTGTGATGATGATGATGACGGTGGCTGCTTGATGAGTGTAAAGCCTGTTCATGTCTTCACGGGGGTCAGGGTGAAAGATTAAAGGGGGAGGGACTGGTCAACAGGGAAAGAATTAGTGTAGTAACAATAAAAACAAAAAAAGATTCCCTCTATTACCCCAAAAAGAGAAAAAAAAAATACACATATACATGTATTTCACTTGAAATTCCTCAAAATATGTACCATAATGTATTTGTCGTACAACAAAAACACTGAACAGAATAGAGAAAAAAAATGCAACAAAGACATTTATTATAACAGTTACCCTCATCACAAACATGTTTATACATTATTTGGCCAGTGTTATTACCATTAAATCATTAAAATTATAACAATTTAGTGTCTGAAAAATGTAATAAACATGTTCTTTATAATATAAAAAACTGAATTTGAATTTGGAAACAACTTTAAACTGAGTGGACCCCAACTCAGTTTAAAGTTATAGTAACTTATTTCTGTATTTTTTAAAAGTAATATATTTATTTTGCATAAAAAAAAACTTGTATTGTGAACTTTGCATCGGTCCATACCAACACACTTTTATTTTGAAATTCTGAGAAAACCACCAATCCTAAACAGTTGCTTTTTCCCAAAAAGTTTTTTTTTATTTGACCGGGCCCCCTACTGGCCACACTGAGAGCCCTTTTTAGAGTAAGATCTTCTGCAAATGTATTCTATTTTTAAAAATCACATTTTATTTTATTTTGTTTTGGTTGCTAAATTCTTTGGAGAGAAGGATACATGTACTTTTTGTCATTCAAAATGGTTTGCTCTCTTTTCTTTATGTTGAAGAAAGATGAACTATTGTCTGATCACAGACCATAGTTTTTCTGATTCTAATGTTTAAACAGCAGCAATAACAAAGTCTGAAATTCACTTTGATATTTTTTATTTTAATTCCATACTCTGATATTTTATTGTGTTTTGTTTTTATTTTATGTTTTCTGTTGTCTCCCGTTTTAGATCGTATTCCTGAACACGCAGCTCGACCGCCACTGTCTGAAGATGTCAAAGGTCGCTGACAGGTACAGGAAGTTCACTTTTCTTTCTCTTTTATCTATGGCTATAGATTTACTGCACATCCCGAGGAGAATGTCTTACTTTTGTCCTTTTGAGAAGCATTGTTTAGATATTTCCTTGTGAGGTGAGGAGACGTGAAGTAGTGAAACTGGCAGGGACTGTTTACATTAGAGCGCATTCATTTGTTAATTAAAATATCGATATTTGCCGGTGTGTCGATCGTATTGCACGAGGACAATATATCACCAAATTGATATTTTGACCCACTCTTACTGAATATAATAACATCCCATGTTATTACGCCTCTACCTGATGTTTTAATGAAGGAACACCTTGTGTTTTGTCAGATTTTTTGGTGTTTTTATAATATCAGCGCATTTACACACTCACATGTTCCTGCTTCATGTCTGACACACGTCAGACGTCTGCCTCCCTCCCTTACAGTCCGCACGGCCATTCCTCTCTCAGCGGAGCAGGAGAGACTGATTGCTTTGCTCCGCGACCCTTTGACCTCCCGTCGTCACGCTCTGGAGCTAAGTTTAATTGGTGCTTCACAGAGCGGAAAAAAAGATCGCACCATTGACCCCCGAAAACCTTGCAAAAAAAAGAGCCAACAATGACATTACGACATGAAATATGTTGCTCGGTAACTTTGAAGACGACGACGCAACCATGAATTTGTTTTGAAATCGCATCACATCTAATAAATAAATAATAATGAATAAAATACAGCGTAATTTCATCAGTTATGAGCTCATATTTTTTGTTTTTAAAAATCAAGTTATATATAATTAGTTATTTCTGTCTATTTTTGTGATTTATATAAAATCTTTACATCACAGATTACTGTAGGGATGCACTGATACTATTTGTAATGTAGGAAAGAAGCCACACTCTGCTGTGACACTTGTAATTGTTTCCCTGCTGCTGATGCACTTTCTGCTTCACTGCGTCTCTCAGCTCTGAGCTTTAGTGACTTAGATTAAAACAGACGAGGAACAAACTAAACCAAGATTCTATTTCTCTCAAGTCATGTTTCCAGCTCAACAAAGACAATTTTGATCTCACTTAAAGGGTTAAAAATATTCTCTAACCCTAACCTTCTTCTCCTCCTCTCCCTGTGTGTGTGTGTGTGTGTGTGTGTCAGTCTGATTAGCTACACAGAGCAGTACATGGACTACGACCCATTTGTGACAGCACCAGAACCACCAAATCCCTGGACCAGCGATGACCCCTCCTTATGGGATGTGGAGTTCAGGTAACAACACAAACAACATTTGATTTCTTTTACTCTCTCCTCCTAGATTATTTTTGAGTATTTGTTTGGTCCATAAAATGTCAGAAAATGTAGAAAGACCAAAGTACTCAAAAGTAAATTTTTCAATCAGATTGAATTTGTGAAATTTGGAAAGTTCAAAGTTCCCTTGGCTTGTTCTACAAAAGATATCGCTAATGAAATATCATCAACACATAGAGAAAAAGAAATATTGCATTTTGTAAAGCCTGAATGTGACAAAAGTTGTGTGTTATTCCCATAGCAATTTACCAAAAGTGTGCCGGAATATGACATAACTGCCTTACTTAAACTATGTGCTTTTAAGCACTTTCTTGTGGCTGCAAAATGTCTGCTATGCTCCTTTAGCATGATATTTCAGAAACATCTCATTACCTTGGTGTTGATATAAAGTGAATGAGTTTCAGACTGATATCAGTATCTGTGGGAATTCAAGGTCTCTCACTAATTAAAACACAATAAATGATTCAGTTTTATGTTGGTTTTACTTCATTATTTCACTAAAATCCCCTTAGTTTGAAGATCTGCTGGGAAAGATTTATATAAGACACTTAAAGAATGTTTTAATTTAACAAAGAAAAATTCTCTTTGGTTGTGTTTTTGCACACATTTATTTCTCCTCATATTTACAAAACCCTGAGCTGAGTGAAATCAAAGTTGTTGTCCTTGAAGAAGAACTGCACTTTTTCTTTTTTTAAATTGCTTTTATTGATTTATTGATGCACACGTCGTCCTTTCTGACAAACAAATCCTGAAGATCGGAGGGAAAAAACCTTGTGCGGTTGTTTTAAATTCAAACCAGTGTGCTTGAAGACATATTTCAGAATTGAGAGCTACAACAATTACAATAAAAGCATGATTTAACAGCTCCAATCAGTGGAGCTGAGGATATTTACAGGTAATTATGTTGAGTGATTGGTCATTTAGTGAAGTAGTGAAGGAAAATCCAGGCACGTGTTGACTCACCCCGTCAATTTAAAAGCATAATGACTCACCTTCGCTTTATGTGTGACTGACAAAAATAAGGATAATGTTAAATTAGTAATCTTCTGGTGAACTGTTGTGTATTACAGCGATGAATTGAAGATGTCAGAGAGCACTCACGACTTGCAACGAGTCGCCCCGTGCTCTGAATGTGAATCCTCATTACAAGAAGGAATTGATATGAGCAGATGTGTAATCATTGTGCCCAATAAGCTCAATAATCAGCCGGATTAATGGTCGTCATAAAGAAAAATGAAAAATATCAGCGAGTGCACAAAGGGCACTAACGCTAACCCTGCCACAACAGAGTATGAATGAATGAATCAGTGTCACAAGATGAGAAAAATTTCACCTGATGACATAAAACCTTACAGGGACTCATAATGTGAAATGTTTCATGTTATTAATGCTCTTATGTAAAAGCTTCATATATGTATATGTAAAATATACATGCTATATAACACGTGAAAGTATGTTGCCCAAAATCACCCAAAAACATCATCCAAAGGCATCCAAAATGTGATGACGTCCAAATTTTGACCAAAAAGTCATAGGTAAGTCTTCAATATTTAGACGAAAAAGTCATAAGTTGGTATGTCGTCAAAATTTTGACAAGTCATACTTGAGTATGTTGTCCAAATTTTGACCAAAAAGTCATACTTACAGTACATAGGTTAGTATGTCCTACAAAACACTGTGGAAACAAGCCCCAGTGGTGTAATGGGTTAGGCACTGGCCTCTGAGGTATAGTATTGTGGGTTTGAATCCCATCTTTGTTGGTCATCCAAATTATGACAAAAGATTCATACTTTAGTATGTTGTCCAAAATGTGACAAAAAAGTCATACTATAGTATGTCGTCCCAAAATTGAAAAAAAAGTTATAGTATAGTATATCTTCAAAAAATGGTCAAAAAGATCATACTTTAGTACGTCGTCCAAAAAGTCATAATGTAGTATTTCGTCCAAAATGAGACAAAAAACTTTAGTACTTTAGTATGTCTTCAAAAAATGGTAAAAAGGTCATACTTTAGTATGTCGTCCAAAAAGTCATCGTATTGTATGTGGTCCAAAAATGGGCAAATAAGTCATACTTTAGTATACCGTCCAAAACACTGTGGAAACAAGCGCCTGTTGTGTAATAGGTTAGGCACTGGCCTCTGGGGTATAGTATTGTGGGTTCGAATCCCATCTTTGTTGGTCATCCAAATTATGACAAAAGATTCATACTTTAGTATGTTGTCCAAAATGTGACAAGTAAGTCATACTATAGTATGTCGTCCAAAAATGAGACAAAAAGTCATAGTATAGTATGCTGTCCAAAATAAGACAAAAAAGTCATAGTATAGTATGTGGTCCAAAAATGGACAAAAAAGTCGTACTATAGTATGTCGTCCCAAAATTGAAAAAAAAGTTATAGTATAGTATATCTTCAAAAAATGGTCAAAAAGATCATACTTTAGTACGTCGTCCAAAAGTCATAATGTAGTATTTCGTCCAAAATGAGACAAAAAACTTTAGTACTTTAGTATGTCTTCAAAAAATGGTAAAAAGGTCATACTTTAGTATGTCGTCCAAAAAGTCATCGTATTGTATGTGGTCCAAAAATGGGCAAATAAATCATACTTTAGTATACCGTCCAAAACACTGTGGAAACAAGCCCCTGTTGTGTAATAGGTTAGGCACTGGCCTCTGGGGTATAGTATTGTGGGTTCGAATCCCATCTTTGTTGGTCATCCAAATTATGACAAAAGATTCATACTTTAGTATGTTGTCCAAAATGTGACAAGTAAGTCATACTATAGTATGTCGTCCAAAAATGAGACAAAAAAGTCATACTTTAATGTCTTCAAAAAATGGTCAAAAAGGTCATACTTTAGTAGGTCGTCCAAAAATGGTCCAAAAAGTCATAGTATAGTATGCTGTCCAAAATAAGACAAAAAAGTCATAGTATAGTATGTGGTCCAAAAATGGACAAAAAAGTCGTACTATAGTATGTCGTCCCAAAATTAACAAAAAAGTTATAGTATAGTATGTCTTCAAAAAATGGTCAAAAAGGTCATACTTTAGTATGTCGTCCAAAAAGTCATAGTATTGTATGTGGTCCAAAAATGGGCAAATAAGTCATACTTTAGTATACCGTCCAAAACACTGTGGAAACAATCCCCAGTTGTGTAATAGGTTAGGCACTGGCCTCTGAGGTATAGTATTGTGGGTTTGAATCCCATCTTTGTTGGTCATCCAAATTATGACAAAAGATTCATACTTTAGTATGTCGTCTCAAAATTGACAAAAAAGTTATAGTATAGTATGTCTTCAAAAAATGGTCAATAAGGTCATACTTTAGTACTTCTTCCAAAAAGTCATACTGTAGTATGTGGTCCAAAAATGGGCAAATAAGTCATACTTTAGTATACCGTCCAAAACACTGTGGAAACAAGCCCCAGTGGTGTAATAGGTTAGGCACTGGCCTCTGAGGTGTAGTATTGTGGGTTCAAATCCCATCTTTGTTGGTCATCCAAATTATGACAAAAGATTCATACTTAAGTATGTTGTCCAAAATGTGACAAATAAGTCATACTATAGTATGTCGTCTCAAAATTGACAAAAAAGTTATAGTATAGTATGTCTTCAAAAAATTGTCAAAAAGGTCATACTTTAGTACGTCGTCCAAAAAGTCATAGTATTCTATGTGGTCCAAAAATGGGCAAATAAGTCATACTTTAGTATGCCGTCCAAAACACTGTGGAAACAAGCCCCAGTGGTGTAATAGGTTAGGCACTGGCCTCTGAGGTATTGTATTGTGGGTTCGAGTCCCATCTTTGTTGGTCATCCAAATTATGACAAAGGAGTCATACTTTAGTATGTTGTCCAAAATGTGACAAAAAAGTCATACTATAGTATGTCGTCCCAAAATTGAAAAAAAAGTTATAGTATAGTATATCTTCAAAAAATGGTCAAAAAGATCATACTTTAGTACGTCGTCCAAAAAGTCATAATGTAGTATTTCGTCCAAAAAATGGTCAAAAAGGTCATACTTTAGTATGTCGTCCAAAAAGTCATAGTATTGTATGTGGTCCAAAAATGGGCAAATAAGTCATACTTTAGTATACCGTCCAAAACACGGTGGAAACAAGCCCCAGTTGTGTAATAGGTTAGGCACTGGCCTCTGAGGTATAGTATTGTGGGTTCGAATCCCATCTTTGTTGGTCATCCAAATTTTGACAAAAGATTCATACTTTAGTATGTCGTCCAAAAATGAGACAAAAAAGTCATACTTTAGTATGTCTTCAAAAAATGGTCAAAAAGGTCATACTTTAGTTTGTCGTCCAAAAAGTCATAGTATAGTATGCTGTCCAAAATAAGATAAAAAAGTCATACTATAGTATGTCGTCCAAAAATGGTCCAAAAAGTCATAGTATAGTATGTTGTCCAAAATAAGACAAAAAAGTCATAGTATAGTATGTGGTCCAAAAATGGACAAAAAAGTCATACTATAGTATGTCGTCCCAAAATTAACAAAAAAGTTATAGTATAGTATGTATTCAAAAAAAGGTCAAAAAGGTCATACTTTAGTATGTCGTCCAAAAAGTCATAGTATTGTATGTGGTCCAAAAATGGGCAAATAAGTCATACTTTAGTATACCGTCCAAAACACTGCGGAAACAAGCCCCAGTGGTGTAATAGGTTAGGCACTGGCCTCTGAGGTATAGTATTGTGGGTTCGAATCCCATCTTTGTTGGTCATCCAAATTATGACAAAAGATTCATACTTTAGTATGTCGTCTCAAAATTGACAAAAAAGTTATAGTATAGTATGTCTTCAAAAAATGGTCAATAAGGTCATACTTTAGTACTTCGTCCAAAAAGTCATACTGTAGTATGTGGTCCAAAAATGGGCAAATAAGTCATACTTTAGTATACCGTCCAAAACACTGTGGAAACAAGCCCCAGTGGTGTAATAGGTTAGGCACTGGCCTCTGAGGTGTAGTATTGTGGGTTCAAATCCCATCTTTGTTGGTCATCCAAATTATGACAAAAGATTCATACTTAAGTATGTTGTCCAAAATGTGACAAATAAGTCATACTATAGTATGTCGTCTCAAAATTGACAAAAAAGTTATAGTATAGTATGTCTTCAAAAAATTGTCAAAAAGGTCATACTTTAGTACGTCGTCCAAAAAGTCATAGTATTCTATGTGGTCCAAAAATGGGCAAATAAGTCATACTTTAGTATGCCGTCCAAAACACTGTGGAAACAAGCCCCAGTGGGGTAATAGGTTAGGCACTGGCCTCTGAGGTATTGTATTGTGGGTTCGAGTCCCATCTTTGTTGGTCATCCAAATTATGACAAAGGATTCATACTTTAGTATGTTGTCCAAAATGTGACAAAAAAGTCATACTATAGTATGTCGTCCCAAAATTGAAAAAAAAGTTATAGTATAGTATATCTTCAAAAAATGGTCAAAAAGATCATACTTTAGTACGTCGTCCAAAAAGTCATAATGTAGTATTTCGTCCAAAAAATTGTCAAAAAGGTCATACTTTAGTATGTCGTCCAAAAAGTCATAGTATTGTATGTGGTCCAAAAATGGGCAAATAAGTCATACTTTAGTATACCATCCAAAACACTGTGGAAACAAGCCCCAGTGGTGTAATAGGTTAGGCACTGGCCTCTGAGGTATAGTATTGTGGGTTCGAATCCCATCTTTGTTGGTCATCCAAATTATGACAAAAGATTCATACTTTAGTATGTTGTCCAAAATGTGACAAATAAGTCATACTATAGTATGTCGTCCAAAAATGAGACAAAAAAGTCATACTTTAGTATGTCTTCAAAAAATGGTCAAAAAGGTCATACTTTAGTTTGTCGTCCAAAAATGGTCCAAAAAGTCATAGTATAGTATGCTGTCCAAAATAAGACAAAAAAGTCATAGTATAGTATTTGGTCCAAAAATGGACAAAAAAGTCATACTATAGTATGTCGTCCCAAAATTAACAAAAAAGTTATAGTATAGTATGTCTTCAAAAAATGGTCAAAAAGGTCATACTTTAGTATGTCGTCCAAAAAGTCATAGTATTGTATGTGGTCCAAAAATGGGAAAATAAGTCATACTTTAGTATACCGTCCAAAACACTGTGGAAACAAGCCCCAGTGGTGTAATAGGTTAGGCACTGGCCTCTGAGGTGTAGTATTGTGGGTTCAAATCCCATCTTTGTTGGTCATCCAAATTATGACAAAAGATTCATACTTAAGTATGTTGTCCAAAATGTGACAAATAAGTCATACTATAGTATGTCGTCTCAAAATTGACAAAAAAGTTATAGTATAGTATGTCTTCAAAAAATTGTCAAAAAGGTCATACTTTAGTACGTCGTCCAAAAAGTCATAGTATTCTATGTGGTCCAAAAATGGGCAAATAAGTCATACTTTAGTATGCCGTCCAAAACACTGTGGAAACAAGCCCCAGTGGTGTAATAGGTTAGGCACTGGCCTCTGAGGTATTGTATTGTGGGTTCGAGTCCCATCTTTGTTGGTCATCCAAATTATGACAAAGGATTCATACTTTAGTATGTTGTCCAAAATGTGACAAAAAAGTCATACTATAGTATGTCGTCCCAAAATTGAAAAAAAAGTTATAGTATAGTATATCTTCAAAAAATGGTCAAAAAGATCATACTTTAGTACGTCGTCCAAAAAGTCATAATGTAGTATTTCGTCCAAAAAATGGTCAAAAAGGTCATACTTTAGTATGTCGTCCAAAAAGTCATAGTATTGTATGTGGTCCAAAAATGGGCAAATAAGTCATACTTTAGTATACCATCCAAAACACTGTGGAAACAAGCCCCAGTTGTGTAATAGGTTAGGCACTGGCCTCTGAGGTATAGTATTGTGGGTTCGAATCCCATCTTTGTTGGTCATCCAAATTATGACAAAAGATTCATACTTTAGTATGTTGTCCAAAATGTGACAAATAAGTCATACTATAGTATGTCGTCCAAAAATGAGACAAAAAAGTCATACTTTAGTATGTCTTCAAAAAATGGTCAAAAAGGTCATACTTTAGTTTGTCGTCCAAAAATGGTCCAAAAAGTCATAGTATAGTATGCTGTCCAAAATAAGACAAAAAAGTCATAGTATAGTATGTGGTCCAAAAATGGACAAAAAAGTCATACTATAGTATGTCGTCCCAAAATTAACAAAAAAGTTATAGTATAGTATGTCTTCAAAAAATGGTCAAAAAGGTCATACTTTAGTATGTCGTCCAAAAAGTCATAGTATTGTATGTGGTCCAAAAATGGGCAAATAAGTCATACTCTAGTATACCGTCCAAAACACTGTGGAAACAAGCCCCAGTGGCGTAATAGGTTAGGCACTGACCTCTGAGGTATAGTATTGTGGGTTCGAATCCCATCTTTGTTGGTCATCCAAATTATGACAAATAAGTCATACTGTAGTATGTCGTCCCAATAATGTGCATACTTTAGTATGTCGTCCAAAAATGGTCCAAAAAGTCATAGTATAGTATGTTGTCCAAAATAAGACAAAAAAGTCGTACTTTAGTATGTCGTCCAAAATAATCCAAAAAGTCATTGTATAGTATGTGGTCCAAAAATGGACAAAAAAGTCATAGTATAGTATGTGGTCCAAAAATATATATAATTAGTTAGTTATATAAATATATACATGACACTAACATCATCATTTCAGTCAAGTAAAAGTACAGTGTGTAGGAATTAGTGAGTGCAGTGATTAGTGATTCCCACCCCTATTAACTTACCTGGTATTGCTATTTCTGTAAAGATAACTAGGATTAATAGTAAATAACCACTGCTGACGTCTCACTTCAGATGCCGATGGTCAAACCAGCGTGACGTTTGGTACGTTGTTCCATGACGACAGATGTGCCAACATCTTTGAGGCACTGGTGGGCACTCTGAGAGCTGCCAAGAGGAAGAACATTGTCAATTACGAGGGAGAGATGCTTTTGCAGGGTGTCCACGACAATGTTAATATTGTCCTGCTCCAGCAGTGAGACCGAAATCAGGACCAGACGCAACTGTGGGTCTCATTGAATCCCTCCAAAGTCCTTTGAGTTTTTTGTGTCGCGTTTTAACCTCGAATGCAATGACCAAACAGAAATGAGACCCAATAGTATATCAGCAGACCCCAGATGACACTTCATCTTAATAAGATTTCATTTGACAGTTTTGGCAATATTTGAGCTTCATTCACGTTTTCAGATGACAAAGAAAAAGTATAGTTTCTCTCTTCCGCTGGTGCTGCCATCTTATCCTCAACCACGGGACAATAATATCATTTTTGATGCGCTTTTACAACTATAAATGTATAAAGTGTGAATGTAATTTTCTGTATGTAAAAACATTGATTTGTTTATTTGTGTGTGAAATCTGTAGTAACTATCACAACAGAAATGCCTCTTTTGACGTCAACAGTGTCATATCGGGGCTCACAGGAGAGATTAGCTATAGCGACCATCAGACTTGTTCTTCTTCATAGGTTTAATTGGGGTATTTCAATCGTTGATAGTTACTGGGATATACTTGTTTTTAGGGCTGCAACTAACTAATTATAGTTATAATAGATGAAACGAGTACTTGTTTGGTCTGTAAAATGTCAGAAAATGTTGATCGGTGTTCACCAAACCTGGAAATGATGACGTTATCAATTTTTTTTTTTTTGTCCACAAACCAAAATGATTCGGTTTGAACGATTTCTTTGTACATATGGAGCAAAGAAACCCCAAAATATTCACATTTAAGAAGCTAATTATGGATAATTGTCGTTGCGGCTCTATTTGTTTTTAAAGCTGCACTAGCAAATTATCAATTAGGATTTTCCATATTAATCTAATGCAGTTTTAAAACAGTGTGAACAACAAAAATGTGTCCACTGACTGTGTCACCAAATGGCCATTCCATTTCTTGTTCACAAAGAGCCATTCATACTACCTCCTGTGGAGTTTTTTGAAAAAAAAAAAAGACAACAACTTCTTTTTTTATAGAAACTACAAAGACAAGTGCAAGTACATTTCATTAAAAAAAGAAGAAGCAGATTTTGTACCTTTTTGTACCAACTGCAGTGTCTTAAAGAGTAGTTTTAAATCTTTTCGTATGTGGTCATGAGGAATTGTCAAAACTTGCCTTTTTTTTTGGAAGAAATAGTTGATAAACAAACAGATGTGTGCTTTTTCTTTTCTTTTTCTTTTTTTATTGCCGAGTCATTACAGGGTGATTGGCGCCAAATGAGAAAGATAAATTTGTTCTAAATCTCAGGACCAAATTGAAACAACCAAAACATGTTAAATGACAACACATGATCCTCTTTTTTTTTCATTAAATTTAATTCCAGCTGCTCGATTGTTTCCACGCTGCCATTAATCCACACAACTTTAATATCATTCTGCCACTTTTCCTTTTGTGCAATATTTGTCTGCCATTTTAGGAAAAAATTGCCAAAAAAAAGAAGTAACATTTTACTTTAAAAAACATTCCAACATATCATCTGTATACATCAAAGTTGGGGGGTTTTTTTTCAGTCAATATTGAGCCTCATTATGGGTTTGCTTTACATTAACTGCTGTTTAAATCTTCAGGTGTTGGTGGTTTGACTTGAATTTATTTTCTTATTATCTGTTTTAAGAAGCCATTCCTTTGTTTAATGATTGTCTTAACTGTGTGTCGTTGCATGAATTTGGTGAAATTGGGTAAAGTGAGTTTAAACCTATGCTAATTATGAATGAAACTGGTGGGTCACATGACGCACAATCCCAAACTGCTTGCCTTGCTGTCATTTTCTGGATTTTCTAGATTAGCCTGCTGTTTCTGCTGCACACACTGTGTGTATGTTGGGAGTTTAAGATGGCTGTTTGGTTTTTAAGTGACAATCGGGACAGTGCCAACAACCCGGGTCATCTCTGAAAACTAACAGAATGCCTTTACAATGTTTTTAAGTGCGTCATTACTGTTTGGGTTTTTTTGTATGGGCAATAACACATTCCTAAGGAGGACTGAATGATAAAATAAATTCTTAACACTTGAAACCTTCAGCCAACTTTGAGTCACGTTTTTTCTTTCTTTCCCTAAATAGGATCTGAATCACACTTTATTATTTAGAGACGATCGAGAACAACATTTCTTGTCTTGGCAAGAAGCTCATAATATTTGATTATTTTTACATTTCAGGTACTTTTTTTAATCCCTGTAGGAAAATTCCTCTGTGCATTTACCCATCCTCTAATAAGACCCTTCCTAGAACTAGGAGTAATGGGTGTTGGGTATCTTGCTCAGGGGTACACCGGCCTTTTTTGACCTGGTAAGGATTCAAAGCCTTTGGGTTACAGGCCCAGTTCCCTTTCCACTTGGCTATGAGCTAAAGCAGAATTGGAGATTAGCTTCTACTGTTTGATAATTTGATTGTTAGTCAGGTTCACACTGCCTTAATTTGCATCTGATAAGCAAGACATCTTTCAAATCATCAGATTTATGAATGGAGTTTTGAATAAATTGTTATTTTATAATTTAAAAATATTAATTAAAACTGTTTTGGTTGTATTTGAATAGCACTGGTGCTACACAGGCATTTTACACTGACTGCATTGATGTGGCATTTCTTAATTTGCTGAACTGCATGTGTCAGCAGTAAAATCCAGCAAGTTGACTTAATATAGTAGGAGACATGATGATTAATGCAGCCTTGAAATATCACCACCCAGCCTGGTACACTATCTGCTGTCATAACTGCTAAATAGGACAGTGATGCCTCCCCCACAAATATGTGACACTGATCACTTCTCTTCCTCTACTGTACATCCCCAATCCCCTTTAGCTACTGGTGCTTTCATGTACCGTGGGAAATCCCTGATAGGACAGATTATGTCACTCCAAACGTGTCCTGACCTTGTTGTTTCAGCTCTGGCCAGTCATTATGTCTTTCCATCACTTTGAAATAGTTAACACTGTGTTTACTTTATATAATTAAAATAAATAATTCCCTACATTTATGCAAAATTCTACTAAAAATATCAATCAGTGTTCAACGGGTTTGACAGAAAAGCAGCTATAAACTGAAGTTGCCACTACTAGTATTTTTCTATTACCTTTATACTCTTAGTCATGTCGTAATAATAATAATAATGTACTATTGTGATTTTAGTACTTGGAAATGTCTTGCTTTATTTAAACTGCACAAAACATATATTCCGCTTACAATGACGTGTCCCATTATAAAGTAGCCCAAGATTGAAAAAGGAAATAGTCAGTATCACTGATCAATTTAAATTTTACAACTTAACTAAAAAGACAGCAAGTATATTGTCATCTATCTATCTATCTATCTAATTAGCGAACTTGCTAATTAGTGAACTAGCTAATTAGCGAAATATTAAATGAAAGGATAAAATCCGAGTTTTGCTACAGACATTGAAAGCAACGTAAGTCTTTGACAGCCAATGGCGGGGGGCGGGGTCTTGTGACGTCAGGGGGTGGAAGAAAACAGCAGAGCAGGAATCAAAACAAGAGACGGACACGCCTTCGCCCTGAAAGGTAATTTATTCGCTGTACGTGCAGCGCGGAAACCTTCCTGTCGTCCACGAGGAGACTCAAAACAATACAGAGAAAACAAGGAGAACAAATAAACTAAAAACCACCAGGGCCCGCTGCACTAATGGAGTCCACGGAAATGTCAGGCAGCACTGACAGCCGCCGCCAATGGTAGAGGTCGAAAATAACACTGACATCCGAATCCTGTAAAATGCCCAACCAGAAGAACAACAAGGGAAAGAAAAGCAAACGCACCAACAGTAGCGGAGATGAGCAGGAAAATGGAGCCTGTGCTGCCGCTGTTGCTGCAACAGGAGGTGCAGCCGCGGCGGCTACGGTGGCATTGGCATCGGCGGCGGCTTCAGCTTCAGCGGCTGCTGCACCGAGGAACGAGCGCTCCAGCGGTAAGACGCAGAGGAAACAGACAAAGATGTGGTCATGAAGTTTAGTTGCTGATGTTGTTGCCTTCCTGCAAAAGGAAAGCTCTGTCCTGTCTGTCTATCTGTCACATACATGCATGGTGACCCCCCACCCCCCTCTACCCGCCCACTGAGCACTTCTGCCCCACCGGGAGAGAGCACAGTACCAAACTTCTATCTAAAATGTCGGCATTTTAATGCTTCCTCGATTATTAGCCGAGTGTAGCCCGGAGTGGCTCATCACGACTTTAGGCCTTGCATGAATGGAATGATTTATTGTGATCGTCGTTGTTAACTAGCAAGTAGCCAATCCTTATCTGTGCTAAAATCACAGTTTATGCTGTAGCTTTGTAGGCTCAGTGCTGTGTTTGATATCCAGGAAATAATGGGAACTTCGGGCATAAAAGTTAATCTGTTATTGAATGTATTGATATTCCATGTAAGCCGAATTTTAAAGTGACTGAAAATCTTTCGCAATCCTTATTGAGGCATGCTTAAACTGGTTCCATTTGTCTCTGACACGCAGGAAATCGTACAATTGTTAAAACCAACAACGGAGTTTGGCGCAGCGAGCATCTAGCTACGTATCAGCCACGAAAATAAGGTTCCTTGTTGTGAAAATGTGGTATATGGGTGTGTGTGTGTAATGACACATCGCAGCACGTCGTTGTCTT
Source organism: Solea senegalensis (assembly GCF_019176455.1). Classification (NCBI taxonomy): domain Eukaryota; kingdom Metazoa; phylum Chordata; class Actinopteri; order Pleuronectiformes; family Soleidae; genus Solea; species Solea senegalensis. The sequence goes on along the minus strand of NC_058037.1, from coordinate 14,931,917 downwards.
TACATTCACGTTGATGATGGATAGCTGTTGCAGTTAATGTGCAGGCCTCGGTTTCCCTTGATTTCCTGACGCGTACCGTGTCCAGTTTTTAGTTGTGGCCCTTCTCCTGGGGTAATACTGACATCTCACCGCTTGTCTGCGCACTCAAGTACATATTCATCCCATACAGACTTCTTTTTAAAGGGAAAAAAAAGAAAAAATCTAATACTGTTGTAGATACAGTCAGTTATTAATATTTCAAATGTATTTTTATAGACTTTTATTTTGAAAAGCCACCTCACTCTATATCTGAAAATCATGCTTCATGTTTTAGTATGTCAGGCCTAGTCTGTTGTAACAAAGCCTATGCTAAAACAACAATAAATCAAGTCCCCTTTCTTATTTTACTAATGAAAATTAGGTAGTTTATAATTGTACTTAATTGTACTTAAAGTATCAAAACTGATCTACTAACAAGTGTATATTTTTGTTTTTTTAAAAAGTGTAGTAAACATACAGTTGATAATATTCAATATTAGTCAAATCATTTGTTAATTGACCATATTTTTTTGCTCAGTAATCGATGGTCACTGACACCAATAATCCCGGTATTAACCTCATTCTGGATTTAGCATTATCTCAGATTAGGTTGTAAACACAAGTTGCTAATATAATATTATTCCATGCATATTTCCCAACAGGTCATTATAATCAGATTAACACCTAGTACATGTTTACATAATGTGATTAAGACTGGAATACTCCTCGTGTGGTTATTGTTTATTCAGAGTATGATTCCAATTCTAATTTGAAAAAGTAGTCGTTTATATGCTATAATATTATTCAGATCATTGTCTTAATATGGTTAATATTGTGGTCCATATATAAACAGTCTATGCTGTGCTGCTCTTTTGGCCTTAGGGGGAAAATGTGATTTGTGTTTGTATTCAATGTATTGTAATATTTTACTCACCAACAACTCATCAGTTAATTAGCAGATGACTGCATAGTTGCAGCTAAAAGTTAGAAAGCATTTAAATGTAATGTTGAATTTGACATGCAAAGCAACAATTAATATTTTAATATTATTTGCACAATTAAAAGATTGCATCTATATTAAGTTACAAAACTTACATTTCCTTGATTCCAAAGCAGAATTATCGTTTCCAAAATTATGTTTGTAAACATTTAAGTCAAGAAAAATCTGCAGTTTGTAACATATTAGAAGCTAGAATTAAAATACTAACTAGTATTACTTTCAAAATTGTTGACTATGAGTTAGTCGTTAATTTACATTTGCTGGTTCCAACTTGGTTCATCCATTTGCAATTCTGTAAAATGTTAAATATGAAGGAAATCAGGCTGTTTTGAAAGTGAACTTGTATGAGAAACACGTAAAACTGCTTCCTCCTCACGTCTCCACTCAGAGACCCAGTGTGCCACTCCTCTCGGCTGCAGCCTCGGCCGTGCCATCGACCTGGAGAAGGACGAGTACCAGCGTGTGCTCTGCAACAACGAGCTCTGCCCTTACGGCAACTGGATGCACCTGCAGTGCTTCTACGAGTGGGAGAGCTCCATCCTCGTCCAGTTCAACTGCATCGGCCGCGCGCGCTCCTGGAACGAGAAGCAGTGTCGGCAGAACATGTGGACCAAGAAGGGCTACGACCTGGCCTTCAGGTTCTGCTCCTGCCGCTGCGGACAGGGTCACCTGAAGAAGGACACGGACTGGTATCAGGTGAAACGCATGCATGACGAGCGCAAGAAGAAGCCGTCGGAGAGGAGTGCGGGCAGGACTGGCGCCTGTGGAGGCGCTGTTGGTTCTGGGGACGGGTTTTTTGAGGAGCTTAAGAAGAGTAAGCCAACTTTAGGAGCAGCAGCAGGAGGAGGTAAACAATCCCACAGAGCCTCTAGTCAGGAGTTACCTCGTAGACAATCAGTGGACCGACAGAACTCTATAGAGAGAGGAGCAGCTGCAGGAGGACCCTTTCCTCCAGGACTTCCTCAGAGCTCTCCCTGTGGCTCTCCTGGACAATCCCCACCTACTGGTTTCTCCCTCTCCCCCACTGCTGCCTGTGGCCCAGGAGGAGCAGCTCTGCGGGGTTCCCGTCAGCTGGGAGAGTTTCTAAAATCAGCCGTCCACATGGACCCGCAGAGGAAGCACCTTCTGATGGGGGGAGCCCTCAGCAGGAGCGGCGGCTGCTCGGTGGGAGCCGGCGCTGGAGGTCCTCACCTGGACCCCGGGTCCGTCCTTCCCCTGCCGCTGTCCCTGGCCCTGCCGCTGCACCACCGCCTCACCTCTGGCAGTATTGGTGACGGTGCCCACCCTCACCCGGTTCAGTTCCTGAGGAGGCTGGACCTCTCGGAGCTCCTCACCCACATTCCTCGACATAAACTCAACACCTACCACGTCCGCATGGAGGACGATGCCCAGGCCGGCCAGGGGGAGGAGCTGCGCAGGTTAGAGTGACTGATTTTTACAATTTATACTTTTAAACTGTACTCACTCAGTGGGTGAATAGCGCACGTTAAAAGTTAAATTAAATGTGTCAAGCAACTCCCTCTTCTTGTTGTTTATTTTGAACTATTATAAACTAATCAGTGTGGTGATGGTGCAGAAGAACATTGTATATGTGTGTGCACTTTTAAAGCAGCCACCTCAGTTATATTAAAAACTGGATGATGAGATTATTTGTAGGTTCCAGAAAACACCATGACTGTTTTAGTTGCCTGCTCTCATGGTGCTGTTTTTGGCTGCAGCCAGCTTTAGCTGAGCTTTAACAAGGCCTCCACACACACACAAGACATTATACACAGAAAAAGAGTCGCCGGTGACGACAGTGGAACGTAGGTGAACGTATAAGTGAATACGCTGCTCCCTGAAGTTATTTTTTAACCTTAAAATGACAGAATAATATTTTGATGAACGCGGTGATTGTTCGATTCCAGAAAACGTTGAAAAATGTTGAACCGTAATTCCCAAACTTGGAAATGATCAAGTTCTCGAATGTCTTGTTTTGTCCACAAACCAAAAATAATTGAATTTTAATGACTGTTTTGTTATATAGAGCAAAGAATCTAGAAAATATTCACATTTAAGAAGCTGAAAAATCTGAAAACTTGGTTTAATTCTTTAAAAAAAAGACAGAAACTGACTAATCAATCATCATAATAATGGATTGATCGAGTAAAAAGCTACATAGGTTCTCCAATACAAGAAGGCAACTGTGTGTCAAAAACAAAGTGTCAAAATCTGAGATGGAATAATACCACAAAATAACCAGAAACCAGAAAATAATCACATTTAAGAAGCTGATAAAACCCTTAAACCAATTCAACGGATCATCAAAATAGTTGGTGAGATTACTGAGTGCTTTGATTCTCAGACTGAACTCTGTTAACTGTAACGTGTCCACGTTTTTTGGCCCGTAGGTTCATCCTGTCGGCCCTCAGTGCGAGCCAGAGGAACGTGGTCAACTGTGCGCTGTGCCACCGGGCGCTGCCCGTGTTCGAGCAGTTCCCCCTGGTGGATGGAACGCTGTTTCTCAGCCCCTCGCGCCACGACGAGATCGAGTACGACGTCCCCTGTCACCTTCAAGGTCATTATTATTATTATTATTATTGTTGTGTCTGGCTGAATGAAAACGTCAGACGAGGAACATTTGTTAAATATGTGAGGTTTGATGTTGCAGGTTCAAAGGCTTCATTTTCTGTTAAAAAAAAATGGAAAATATTGTTTATTCACTGAGGAAATCTCCAGGGACTTTATATTATATCACATTAAACACACCAGAACTCCACAAGAAGAATGGATTGCGTACATGGAATTTGCAGCTTTTAAATCCCGTCGAAAACATGTTTTTTTTTTTTGTTTTTCGGTAGTGCTTACAGCTTTTATCTAAACAATAAAAAAAAAAAACGGTCATTTTTTTACCTTTACTCTTAATATTTTTTTAATTATCACCTGTATTAGATTGTTTTAATCATGAAAAAAGCTTCAAACCATTGAATCTAGTTTTATGACGATTTATTTAGTAATCGACGAATCGAGTAATTGTTTCAGCTCTAGAGTAGATTAAAAAAAGACAGATGGAATTATAACAGTCTCATAAAAACTATGAAAACACCCAGAAACACGAGTCGGGTATTGCACTGAATTGCTTAGAACAGTAATGGTAGCAACCATGCATCAATACATCCTGTTTTCCTATGTAAAATGTATTGTTATTTTTACATTAATATTGCTTTCTAAAAATTCTTTCTTAAATTCTTTCTTACTTGCCGTGACTGATTGTTGTCGTCGTTTCCTTCTTTCCTACAGGCAGGTTAATGCACTTGTACGCCATCTGCGTGGACTGTCTAGAAGGCGTCCACAAGATCGTCTGCATCAAGTGCAAGTCGCGCTGGGACGGGAGCTGGCACCAGCTGGGCACCATGTACACGTACGATATACTGGCTGCCTCGCCGTGTTGCCAGGTACAGACGCCGAGCACCTAAAAGTGGAACCCTGGTATATACAGTAGAAGAAGTATTTCTGATTTATTTCTACCAAGTACCGCCAGAGGAAGCTAGCGTGCCACAGTGTGGGCGGAGTCATCATCGCATGGCTGCATGAAACTGCCGTGACTTCTACTTTCACACACACACACACAGACAAGTGACTAGTGACTTGTAAAGCAGTCGTTTTCTTGTAATTGAATCATTAGAATCAGTGAATTAAAACTATTTGTTCAGTACTTCCTCCATCCATGATTGGAGCACAGTGGCTGAGTTTGTGATGCCACTAAATACACCACACTCCTCTGTTAAGTGTTGAGATTTTAGACATTTCCCTGGTAACTGTTGGTGATGAACCCACATTTTTAGGATAGTTCCGTCTTTCTAACTGATCTACAGTTGTCGGACGTCTCTTGCTGTGACGGAACTCTGACCAGGTACTATGCCGCACTGAAGCGAGTAGAGCCGGTGGAAACACGACTAATTGGGCCTGTAACCTGAGATTATGTCATAACTGTGCTGTTCCCGTGGTCACAAAGGAACTTCAACTTCAGCTTAAATTTCTAACCAACTGACCTCGTCCTTGTCTCCTCTCCCCGTGTGTGTGTGTGTGTCCTCAGGCTCGTCTCAACTGTAAGCACTGCGGGAAGCCGGTGGTGGACGTCCGCGTCGGGATGCAGTATTTCTCCGAGTACAGCAACGTCCAGCAGTGTCCTCACTGTGGCAACCTGGACTATCACTTTGTCAAACCGTTCTCCTCCTACAAAGTACTCGAGGCCTATTGACAAATGTGGTTCACGCGTGCTAGTTCAGGTGCTTCTGTTCTCATTGTTTTTTCATTTTTAACACAATCTAGGAAAAGATTTTTTTTTTTTGAGGGGGGAGGGGTGGGGCTTAAAGGTGGTTTTATGTTTTCAAGTTCTCACTCTTGTTTTATTTTCTATGTATAGGGAAAAAGTATGACTCTAGTTTTAAAAAAGGATGAATAATTCATAAATAACAGTTCCGGGTACAGTATATACAGTATATCTCTGCTGATTAAAGAAAAGAAAGGTGTTGATAAAAGTGTGTCAGGTCAAGCGAACACATTTATCCAAGTGACAAGTGAATGTATCCGTATGCCAAAATTTGCGTTCATTTTTTATTTTTTACCAAAACAAAAAGGAAAAAAAAAAAAAGCAAAGATGAAGCTTGAATAAAGCAGAGAAGGATACGCACTGGTGTTGGTTGGTGTATGTTTTTTCCCCCAATTCACGGTTTCTGTTGGTGACTTGTCCCGGGAGTGACGTCAGTGGCCAGTCACGACGGTCTTTGCGGTATTTCGCTCACGCAAACGAACACAACTTGTCCAAGAATAAAAATTAAACATTACTATGTGTACAAACTGACTTAAAGGTGACATAGAATGCTTGTATCACACTTGTATATGTTAGTTATGGAGGTCTACTTACATATATTAACTTGTTTTCATGATTAAAAACCTCCTAATCGCTGCAAACGAGCCGATCAAAATATCTCCTCACTGACGCTCTCGTCAGCCGCGCTGTTTCAGACCAAAACCACACCCCCAGAATGTGGACTGTGTTGTGATTGGCCAGCCAACGAGAGCTTTCCCACTGTCCTGTGATTGGCCAGATACCTGGAAGTGACGTAATAGATAGGCCATAGATAGACCTCTTAGATACACAGCTCCCCCTCTGGCACGGTGGATGCTCTGCATCTCAGCAGCTACGAGAGTAGTTCTTCTTCTTCTGCGGTTGAATGTACGCAACCGGATGTGCCCGGACTAGTGCCCGCACCAGGAGGCGCTACGGTGGTGACAGGAGTGGTGAGGATTTCTGATGACGACATCAAATTAAGGAAGTGCCGATCCGCTTCGTGTAGCCCAGGAAAACAATACAACGCTATTTTCTCAGCAGTGGCTGAACTGTTGTTCTGAAACTTCAGGGTTTCATAAACGAGGTAATGGCGCAGATACACACACACAAACGCAGCATTAATTGGAGCTTCCGGTCTATGTGGCCTTTAATGTCAGGGGATGGGAATAAAGGCACAGTCTGTAAAAATGTACATAAAAACGAGCAGTAGCATTTTAGCCGGGTCATGTTTTGGGCTCTTATATGTTACACAGATGGAGAATTATGTCTTCGGAATGACTCGGCACAAATGTGTTTTTAACAGCATCATACATTCAAAAAAGGCTTAAAATTACTGTATCGGACTAAGATAGTCGTATGTGATATTGGTGTCGCGCCATCCCTACCCTATTGTGAGAAGGAATGGTAAGTTTTTTACATCATTATTCTCATTTTCATTTGAATAACACTTTAATATGACTCCTGGGTAATATTTGTGCAGATCTGTGAGAAACAAAGATGTTTTCCTCAGTCTGTAGAACATGATGTGCACAGGTCAGGGCGATATTTAATCTGAAACGCTCATTTGACACACATATTGGCTTTTCAGAAATGTTGCAGTAGGCCGTATTTCAAATTTGTAGTTCTTTTGGTCACGTCACATTAGCACACCGCTCAAAATAGCAACTTTACAATGTATTTTTTGTTCTTGGAAATAATAGCTAAACATGTACAACACTGGGATTTTGATCAAATTACCATTCATTGTCAGTCATCATCTAACCGCGGGGGGTGCTGTGCCACCATTCATTGTTTTTATTTTATTTATTTATCCATTTCCCGTAGTCCAGCTGAACCGCATGGAAAAGAGCTGACTGTCACAGTTCTGAAAACACACACACACACACACACACACTTTCACGACAAATAACAAACATGCAATCTTGATTTGCGTTCTTGTTCTTCCTCATTTCAACATTTGATGCTCCAGTTTTAAAATACGATGTGGAGTCAGGACCCTCTGGTAAAAGAGAGTGCTTTATAAAAAAGGCTTTATAAGTGTTGCTTCACGGAGACACTTGATAGTTGTGAAAACTGTTTTATTTCCGTCAGATCACTGCGGTACAGACCCTTCTGTTGTGTCCGTGGTGCTGACGGGTGTTTTGTTGCTCTGAGTGCCCTTCGGACTGGAGTCGCCAGACGTTTTTCCCTTTTGTGCAATCTCCTTCGCCGACGGCGGACGGAGGATGCAAGCGGCGGCTTTACCCTCACGTATGACTTTCGGTGGCAAAACAAATCCATACATGACCTCCATTTGTTGCACCATCTGCTCCAAAGTTGCATCCTGGGGGAAAAGAGTAATCGATTAACCCGCATTTTGATTTGTTCTTTATGCAACATAATCATGTGAAAGTTGGGATAACCTGAAAGCGTTTGAAAACCAAACATAAACAACAACCTGGTGAAACCTTGCTTTCACAAAGATACACAAAGGAAATTAGATTGAACCTCAGAGGGGATCAGGCTTTGGCTGTTGTGGCTCTCGAACTCTAGGCCAGTCTGTTCATCTGCCTTAAACCTATTTTCCCTTTAACTGTTGTTGCTGCTGCTTTTTACTTGTTCTTTCAATGTGTTGTTTTTCTGCAAATGTTGTATGTCTTGTTTTAAATGTCACTCTCTTTTGCATCACCTCCTCATCTCTTTTGCAAAGGGAAAGCAAAAAAAAAAAAGAAGTATCCTCCTCACCAGGTTGGCTGTGGAGTCGTTGCGCCCCGCTCGCAGAGTAATCCGAACATGGTGCTTCTTCTTCAGCCAGATCTCCACTTGTTTGAGCTTGGTGGTGAGGTCGTGAGACGCGATGCCAGGGGAGAAGGCGAGCTCCTTCACCTGCACAGCAGCTGTGGACAAACAACACGACGTTGTTACACTTGTGTCTTCACAGGCCTATTGGGACCATAACCATCTCTGTACACCTGAGTGCACAGATGTGATGTACAGGACGCCACATACCTGGCTTTGCTTTCTCTTTCTCCCGCTGTTTCATCTTCTCTTCGTGGATCTGCTTGCCGCTCATCAGCTGGTAGACGGGAGGGTCTTTGTCTTTATCGAGCAGCACCAGCTTTAGTCCGCGCTCGTCCAGTATCCTGAGAACATCTGCCCGATGCATGGTGCCCATGTTCTCTCCCGAAACACCTATCAACTCTATTTGCCGTTCCGGGATCCTACGGCCTATGTTGGTGAGAGGGACATCCTGCTTTTTTTTCCGTGGTGCAGGAGGCAGTTCTGTGTCATCTGCTGCTGTGGAGTGTGGAGACCGTCTCCAGGAGAAAGAAATGATGCTTGATCTGTCAGGGCATTTGAGAAGCCATGATGCTGGAGTCTGGGAACAAGGACCGACGGCCAACACAGCTCTCGCTGCATGGTTTAGCACCCTCCTCAAACAAACTGCAGACATAACCTACACAAAATGTGAGGTGGATAATGAGTAAGATGACTTATGTGATTATACATTATGTATAATATACAAGTGGCATTTTATAAGAAGAGGCTATAATCAATTAATGATACAATGACCTGCTATTTCATAAAAAAAATAATGAATACAGTAACTACATTAAATTAAGTTAAAATAAAAAATAACTCAAGTCAACTATTTTATTTCTGGCTAATTATTTTTTATTGTATTTTTGGCTTCTTCCTTATGAATCATACCAGCCTCCATTCAAAAACTGGCCAATTGAAGATGCTTTAATCAAAGCCCTCGGGTTTACAAAGGGTAGTGACCACTGCAAGTCGAGTGTTAAAAAAAAACAATATTCAAATAAAAATTCACGTGTAACGTCATGCCGAATCAAATATAAGTCATCTACGATATGTGGCATTTATTTCGCTTCTGAAAATAAGCGTTCACTGGCTTTGTAATACATACATACATTTAAAACTGGACGATTTTTGAAGGGGAATCTGGTGTTGACAGAAAAGTCCGTGGACAGTAGCATTATGGACATGTATGTGTTAAATCAGTTCTCAAGACTTACGAACTTTCCATATACACTCATACTGTGTGTTCATCATCAACGCTGCGCGATAGTTTCGTAAAGCTGTCTCTTTTACTCACTGTAGGTCAACGGTGTTTATTCATGCTCTCGCCTTCTTCCGCCATTCTTCTTACTCTGTTGAGTTTAAGGGTAGTTGTCAACCTTCTTCAATGCGCGTTACCGCCACCCATTGGACTGGAGTGTGAATGGGGGATTTATGAGATTTATTTTTTTCCCAGTTCTGCATTAATCAGATTTTATTTTTCTGGTTCTGAATGTACTATATCTATAGATATCTATCGATGTATAGATATACTATATTATTTTGCTACTTTAAAGCATCTGCTAAGAAGCTCTCAGGATGATGTTAAATTCATAGCTATCGCAGGCAGGAGATATGAATTTACAATGTATTTTTTTTCAGCTCTAAATTTATGAGATTTTTTTTCTAGTCTGAATTTAAGTTAGACATTTTTTTACAATATTTTTTTTCAGGCTCTGAATTTGTATATATATACACACATATGTATATGTATATATATATATATATATGTATGTATATACTTTTTAAATTAGTTACCATTTACTTTACACTAAATATTAGTTTTTGTTGTAGTTAAATGACAGACAGACTAGATAGATGGATGGATAGATGCTAGTTACGATAGATACATAGATAGATAGATAGATACCATAGATCAGTGGTTCTCTATTATTTTCTGTCATGCTGAACCTGACAATTTGTATTTATTTTTTATCTGTATAAACCACTGTATTGAGTGGTTATACTTGGTTATACTTTTGAAATGAGTTACCAATTACTTCACACTAAAGGAACATTTTTGTTGTAGTTAAATGAAATGATGAACGTTATTTGAATACTTTTGCATGGGACAGTAGCATTTGGATCCATCTCTCACAGCTTTCTCAGAAACTGTGGATTTGCAAGGCAAATATCTCGTTCTTTTTTTTTGCAGTGGGCAACTGTACAAACTCAGACAATGCGACTGTGTGTGACTTTACAGTGCTGATGTTCAGAAAAAGCGGAAGGTAAGATCTGATTCTAGATTGCGCACAGAGCTTCTTTTTTTTGGACTAATAATGCACTTCTGAAACCAAATTTGTTATAAATCTTCCACAGGCGTGAATGGATCGGACCCCTTGACTGAGACCTTAATTGAAATTAAAGGAAAAATGACACCTAAGCGCTGGATAGTGTGGATTTTTTTTGCAAGCCTTCTGTGGATTTTCCTTGGTTGTAAAAACAATTAAGTTCTCTTCAAGTTCTCATGGTTATCTGTTCTAAAAATACCATGTTGAGAATGTAACGCTAGTTTTTGTTTTTCATTTGATTTTAGGTGTAGTAGTGGAGGGTGACCCCGGGAGCAGAGTCACCAAAACAAAGCAATACTTCAAATGTGTTACACCTTGTATTGTCGCTGATGACTTCACCTGCATTGTCAGAGCAAAGCAGAAAGAAAGTAAGAATGCTCCTTTTTAAATGAGTCAAATATATATATATATATATATATATATATATATATATATATATATATATATATATATATATACATATATTTTTTTATGTTGAGAATATGACTAATGCCAACCTCCCTCAAACATTATTTAATGCGTGTTTTCCAACAGATTTTGTGGTCTAGGATCATGCCAAGGAATTTAATTTCCTGATGTTGACAGAAAAGTTGTGTATATTTCTCTTGTGTATTCCAAACAACATGAAAATGAACAATTTATTTATGTCAAAACCATACTGGAACAGAAAATGGTGGCGTCATCTGCAAACACCACTAATAAATGCTTTCATATATGTGATACTAATACAAAACAAACACGTTTGGTCCTAAAACTGACCCACAACTGAATCAGCATTCACAGCATCATTTATTTCTTGATATAGATCAAATTTATGTTGTTGTTACATAGTCCTCAAACTGCTAGTTCTGCTCTAAATGAGTAACACTTCACTTATTTCTTCATCACAGATTCAACAAGTCCTGCTCTATTTGTATTTCTGAATAAAAGTGAGTCTACTTTCAGATTATACTGCATTAGAAAACAAGTATCAGCATTTGAACCACATTCGTGAATTTAGTTAACTGTGTTTCTGATTTGAAGCGACAGGGATGCAACGTGTCTTGCCTGAACTGAGTAGTCGTGGTACTTTTTATTTTCTGGACCTCAAAAATTGGCATACTAAATGGAACGCAAGCATGTACTTCCTCCATGGCAACTGCTCGCAGTCATTTCACACACTGAAAGGTGATATTACAACAACACCGTTTTTGTGTATTGTTTCTGGTTCATCACTGTTGTGAAAGACAGAGTTGCATTTAAATGTCTGTTCATTAAAGGTGGCACGGATACATCCATCCAATCTAAACCAATATCTCACCCACATTGTGACAACTACAAAACGGAAGATGCGCCAGTGGGGTCGGCTAAAAAAACAGGTAAAGTTTGTTTACACAGAACATTTTAGACAACAGGATTTGAGCCAAAAGGCCTTCACAGTAGAGAAATTAGGTTTTCAACAAGACAAACACGAAACAAAACAATCACCTAAATGGTGACAAAGCACAAACAGGAATGAAAGCGAGAGCTATTCATTTATGATATAATGTCGCTATGCAATTCAAGACATCCATGGTGGCATTTCACACTGTTAGTAAAAGTATATGTGCCCGTTTGGATTGTGGCACACTTCACAATAAAAATATACATTTATAATGCAAAAATAAATTAAATGTGTTTAAAATTAGGTAAATTATAATGTTGACAACACCAACTAATAAGCACACATATATATATAGACATTTTATATGTCTATATATATATATATTTATATATATACATATACATATATGTGTATATATACACACACATATATAGGTGTGTATATATATCATGTATGTATATAAATATCTATATATATATATATCTCGTGAGGTCACTGCCGCAACTACATCAACCTGTAGTTACTTATCACAACATGTCCCCTTTTCTTTATCTTTTCTTTAATTAAAGATAAACATAAATGTGACAGTCTCACTCTAGGACTTTGGGATAGACTGCCCGCCGTCCAGAGTAACGTGGGGTTTATTCTGGCCCCGATAGTTGCTCTTCCTATGATGTGTGTGTGTAATTATCCAGATCCTACACACTCTGTACATGGAACATAACTTTAACCAAGGAACATGTAATGTTATTTTCCCCATAACAATCTCACCCCACATAATTACTAAGGAAACAGGAAACAGTGTGAAGGTGAGTGTCATTGACTATTCAAGTGTCTCTATATCTGAGAGGTACTCCAGAGGACATCCAGAGGTACCTCACGACCTCTGGATGTCACCTGAACAGCCCTGTGTGGGGATGACTGGAGTGGTGAGCGCATCACAGGTGGATCTTTCATTGTTCAAGGAGGTCTGCTGGGCAGCTGCAGCGGAGGTCCCTCAGGCTACAGCTGCTGCTGGTCTGGAGGGTCAGCAGGCTCCGGGACTGCATGCAGATTCCTTCTATTGCGTTGCAGCACTGCACCGTTGTCTGTCTTTTCAATGTAAGACTGGGGCTCAGTGCACTTGCCAATGACTTTAGCAGACATTCTCCACCCCTTTTCTCCATCCAGTTTCAGGACATTCAGGAAGTGGCAGGGCAGAGTGACGGCGGTCATAGAAGAACTGGTAGGCCGATTTAGCCTGAGCATCCTTTTGATGGATTTGCTGTCTGCTCACAGGAGTAGCGTGTAGTTTGTCTTCCAGCATAGGAAGTTTGGTCCTGATGTGTCTTCCAGGTGCATTTTCCACCACTGACTCCACATATGCTTGTACTTCCTTGTCTGTGTGTTCAGCACCACTGTTAATCAGTGGGCTCCTGGAAAGAGCATTGGCTACGACAAGGTGCTTCCCCGGGACATGCTCAGCCACCCCGTTGAACCTCAGAAGGCGCATTAGAAGTCTTTGGCACCTTGGAGGGACTTCGTCCAAATCATATGTATCAATGAGGGGCACAAGTGGTTTGTGGTCCGTTTGTAGACGGAAGCATTCTATGCCTTGCACATAGCGGGCAAAGCGTTCACATGCCCACACGCCTGCAAGACACTCCTTTTCAATTTGGGAGTATCTCTTCTCTGCATCTGATAGCTGGCGGGAGCAGAATGCCACTGGCTTTAACTCTCCCTCATGCTCCTAATCCATAGCTTCTTGCATCAGCGCTGATGACAGTGTTGCGGTTGACATTGTAATATGCAAGTGCTGGGGCTGACACGAGCATAGTTTTTACCTTCTCAAACGCCTCTTCTTGTGCACCATTCCACAGTCACTCACTTTCCTTCCTGAGCAGGGGAGTGATGGGATGTAGCTCAGAGGAGAGGCCGGGTAGGAACTTTCCAACATAGTTGACAAGACCCGGGGTCTGTATTTCTTCGCCGTGTTGCCAGAAACTTGCCAATACTCTTAACTTCGCCGCCGGGGCGCTAATGCAGCCTGTTTTTTCAGACTCTTGTTGCTACTGCTAACCGAGCATAACTCCTCACGTATACATGCGTCGTGACGTCCCTGCCGCGACTATATCTATATATGTCTAATCTGTTGCTTTGTTTTCAATGCCTTCTCTAATGTGGAATCAGTGCTTATCCGTGTTTTCATACACAGGACTCTGTCAAGTTAGCTGTTTTAATCTAAAGACCATATGTGCCAAGTCTGAAGGTGAACACTGCGATCAATCAGGTGAGTTCCCCTTTAAGATAGGAATATTTGAAACCCATGCGTAAGATATACAGTAAAAACAGCCAGGCCTAACATTACATACTGTGTGTTTAATTTATCAAATGTTTGCTGACTGATGCTCGAAATAAAGTGAGATGTCTCTTCCTTTCAGAAAGAAACTCCAAGAAAGACTATACCGTCAAAGTAACGGCAGAGAATACTAACTGCTGTGTTAATGCAGTGAAGCAGCCTGATCGAAAAATATCTCTAGAAACACCAAATGAAGACACAGGAGAGGAAGGAGAGGACATCAACGCACAGACATCTGTGTAACTCACAATCCATTATGAGTTGTTATTGGAGGAAACATTTTTTGTTTTGTTTTTTCCATGCATACGCTACACGATAAGTTTTAGGAAACCTCCAACTCAAACTGTATGGCTACATCGCATGAAAAGCTAAAGCTCACGATTAACTTACAGAGCGATACCCTCACCAGGGGCGAAACCATTGCTGATCGGGAGCCGGTCGTGAGGCGCTAATCGCCGCTCCTTACCCGTGTATACTACACGACAAGTGATTAAGCTGTAACTCGGCCCGATCCCAAAAATAGAGGAAAATCGTCTCAAAGTGGGCTAAAAACACAGTTCAAGCCCGCCTTTAGTGATAGTACCTAGTACCTGTCGGCCACTGATTGGTCAGAGAGTGTCATCACATGAGTGGGATGTCTGACTCAAGAATCAAAGCCAACAATGCGAACTGTAGATCAGTTCAAAACACTTAGAAAATCCTGAAAACGTGTTCATCTCTAACATTTAGCAAGGACATTTTCTAAAATGTCAATATTTAACAGAGGAACCTGGTGTATGTAGTGGCAGCACTAGTGAAAGCCGAATCACATCCCATATCAGTCATATTTCACTTCAGTGACTGTGTCAGACGGATACTTGAGTAAAAGCACAAGTATCTTACCAGAAAATGACTTTGGTAGAAGTTACAGTTTAAGTACTTAAAGTATATAAGTATCAAAAGTCATTTGTAGTTCAGTGGTAGGGTGAGTTGTCTTTTGGGTTCAATTCCTGGCTCTGCTAGCCTATATGTGTCCTTGACACTTAAGCCCATGTTGAAGCATGTGAATGTGTGAAGTAACATAGATAGAAAATGTAGTGGAGTAAAAGTTACTAGAAATACAAACAAAGTAAAACTACTGAAATGGGAATTTTGTGGGAAAAGGTGTTTGACATGTTTATTTGTCTGTTTGTCTGTCAACAGTGAGATGATGAATAATGTGAAAGACTTAGCCTCGTCCCTCAGTGGGTCCTCAGCCGCTTTGTCTGGTGCAGACGGAATAAAGGGAGTTATCGTAACAGAAACCGACCGGGACGATGTAGAAGAAGTCTCCTTTGCTTATTCCTCTCCAAATGACAGCATTAGCGTGGGTGCATTACTTTTATCCCTCCATTGTCTGTTGTCTTATCCACATATTTACCTCACAAATGATCATTCCTATTTTTTTCTTATTATACCTTTGACAGATTTACTACCCTGTAAAAAGAATATAGCTGACAAACTTAACAGAAAATACTTTACTTACAAAATACTGACACTAAGGTCATTCGAACTAAAACAAACAACGTTTGATTATTGCCATAAAAGTGTTTATTTTTAATTTTTTTTAAATTAGTCAACAATTGTCTTTTTTTAGACAGTACTGTGTGATCCCTTCTTAAAACAGACTTTTACATATACACAATCTAAAATAATAGTACCACTATTTTATATTTTACTGAAGCACAAGTATATGTACTGGTCTAAAAATGTACTCAAGGTAAAGTAAAAAAAAATAGCTTGTTTAAAATTAACTGAAAGTCAAAGTTGCATTGCATTCATTTGAATTTGTTTTTCTAAGTAATTTTTTCATCCTCCTGTTTTTCGGAGTATTTTTTTTTCTAAATTATCGAGAACTCTCGTGAGAACCTCCAACCTGCAAGTGACTCCCATATGTCCAGCAGTCTCCTGATGGTCTCCTGAGTCGCCACGTAGCCAGCCTGAATGCACTTGTATCCATTGAGCATGCCATATCTGTCCAACTGATCCTGGAGAAACACTGCTATGTCTTACAGATCTGAATGAGCTTTCCTTCTGAGCAACTGCAAAGTCCTCAGGTGCCTGCGTAAATTCGACAAACTAATGGTAATACCATCGATGTGACTGAAGGACAGGACTATCTCCCAGTGTATTAAGCCCAAATCAAAGTAAACTTGATTAAACTAAACAGGCCGTCCATGTTGTTATAAATCGAACTTTCAGTAAAGGAATGAATGTGTTTATTGTTTCAAATGCTCTCTAAACTCAGAAAAAAAGGATTCAGTAAATCAGACAAAAATTACTCCGAAAAACCAACCATGAGAAAAATTACTCTGAAAAAATAAAAAAAAATTTACTCAGAAAAACAGACCAAAAAATAAATTACTCAGAAAACCAGAAATAATTACTCTGAAAAACAAACCAAACTTTTTTTTTTCAAGTGAATGCAATGCGCTTTCGTACTTACTCAATTACAGTAACGTGCGTATACGTAATTCATTACTTTTGCCCTCTGTCTAAAACCAACAACTTTTGACTATTTTAAGTTTGTCAACAATTTTCAGTACTGTGTTATTCCAACTTAAACCAGACTTTTACATACACACAATAAATGCTAGTCTGACTGAAATTATCCTAAATTAAATTGTCAAAGTTGGGCAATGCACATGTACATTCAGTTTTACACAAGCTAGTCATATGCTAGCTAACAACTAGCCGCTAGCTAAACCAGAAACTACCTCATACCAACAAGTTGAAAGTGGCTATTTTGCCACCCAGGGTAGCAGAGGCAGACACACATAATCTGATAAATGAACGACCTGCTCGTATTTCCATACTGGTACAAAGTCAGTATACTAATTAAGTGTAGCTACAACCGTAGCTTGACTCAAAAATGTATACAGAAGTGTGCTGTGTATAAAGTCTAGTCAAATTTTGAATAGAGGATTTTTAAATCTGACTTTATTTAAAAATAAACAAAAACTGGAGGAAATCATGGCTAAGAAACCAACGAAACCAAGTTACGGTTGTAAACAAAAGTATGCAACATCCACTTCCCATCCATCCAGCTCTGAGTTCTGCTCACGCCCCGATCACTGTTCATGCCGTGAATCAAACTTACGATTTGAAGTTAAGAAGACTTGGCATTTGTTAACCCCTCACGCTACAGGATAACTTGGCCAGACAATCTGTTAAAATCAGCCTGATATCGGTTGTCAGAAGGACAAGATCGGGCCAGAAATCTGATTAGCCTCTAGTGCGGGGCGGGGCTTAAAGCACTGAAAAAGATTGGTATTGTACTTCTGTTAAACCTGTTGGCATCTCATGTAAATGCTTTTTTCTCTGCAGATTGTAAAGTCAGGCCTGGATACCTACCCGAGGTCCATCACAGTGTCGAAGGAAGCTTTTGAAAAAGCTTTTACAAATGCTAAATACGTGTTTGCAGCTGTTTTACGATTCCCAAATTTTACTCGGGTAAGAAAGAAAATGAAAAAATACAGGTTGACATTCAGCGGCGGATGCACACCGTGTGTGATTATGTTAGTACATTTGTGATGTTGCCAATTTTTTTCAAATTCAGGATGAGCTGAACAGCACTATTTTAGACAATGAGGTTCTGGCAGTTGATATGGGAGTCAACATCACCAACCTTACGGACAAAATAAACATACATTTCAAGAATGTGAAATACGTAAGTTAAAAACAGGAATTTGTAACAAATGATTGATCATTTTAAATGTGTAAGTGTTTGTCATTTTGTCATTTTCCAGGACGGAATTCCCTCTTGTCGTTCCTGGAATAGTGAAGGTATTTCAAAGAAAAAGAAAAGTACATGAATAAAAAAACATTCATTCCCTTCCTCATTCAAATAATTGTTTTCATGCACTGATGTTATCTTGCAGGCGTTCGTCCTCACTGGATCGATGATGGATGCGAGACAGTGATCAGTGACGGCAGCATCACATGCCAGTGTTCACACTTGACATTCTTCTCTATTTTATTGGTTTGATTTTTTTTTTTTATAAATGTATTTATTTATTTATTTATTACTTGGACTTCAAACTACACTGCACCTCAGAGCCGGCCCAGCTGCTTAGCTGTTTGTAACATTTTAATATGTGAAAGAAATCCATATATCTTTCGATATAATTTAGATATCTAGCGTTCAGCTTAAATTATTTGGTTTTATTTTGTAGTTGAAGATTTGCCTAATTTAGTGCACATTTGCACATCTGTTTAAAGTTTTAACCCTTAGAACTTTGAGCATATTGGCTGCTTTTTTTTAATATATATATATTAGTATGTTTAAATGTACAACATGCACAGAGTGTGTAAGAACCTATTATATAGAGTGTCTTATATCCGTTTTTCAGCACAACCTAGGCAATCTGATGACATTTCTTTTTCATTTTCACCAACTATATAAACACGCCTGAGCAAAACATATTAAAGTAGTATAGTATAAACCAGCGCTGCTCTGTTTTTGATTTTCACACACTCTCTAAAGCGTTTTATTCTTGTATTTTGGTTTTTTTCCCTCCCACAGACTCCACTAAATGAAACCATCTCCATTCCGGATCTGAACAACCTTACCACCATCACTCAAGTGGGCTGTGGCTTGTCCATGTTCTTCCTCTGCATTGCCCTCTTCATGCACTACCTTTTAAGGTAACAGTCGCTTACTGTAATCCCTTTTCGGTGCCTATATTTTCTTATTTGGCTCTACTGTATATATTTTTCCTACCCTAACCCTTACAGCAAATTCACCCAAACTAGTTCACAGGGCCGGCCCATGCCTTTATGGGGCCTTAAGCTGAATTTGATTGTTATTTACTCCAAACCCCTTTTGTTTTGGTTTTTCTACATAACAGGGTAGTAAAGTCACAAAAATGGCCTATCTACAAAATAAAACCAAATAACTTACTGTTTAACACAATTCAGACATACATATGTATCATGATTACTTCACACACTAACCCTAGCAGCTGCTTAGTTTGCTTATGCCTCGGCCGCCTCTGGTCAATTTGTTACTTTCCACTTCTGGTAACTCGCAGATGTAAACAACAGAGCTTGTTCCACGGCAGGGGAATGTGGTGGAACGTCATGTAAATGATGCCGGAAAGCAGGAGACTGAGTCTGACACTGTTCTCACAGTAGGAAAATGAGACTGTTGTTGAACAGCAGTCCCATTGTTGACGTGATGTGTCAGGAGAAAACACAATATTGTGCCAACACAATATGGAAATCAAAAGAACCAATACATATCAGCTTTTGAATAGTTATCAAGGCCAGTTTGCATCGCACAAAAACAGTATCTCAGGCAATAGAGAGCGTTTTCTGAGAACAGCAAAGCAACCTAAAACAAAAAAAAAGAGTCTGAATGAGAGAAAGACAGTAACGTGTTTCAATATGAGAAGAGCATTTCCAAAATGGAGAGATTGTCTTGGGTCACCTGTTGCGAATGATCCTCATGCATCTGTCTCTTCATCTCATGAGACAGAGAGCCTCTAATTCCATTTCTAGCAATCCTGCCTAACCCACTTCATTAAAAAATAGAAAAAAATAATTTACAAATATTGGCATCCTCAACAAGCAATGTAGACCATTAACTTAACCCCTAAGGAAAATGCAGTCTTGTATAAAGTACCTGAAAAGGATACTTGAGTGAAAGTACAAGTATCTTACCAGAAAATGACTTTGGTAGAAGTTGAAGTCACTTTTTAAAAAAAAAATATTACTTATAGTAAAAGACATTTACTGTACTTAAGTATCAAAAGTAATTTTCTGATATAAAATGTACTTACGTTTTAGACGTAAAAGAATAAACATCCTGACAGCTTGGGTACAAATCCTATATAGTTCTTTTTCAATCAATGTTTCAAGAGATTCAAAGAGTTGATTGTCCAGAGATTCAAAGAGTTTATTGTCAAAAGATTCAAAGAGTTTATTGTCAAAAGAGTTTATTGTTATATGTACAGTAAGAAAACGCGCTTCTCTGTGCAAAGAAATTCTTTCTGTCTGTCCACACGAATACCGAGTTAAAAGTCAAGGAAATAGATAAATAGTTAAAGGGGCAGTGAGGGCAGTATAACTATAAATGCAATAGAAAGATCTGTTTTATACAGTGAATTATGAAACATGACAAAACAAACTGAAGATGTGCAAAATAATAGTAAGTACATATATATACATAACCTATTGAAAAATTGGCTTGATATTTCTGGCCTAATCCTCATGACGATGACCATGAGATGGTCTTAATCACTATTTGTAAAAAACAAACAAACAAACAAACTATTAATATATATTTCCGTGTGAGGAAATAAAGAAATCAGGGGCAACGCAGAACAAGGGCCCTTCTGTGTTTGCGTGTCGATTTTCTCCAAGTTTTCCAGTTTCCTCACACAATCAAAAAAAAAACTGACCATGAGGGTGAGTGTGAGAGTGGATGGTTGTTCGTCTCTTTATGTCCTTGTGATGGACGGGTGAACTGTCCAGGGTGTACCCCGCCTTACGGCCTATGCCAGCTGGGATTGGCACCAGCAACCCCCACAACCCTTACGTGGAAGACAAAGCGGTAAAAGATGAATGATTGAATAAATGCCATAAAGAACTCCTAACAGCCCTTCACCACCCTGGGAATCTCTTTAATCTCTGACAGGAAGACGAAGGCCACGATTACCACAAAGATCCTGATCCACCTGTTGTGGGCCATGCTCCTGCTGAACTTGACCTTCCTGATCAACGCCTCTGTGGCCAATCTGAACCACACTGTGGGCTGTAAGATCATGGCGGCCGCCATGCATTACTTCATGTTGGCCACGTTGACGTGGTTCGCCATGCAGGCCTTCCACCTCTGCCTGCAGATGTACAGCGGAGGCAATATTCTCATCAAGAGATATGTGCTCAAGGTCTCTGTCACCAGTTGGGGTGAGTTTATGCCTGTATTTTATTTTCTATGCGTCTAATATCGCCCTCTCTCCCTCTCTCCCTCTCTCCTTCTCCTCAGTAACTGCTTCTTTACTTTCACTCTGTATTTCTCTCCCAGTTTCAAAAGGCTAACTTATGGGGTTCCGTAAGACTCAGTGATGGGACCCATGCTGTTTGTCCTGTACATCAATATTGTAAAGGTTTTAAAACTATTCAAGTAAATTATATATGCTAGTAAAACCTGGAACAACTTTTTGAAGAGAGGGAACAGTAAATGTAAGTAAAACTGAATCTACAATTTTCTAGAATCGCTCAATGAAATTGAACAAGAAACTCGCTGTGAAACTCAAAAATGTGGAACTTGTGTTTGAAATAAAATTTATTGGGACAATAATTGACAATAAAGCCAGCTGCAAGCCACATATAAGCCATACTAAACAGTTATTAACTGTGTGAACATTTAAAAATGCTTACCAAACAAACACAAAGACCCATAAGAGTTATACATAAAACCAATTTTAGCAAAACAATAAAACTAAAAAAACAATCAAATTTGAAGAGCTGCTCAGTGCAAAAAGAATATTTGAGGCTTAAAAATTTTACCATTCAGTGTCCAAAGGTTATTTCAAACAGGCTTATTTAACCAGTAATTGGTGCAAAGAAAAACCAAAATGTCACAGCATATGTTAGTCACATGAATCAAATTATGGAACAATCTTCAATATCAAAGTGAACGTGATCTATGAAAACTGAAGCAGAAATCTTTAAAAATGAATGTTTAACTTTTAAATGTACAGGTATAATATAAAGAAAGGGTCATGATTAATAAGTTCTCTTTTTTTCCTCTCTATTTTGTTCTGATGTTGCTTGACACTCCTCTGATATTGCTCATTCTTATCTTATTGAAACTTTTTCCTGATGCTTTCCTTTTAAATGTGATATATGCACTCTTTTTTTTCCATATGCAACAGACGAAAACACCAAATATGATCAATGTCTCATAAACGACACCTTTCATTTGTCTGCATGAATTCATTCATTCGTTTCCAGGAATACCCAGTTTGATCGTGATTGTCCTGCTCAGCGTAGACAAATACGGGCAACAAGTCATCCACACTGACGAGGGCGCAAACAACGTGAAGATGTGAGTCTGCGAAAACTGGTTTTGACTTTTGTGGATCGCGCATTATATTCAACACACTCACTGTCATTCCTGACACACACTTCCGTTTCCAAGGTGCTGGATCACAGATGGGGACGTCCAGTACATCGTCAACATAGGCTACTACGTGCTGATCTTCGTCTTCACCTTCTCAACCTTGGTCATCATCCTGACGTGGTTCTTTTGCCTCAAGAAAACCAACAGTGAAAGCCCACAAGGGAACAGAAGTGGCATAAATATGATGACCGTCATGGGGTTGTGTTGCCTGCTGGGCATCACATGGGCTTTTGCTTTGTTCGCCTATGACGAGCTCCGCATCCCTTCCTACTACATTTTCACAGTCCTCAATTCTTTTCAAGGTATCTGTGAGCAATTGTCAGTCTTGCATAAAGTACCTTAAAGGGGATACTTTAAAAGTACAAAAACCTTATCTATCTTTTTGGGTTCCTGGCAGGTTTCTTCCTGTTCATCTACTACTACACCAACAGCAACGTGAAGGCGACGAACAGCCAAAGTGCTGGTGTGAGCTCAAGCAGCAGCAACACCACTGCCAATACTCTTGGAAAGGGCCTCAGTTTCTTAGAAAACCCCTACAACAATCTGCCCGCGAAAAAACCCCAAGCTTCAGAAGATGGCTGAGGAGTTGACATCGAAAAGAATGGTCTGGAATGTGTACCAATGTAGGTAAAAAAAAATAGAAATATCGTGCAGCAAGTATAAAGTATAATTATGTGGCATTATTGTATA